>NC_028450.1:3844231-4048422 GCF_000263155.2 Setaria italica | reverse complement strand
TTGATATCTTGGATCCATGATGAAATGACTGTAGTCTTGTTAGATAAATAAGAAAAGATCATTTAAACTTAGAGAATTTTGAACATCAAATTTTGATGATATCAATATGTTACCACGAATTACTCTCTACACACTCAAATTCAAGTAATTGATCACCTGCCTGCACAATTAGAAAACTGAGCAGTTTTGATGAATGATTATCTTGCCCTAATGTGCAAATACTTATGTGATGACTAGTGGCTTTGCAGACATACACTTATATATGGCATCATTATAAGAAACTGGGTACATTGCATTATCACCCTCGAAAAGCCTCTTCCTAATGTGCTGCATGCTTCTGATTATAATTATAGTTTTGTTGACTGGTACAGTATTCTCAGAGGCAGCATGGTTTGTAACCCTCACTGTGAAGTTTACAGCATTCTTTATCTCCTCCATTAAGTTCAATTTTTTTTACATGAAGATTTGATCCAGTTACAAACAACGCTGGGCCATATTGAAAATATTTCTTAGATAACCTATGATATTTTTTAATGTCGGGGCATTTACTTTCCTAGTGTCTTTTGTGCAGCCGTCCGAAAGGTCGTGATAGCAGAGATTTATCAAGTTCCAGTGGTGATCTTCAAAATGAAGTAAACGCATCTTTATTCTTTGCCCTTGTGAATGGCTGTTTGGCTTTCTGAACTGTTTATCTTAATTCCTCCCTGTTTTGGTAAGTCCGTTATTTATCTCCTTTTTGTATAGCAGGGAAAAAATCACATGGACAAGGCCATTCAGATGCGTGAGGGCCTTGAAAATGAGGTACTCCATCTTCTTAAAGATCTTGTGCTGTATTAGTTTGATCTGGCCACCATCAAACCACTTTGTACTACTACCCTATCATATCAGAGGGTGATTGTAAAACATGATGAATTTCTTTCTTCTCCAGAATCTGTCCATTAAAGCTAACTTACCTGCACTGCTTTGGGAAAAAACAAGGTCAATTTGAGCTATATATGAAAACCATGTTAAAACTAAAAATGGAAGTTTTGAGAGTTCACCAAGACTTGTGGATGTAGATGCATGGAAGTTTGCAGAATTTTAAAACTCAAGTCTCATTTGCGAAAATAGAAATACTTATTAATGCTGTAGTCCACTTAATATTTATCTTTTGTTGTCAAATTTCGGTTTTGACAGAATTGTTAATATTTAGCTTGTTTTCATCTGATACACTGCTTTTCTAGAATAGTCATATGACTAACCAAGCATTGACCATGGAATGCAGATACCTTGTTTACCAAGAAATGATTCAAATTAGTTTCCTATTCGCAGTTTGACCTACAGCTATCGTGGTATCCTTTTGTAGGAAGAATAGATTGCGTATAATAGATGGAATTGTATTGCATTGAGGCCTCGGCCGGTATATACAGAGTGCAAAGACTTGGGGCAAGGCTCCCCTGGATACATATGGCAGTCTACGATACATATATCTACAACTACCAAAAATAATGTAACATCCCCCTGCAGTCACAGCGGGAGCACCGCAGATGGTGAGACTGGAGAAGAAGCTGAAGGCAAAAGCCAATGGACTGACATCCCCCCGCAGTGATAACGTCGATGCGGTGTGGATGCTGCGACTAGAGAGAAAATCGGCGAGTAACTCATGCAGATGATAGCCCTTTGTGCAGATGTGGAGGTAGCGGAGCATGAGGACGAGTAGCCGTGGTCGAGGATGCTGTGCGTAGAGTAGCCGTGGTCGATGTAGCTGTCGAGGTTGTCGAATACGAGGGAGCCACACTTGAAGCCACTGGCGCACGAGGAGGCGTCGTGAGGATGGTGGCGTAGGGGAAGACGCAAAAGATGAAGACGGGACGCGTCGAGGCAATCGTAGGGGGGGGGAGGGGGTCGATGCTGAAGTCGATGCAGTCAAGCCATCGGGCGAGACATTCCCGGGTTTGCCAGGCCCAGGAACGCATTGGGGACGATAGCACGCACCGGCGTTGCTAATACCGGACGTGCAAGGTAGAGTGCACAACCAGGCGTCGTTGTCTGAGGGACCAGCAGAGAAGGCCTCCACGGCGGTCGCAGGCGCAAAAGAACGGCAAGGTAGAAGATGCTGATGCAACTTGCGGTTGCTGGAGTAGACGAACGAGGTGAAGATTAGACGGCGATGCTGGTGACAAGGTGGTCCTGGACGAAGCGAGGAGGTAGACCTGGACGATCTGACGCAAGGCCTGATGATTCGGATGATGCGGCGGCAGAGCTTGAAGGAGACGGCGAAGAACTCGAACAGCCTAATGAAGACCATGCGCGCAAGGCGCAACGACTCGTAGTCGACGATGAGGTCGTTGATGTGGTCGGCAGCGGTGAGGATGCAACGGCAAAGGAGACCACGAGTGGTGCCGCTGCTGCTCGAAGAGGCGATGCAGCGGTAGCCCTCCATACTCGGGGAAGTGGCGCGCAATACGAGGACAAACGTCACGGGAGCCGGGTGGATCACGCACATCGGCTGATCAGACTGGGTATGCGTGAGGCGAGACTACGATGGGCGAAGTCCCGATCGGTGGAGGTGATGACGAGCCGGCGGAGGTTGACATGTGGACGAAGCAGTGAGGAGGGCAGGGCACACTGGCGTCCCATAGGGCGTTGTCCATCTCACCAAGCCGCACAGTCGGAGACGGGGCAGGAGCTGGTGAAGTCAATGCCGATGTCAAAGTAAAGGCGAGTGGAGTCGACATGGCGGTGGGCGATGCAAACCGATCTTAGATCGATCGGAAAGGAAAAAAAAACAGCAACAACAAATCTCCGTGTAGAATGTCGGGTGCCCATAGCCTAATCCTATCTCTCTTCTCATCTCTTTGAATTGAACGGATGAGAGATAGAATCAGAGAGAAGGAGCAGGCAGCGTATGTGCAGAAGCACTTCAGCGGTGCCAGGTGGTGAGGGTCCCCAACGGCCTGACTGCTGGACGTCCCTTGGCGGTAGCGAGCTTGGCCACGAAGACTCGGAGCATGGTGCAAAGCTTGGCGGGGCCTGCTCTGCTCGCTGCTGGCAGCCTTCATCCTGACGGCTTGATCTGCGTTGCTTGACGATGACTGCGGCCGAATCAACATGATCTGCCGCGAAACAAGGCGCTGCCCCAGGTGGAGATGATCTCCCTGAGGGCGCGCATGGTGCAGAAGCAAGCGGCGGCTAGGGCTGGTTGCGTAGGGTCGAAACCCTAACTCGTGATACCATGTAGGTAGAATAGATTGCGTATAATAGATGGATTGTATTGCATTGAGGCCTCGGCCGGTATATATAGAGTACAAAGACTTGGGGGGCAAGGCTCCCCTGGATACATATGGCAGTCTACGGTAGGAATATCATAACTATCCTACCAACACCTTTTGACGGCAGAGCACAGTGGGTGTAGGATCCATGGTAGAATGACATACTAAGATTAGATTAGTTTTGTGCATTCTTAGTCACTCTCGAGATAACCATGAAGCCCATGAGTGTCAGTTCAGTGATCTAAATGTCTTGCATTTTATATTGTGAAATTTAATTAGTTTTGTGCATTCCTAGTCACTTCAGTGATTTAAATGTCTTGCATTTTATATTATGAAACACGAGTTTGAAATGTTGTAGTTTTGCAGGTTAACCAGATGAAAGATAAAATTGCAGCAAAAGAACAGCACATTGCAGACTTGCAGAAGAAAGCTCAGGTGATCTCCTGTCCTGATTTTTGAAGGATTTTGTTGTTATCATTTGCCCCATTGTTATTCGAGAGCGCCACTGCTTGGCCATCTTTAGGATGAGTTCTGATAAGTCACGAAACAATTTTTCCCGTAAAACTGCAGAAATTAGAGGATGAATTGGTTGCTGCACGGAAAGTCTCTTCGGAACGACAATTAGCTGTTACAGACGTATGTGCTCTTCACTTGTTGGCTGCTTATCTGTGAAAACCTGTAAGTGTAGCATTGCAATTATTTGTCTGACGAAATCATTGTATGCAGTTGTACAAACATTTTCTCCAACTTCAAGACTACAATGACAGAGTCAAGACGGCTGAACAGAAGCTTCAGGTTATTTTCTCAACGTTTTGTTTTTCTTTTATTCCGTGTATGTATATTCATGTCACCATGAAATCAACATCTGTCGCACAAACCTTGCATTGACCAATCTGGTGCTGTATCTGTATGACTAATTCTCTGTTTCGTACCAGTCTCTTGTCGGCGCTGCAATGGTTGAGCTTGACATGGCTGAAGATGCTACAACCAGGGATGGTTCGATGTACGAGAATGGTGTGGTTTGAACATCGTGCTGACTGTATCGGTTACTAATTTCTTAGACTTGTAGCTTGCATTTGCCATGTACTAGAACTGTAATGTAAGGGTCGAGCAATGTTTTATGCAAGGATCAGTGAACGAGTGGCTGCTCATTTGCTGCTATTTGTGGCCCAGACGTGTCTTTCAAGTCAGATTTATTAGCCGGCAAAGCTCAGCCCGTGATATCTGACAATCGGTTCAGTTGTGCAAGCTTGACTTTTGAAATGATCCCACTCTATGCCAACTGTATCTTGGGCTGACTTTTAAGCTTTTTTCTACTGATTTCCTTTGTTCGACTGTGACGCACTGCTGGCGTACAAGTCTGTGGTCGCAACACCCCGTATGCCTGAGTTGTATGCATTGACCATCAAAAGAAACATGCTTGAGACGTGGTCTCGTAGGTTAACACTGATACGTGGTCACGTAGGTGAACCCATAGCCATAGCGTAGTCGCAGAAGAAGCAAGCAGCAGCAAGCAGAAGAAAAAGCACAGCAGCACTGCAGCAAGCAGATGAAAAGCATGCAGGGCGGCAGGGCCCGCGAACGGTATGTATCTCGCCTGACTGTTTTGTTTTAGCTTCGACGGCGGTGCTTTGCGTTGCCTTTCCGCAGCATGTGACACCACATTAGTTTTTTCTCCTTTTCATTTTCATTTTCTTCTATTTTTTTCCTTCCGTTCCTCTTTCCTTTCTTTTTTCCTTGTAGTCATGTAGATACAATGGCTTTTTGTCTTCTTTCTCCGTTTCTTTTGATTATTTTCCTTTTTTTCTCCCTTTTTATTTTTCTTTCTTTTTTCTTTATAATATCTAAACCGGTTTGTAATTTATATTTTTCACAATTTTGTACCTATCATCTTCAGTTATTATAACTAAATCTTAGTTGACATATACTTGATTGGATTATTGGTATTGAAGAATGATTTTGCCCTTAGTGCGTACTAAATCTATTCGAGTTGTAGACTTATTGATGATGTAAATACATTTCTTCACTTTTATACTAACTTGTTCGCCATATGGATATATTTTTTCGCTTGTAAGAATAACACGTTCCTGACATGGATGTTTGTTCTCCATGTCAAAAATTTGTTCGCGATGGGGACCTGTTTTGTTCATTTTGTATGTTGATTTGTTTGCAATGTTAAATTGTTCTCGTCATGTGAACTAAATTGTTTATCAATAAATACTAACTTGTTCACGTGTTGCACCATCTTATTCACTTTAATTTGCAGAACTTTTTCACGAATCAAATATAATTTATTCACATGATAGCCGTACAAATTCATTTATTTGCAATATAGTAAAATATAGATTATTGTATGTTTATAAAGTTAAAGAAAAGTCAAATTTGTCATCGTTGGGCCACTCATACTCTCGAACTGCTACTTGGTCCATTCACACGCTCCTCCTGCCCGTGTGGCACGTGCTTCCCCTCCCCTACTCCACAGCCCACGCACGGCCCATACCTGCTCCGCAGCCCGCGCGCTCCTCCCCACTCCCTGCTCTGCGGCCTGCTCGCACGCTTGAGGCGACAGCTGAAAAAATTGTAGCAAGCAATGGCTAGACGTTCCAAATTCCGGAGTATCTCCAAATTCCGGAGTCAGCGGCGGCCGTTCCCCTGCCTCTTCCATGCTTATCTATACAAAGAGGACTTTTAAAATTTTTTTATATATTTTCTCTATTTCAAATTGTAAGTCATTCTAATTTTCTTGGAAAGTCAAAGCATTAACCAAATTTATACAATAAAATATTAACCAAATAAATATTATTAATTTATTTATTAAATATATTTTCATAGTATATTTATTTGATGCCACAAATTTTTTTACCCTCTTAATAATTTTGATCAAACATAAAATAGTTTGACTATTTAATAAAGTTGGAATAGTTTACCATTTGAAAAGAAGGAAGTAGTACATTGTAAAATTGCAAACAGAGTACGCAGATTTGGGGAGTGCTCGTAGAGAGATACGTCTCGGGATTTCTTTCGTCCCTCGTTACTCGCCGGCCAAGGGAGGGATCGATCGTTTCATACTTTCGTGGCCGCAGCGGCAGGGGCCGCGCTCCTTCGATCTGCGGCGACCAAGATGGGGATGGCCGTCGTCGCCCCCCACGCACCGCCGCTTCGTCAACATCATCTCTTGCGATATGGACTCCGTGCCCGCCGAACTTGGCCAACAGGCTCCCGTCATCATAGCTCTTCTTCTTCTGCACCTAGCGGATCAACGCCGCCGCCGCCAATCAATAACAAGGTACGCATCTCCTACAACCGGCTCTTGTATTTCATCCCAGATATCATGCGCATGTACGTGTGGCCCATTCAAACCAGCTTCTTTCTTTCTCAAGAACCTAGTACCCGATTGACCACCTCTTAAATCGTTCCACCTTTACTGGATTGGTGTGGCCGAAAATCTTGGGCCTCTTGTCATGCTTTTAGTATACGCTTGTGCCTAAGGGATAGTTGGATGTATAAGGTATGGCATGAATAATTTTTTTGAGAGAGAGAGTACTCCCACGTAATGATCTTTGTTGCCACCGTTAGTCTTCTCTTTGCAAGTTTCAACTGATCAAAGGGGGAAAAACAAAAGTAAAATGATTGTGTTTATGTTTAAGTGATTACAGTGTATTCCCGCAGAATCAGATATATAATAGATTACTGCAATACGGTTTAATCCCTCTAAGCTAGCCACAAATTCGACATCTTGAAAGGTATGGTCAAACTTTGGCTGTCGGTAACTTCTAGATATTTACTTTTCAAATATAAACATCATATGGACAGAAGTTTCTATGAAATACTTTTGTAGTATGATAATATATGTTGGATTTAATAGATATATTCTAATATAGAAACAAACCGGAGCTACATTGACTAGAGTACATTACATCTATGTATTCGATTTCTTTCATTATATATTGTTTTTTTTCCGATCAAAGGCATCCGCCCGGTTTAATTACTGAAGGGGTTACCAGCTTACAAGTTGGTGCACAAATATAGACATCTCTCCGCTAAACTAACTCTACTCCGCTAACTAACTCTACTAGTCCCCTCTACTAACCAAACTCACTCTACTAACAAGCTTGTCGCGGCTGCACCTTCGCCGTCGCCGACCAAACCACCACACAACGTAGACACGCCTTTGGTGAGGTGATCAATGACTCGCAGTGCAGCTAGGATGGCCGAAGCGAGACACCCAAGCCAGTAGCCCCCAAAGCGATAGGGTCTTCTAGACAGCGCCTCCAGGGGGGATGCGACATCGCTGCCACCGCTGCCCGACTAGGATCTGGGCAGAGTTTCCTTCGAAGACTCCCGCAGGAGGAGGGCCACCATCTTCGTTCTTGGCAAGGCCGCCATTGCCGCGCGAGGCCTGCAAAAAGCCACCACGCTAGGGAGGCCGGTGTCCCGGTGACACAGCTGTGCGAAACGCACCGCCGCCTGGCCGCAGACCGAGCCTCTATAGGCTACCAAGTGTCCATGCTACACAGGCAGCCACCAGCTCCAGGTCAGGGCAGAGGTTGCATCATTGCTAACTCTCACCAAAGTAGCTTCCTTTGTGATGTTTGGTATTGCGAATTTTTTGTATTTTTTGGTGAAGCTGAGATTGGAAGCATTGATCGACGAAGTGAATGCTCTTCGTAGAGAGAGGTCAATTCTGATAAAAGCTGTGGAGGAGTGCCAAAGGACACATATTCAACCCCAAGATTAAGATGTGTAGGTAGCTTAGGCTTGTAGCTACCTTACATTTGCCATGTACTTGAACTGTAATGTAAAGTATCGAGCAATGTTAAAGTTATGTGAGGATAAGTAAACTAGTGGCTGCTCATTTGCTGCAATTGTGGTCCAGACTGTTCCTGATATGGTAAAGCTCAGCCCATGAGCAAGCAACAAGGCTTGACTTTCGAAATGCTCCTACTCAGCAGCGGATCCAGCGGTGGGTCGAGGGGGGCGGGCCTCAAGCCCCCTATCACCTAAAAAACAATGGAGCCCCCCCTGAGCCCCCCTCCATTTTTGAAGAGAAAGGAGTAAGAAGAAGAGAGAGGAAGAAGAAGGGCCCCACCAGGGGCCATGGCTGGCTCCGCCACTGCTCCTACTCTAATTGTCAATTGTATCTTGGTTGAAGAGGGTTGTGGCTAAGCTTGCTATTTTCTCTAAGTTGCAAAACTAGATTGTTCATTTGTTCTATAGTTCTATACTTGTGTGTTGATGCTTTTGAGACCAGTCTCGACTCTTGTAGGTCAAGCCATAACGTAGTCGAAGACATAATATGCAGTCACCACCAGAGCATTTGGTTTGCTTTGTTAAGAAAATAATTAAATAAGAAATGCAAATCATGGGACTTCATAGTATAGGATTGTAAATTTGTAATGGCATTTGACGCAAAATTGATCGCAGTGGTGAATTCTTTTTGGTTTTTTGCGATGTTGCCCCTACTCTGAAGTGCATAGGTATATTTACCTACATTTTTTTAATTTTGTGATTTAATTCTCAACTATTCACAAGACAGTTGAGGGCAAAATCACAATTACCCTTTAAAGCAGGGGATAAGAACACAATCTTTTTTGAGTTGCAAGCGCCACCTATGGAGGCTGGGATAAGAACACAAATGCCCCACAATTCATTTTAATGCCAGAAGCCCACATATGTGTTGCGGGGCCAGCCAGGCTCGGCCCAGGAAGTAGAAGAAGCAAGCCCATATGCTAGAGATTCCAGACGTTCAACCTGCCCCGCCACCCATAGTATTTGGACAGAATTGCTTTTTGATAGAACTCATACAAGGATTTGGGAATGACTTCCCAAGTTACACAATTAAGCTCCCTAGCTACTAAAGTGCTGATACAAATACAATGGCTTGTACAAGGTGTTATCTGTTATTAGCACAATAAGGTAATATAGAGAGATTCATCTCAGGATTGATTCATCCCTCTTTACTTGCCTGCAAGAGAGGGATCGATTGCCATGGTGGCAGCGACAAGGACGACGCTGCTTCGATCTGTGGCGACCAAGAGGGGGATGACCGTCGGCCCCCGCGCATCGTCACTTCGTCAACATCCTCTCTTGCTTGATGGACTCAGTGGCCGCCACCGACCTTGGCCGACAAGATCCCATGTCCTATAGCTGGCTTTGCAATTAACAATTTTATATTTCATCCCACTTATCATCCACATCTTAAATTGTTCCACCTTTACTGGATTGAAGTGGCTGAAAATCTTGTGCCTCTTATCATGCTTAGCATATGCTTATGTGTCTTTAGGGATATTGTTCACCACATATTTGCCATCTCATGGCAGGATGTGTATAAGGTATAATGGTATAAACAATTTATCTGTGAGAGGACCGCTCCCACATAAAGAATCTTTGTTGCTATCGTTAGTCTTATCTTAACAAGTTTAAACTAATCAAAGTGGGGGAACATAATTTAAATGATTGTGTTATACTTTACTGAACACAACAGATTCCCGTAGTGCAGAATCATGTATAAAATAGACTACTTAATACAATTTAATCTCTTTATATGAGTTTTATAGTTTCTCTGCTTATATTATTCATGAGTTCTATGTTTCAATTCAGGACTTATTTGTTCCAGGCAGCAACACGTTACTTGATTCTCCCGTGCTAAAGCAGGTCACTTCCTATCTATCTGAGTGTGTAGTTTCTTTGTATCTAGCGTTTTTGTGTGTTTCTGAGCTTGTTATGTTGCAATTTAGGGCACAAGAAGCTGGATCATAGCTAGGGCACAATTTCACAAAATGTGAAAGCTATCTCATCCCAACAAGCTATATTTCTTACCAAGGTAAACACAATGTGATTCCCCATACAGATTTTGCAATTTTTTGTGCACTGCTTGCTTGTTGGGTTAATCTGTAGCCATCAGAAGAATAGGGAAACTATAGGTCAATTTGATGTTTGTTCTTAGATATGATTTTCACAGGGCTAACCACAACAGTTTCATTAATGATTATAACTATAGATTACCTCAAATTATAACTCCCTTCATCCCAAACTATAAGTCGTTTTAGCTTTGTCAGCCAAACTTGTCTTTGACTAAGTTTATAGACAAATGCATAAATATCTATTGATGTTTGTGATATGGTGTGTTTTCCACTATCTTGTTTCATTGATGTTTAGAACTACTTCAAATTATAATAAGCTTTTTTGTAATGTATAATAAGTAGTTAGTTTGATATATAAGTCACTCATTGGTAGATAAACTCCATACTCTTTTAGCTCAATTGGTCAAAACCTCAGCAAGATCCCTGCGAAGAGCGTAGCGTTCAGATGTGTTAACACAACGAGATGTTGTCTAAGCAATTCTATGGCGTTATCACCTAATTACAAAGTATTGCTTTATTCTGGTGTCGAACCTTGTGGAGCTGTAGCTTATTTCGGATATTAATTGGTGCACCTTTTACTCAGCCAAGAACATGAGCATCCTCTATCTTATTTTGGTATCATTGCAAGCACCCTCTATCCTATTTTGGTATTGTTGCAAGAATGACATGACGCTCTATGATACTTGAGCCGGGTCAATCAGTTTTTCTATAAGCTTGTTGCTTGTGTAGTGAAATTCTAGTATTGTGCAATGTGCAATAGCGATGATTCTCGGCAGGCATGCAACAATTTATCTTTCTATAAGCTTGCTGCTTCTATTGTGCAGATTCTGGCCTGATGATGATGTTCTAGTTTATAATGTTAACAATTGCATAGTCTCTTGCTTGCCTATAGGTCATTTGTTTAATTTGAGTAGGCTTCACTTTAAGGATTTGTTTTGTAGATTTGTTATTTTCTTCTTCTTCAGGAACTTACTTAGAACCAGAACGATTCCGATGAATCAAACAGATAATGGCTCTTACTCATTCCAGTATGACATGATTTCATAATATGCCATTATATTGTAACACCTTAAATCTAACCTTTTGCAATTTAATAAAAATTATTAGAGTATTCTAGATTTTATATGAGTTCATTTAAGGTCTTAAGATTTTTTGTTGAATTAGGCAATACAATTTTTTTTCTAAATTAACTTAATGAACTATAGGTTCTTGTGTGTTGCATTCATGCCGGTTGAATTTTCTTTTTCCTTGTGTGAAAATGGTTTTAAAATGCGTTTATTTGATGATTAGGATTTTTTTGAAAATTTTCCAGATTTTTCGGAATTTATTCTCACCTTTCTAGGGCTTTGTCCATTTATTGGAGAGTTCTATAAGTCTTTTCTCGAGCTCCAGATATTTTATTTAGATTCCTCATATCCCAATCTATCTCTAGGATTTTTCCTGAAATTGTCAGGATATTTTGAGTATTTTTCGTGAATTAAATGAATTATCTAGATTTTTCTATTTTTTTTGTTTCATGGGAATATTATTCAAAAAAAGAAAAAGAAAGCATATCCTATCCACCCGGGCCGAGCCCGTGCTTACGTAAGTGGCGATCAATGCTATGTAAGGATCCGTCCGGAAACGAGTGGTCGAACATTTGCTGATCGTTATATATTGTACGTGGTCCAGACGTCTCTTGCAAATCGAATTTATTGGACGGCCCCGACTATGGCTGATGATACGGTAAAGTTCCGCCCGCGATGTGTCAACCAGTTCCGTCGTGCGAGCTTGACCTTGTCGTCGTCAACAGTATCTTGGGCGATGAATCCTTGGCGAGGCTCGTGGATTCTTTGTTGGCATATGAGAGCCGAGCGAGGTACGCACTGGACTCTGCCATCGGCGCGCACGTCATCCCTCGATGGAAAATGGCGGCGAGGCCGGGCCGGCCAACAGGCAACGAGGCCGCCGGCAACGGCGACGAAGGACTTCGCCGTGGGCGGCGGCCGGCCGGCCGGTCGTCAGATCAGTGCCTGGGCACCGTTACCCTGGCTGGCGGGCGGGCCCCCGGCGAGTTGGGCCACTGGCGACCGCCGAACCCGGCCACGTCAAGGTCGTCTATCAGGGTGTCGCGCTAGTAGGACCGTCTCAACGATGGACAGCTGATTTCTTTTTTTTTTTTTTTAAAGAAACGACGACAGCAAAGGACAGCTGCACGCATGCTTCCACTCGAAGCAGTGCTGCTACTCCCTACTCAATTCCGTTATTCGAATTATCAAAAAAAAAGTTCCGTATGATTATTCCGTCCAGAGAGAGGAAGAGAGGAGACTTGAGCAAGTCTCTGTCGTTGGAGCATTCCGTTGCAACAGCAGCACAGTAGAGTAGAGCAAGCCATGTTTGACCTGTTGGCGGCCGAACCCGCCGGCACGCACAGGCGCAGCAGGCCCATCTTGACCGCTTCCAAGTTCCATGAGTCCATGCATGACCCTCCTGACGCTGTGGTGTGTGGCGGTCTCTTGACTTTTTTGTTTGGTCGCCCAGGATTAACACGTACGGGTGCGTGGCTACCCTCGTCGTGACGGCAGCAGAAGACCGGCTGGATCGGGGGAGCTGTACGTCAGTGACGCGACGAGCAAACACACCTACAGGAACGCGTCAGTGACGAAAACAATGCGAGAGAGTTCTCCCGGAAGACATCGGGTTACCAATACAGGAACGGACCGAGCTTGGGACAAGCACACCTACTGGTGTACCTAGTACCTTAGTGTACGTGCGCTCTGACCCTCGGCGAGACCGTACATGATGAAGTCAAATGCCTCCTCTAGAAGTTAGATTAGAAACGTGGTGACCGGTGAATATCATCGTAACATCAAAAGGTTTCTTCCTATTTAGATGTTGGGTGCTCGAGTAGGTATAGAAATCTGCATGTGGATTTGGCAGGGACATATCAATATTTTCATGATCATACGTATTACTTACATTTTATAATTGTGACTTGCCGCATGAAGAGGATTGGCCTAGTTATTATAGTGAATAAATACTAATCCACATTTGTGTTGGTCCTAATAACCTGCAGACGACGTTGGAGTTATAAATTTGTAATATTGGGCGTCCTCAAAATAAAATTATAATATTGGGCCCTACATTAATTTCATTTGCAAAAAAAAACTTAATTAATGCATTATCTAGTTATGGCATATAATTGGCAATGACATACATACTGTCATCGATAGAAATCTTAGAGACTCTCTTGGGCAGTTTACCAAACAGATTGTGAGGGTTCATACTATTCCCATTTTCTAAAAAAGAAACTCAATTTCCCATTTGCTGAAGCCATTCTCGTTGCAGTGACAGTGAAAACATGCTCACAGGTGATGTTTACCTGCACCGCTCCACGGCTGACCTGAGCACTGACCCCCTGCCGGATGCCGTACGGAATCAAGCTCCCCGGGCCCACGAAACCGTGATCTCCACAACCGTAGATCCGCAGATGGACGGCATGCACTGCACGAGTCCTTCGCCGCTCTTGACCCGTAGTGCCCGGGTCAGGCAGAGGCGCCTGGCGCCCGGTCAAGCCGCGAGCAGGCCCAGCCCATTCAAACGGTCAAACTGTTTACGCTGGACTCGTAATAGGAAAAGAGGAAATGAAAAACTACTCCACTCTAACGGCCAAATAATTTCCCGCGAATCAAGCGACCTCCGCGCCCGCCACCGAGGATTAATTCGCGCACGCCGCCAATCGCCTCGCCGGGCGCGGGAACGGGAGCGCGCTCGTATTTATACCCGCATCGCCATCTCCCCGTTCATCAAAACACCCGCAGCTCTGTCTCTTCTTCTTCTTCCTCGTCTTCCTCTTCTTCTCCACGAGAACATCACAGCAAAGCTGAAGAGCTAGCGCAACCTGCAAGAAGCAAGGATCGAGCAAGAACGAGGTTTGTCAATTGAAGGAAGAAGAGCCCCCCAAATCCCAAGAACGGAGGAGTTGACGAGGCCGAGTTGATCGGGCACAGGAAGGGATGGATTTAGTGCGGATGGGGAGCATCGCGGGCGGGAGCCTGCGGCGGACGGCGTCGTCGTGGCGGGCGTCCGGCCGGAGCGACGCGTTCGGGAGGTCGACGAGGGAGGAGGACGACGAGGAGGCGCTGCGGTGGGCGGCCATCGAGAAGCTGCCCACCTACGATCGCATGCGCAAGGGCATCCTCACGGGGGCGGCGGCCGGCGGCGTTGAGGAGGTGGACATCCAGGGGCTCGGCATGCAGGAGCGCAAGAACCTCATCGAGCGCCTCATCCGCACCGCCGAGGAGGACAACGAGCGATTCCTCCTCAAGCTCCGCGACCGCATGGAGCGGTAAAAAGCACTGACGACTCTGCTTCAGTTCTTTCTGAAATCCTGATCGCTTCAGAAAAATTTCAGAAACCATTTCATTATGCAGCAGCACGTTAAGAATAAGCATTTCGTGCTGTGTACCTACTCGATTTATTCATGATTTTCGTTGGACTTGCAGAGTTGGGATTGACAATCCGACAATAGAAGTACGGTTTGAGCACCTCAACATTGACGCGGAGGCCTACGTCGGCAACCGGGGCGTCCCAACGTTCACCAACTTCTTCTCCAACAAAGTCATGGTACGCATCTGCATTGGCAGCTTCATGAATGCTTCCTAGCCATGGAAAACGTGCAATCGTCAAGTTTCTTCAGCTTCTGACCCCATTGACCCGCTCCTATCACAGGATGCGCTAAGTGCTCTGCGCATCGTTTCGAGCGGGAAGAGGCCCATCTCCATCCTTCATGACATCAGTGGAATCATAAGGCCTGGCAGGTAAGAAACCAAAGAATTTGAAATATGCAAGATTTGAGTTTTTCTCTAATTGGACTGTACTCACCATGTGGATTGTGGAATTTCTTCAGGATGTCTTTGTTGCTTGGACCTCCTGGATCTGGGAAAACGAGTCTACTTCTAGCTTTGGCAGGGAAACTTGACTCAACTCTGAAGGTACCAACATCTTGCGTATTTTCTTGAGTTTGAGTTGTTCTGATCTTCAGGCAAAAGACTATTAGAGATAAAACTGGCTGTAAGTTTAACATGGATGAACTTGTAATGGAAATTTCCAGGTGTCAGGAAGAGTGACTTACAATGGGCATGACATGGATGAGTTTGTCCCTCAGCGGACATCGGCATACATCGGTCAGCACGATGTTCACGTCGGCGAAATGACAGTCCGGGAAACACTTGCCTTCTCTGCAAGATGCCAAGGAGTTGGAACACGTTATGGTACGTAACATGGGCACTGAAAAGGAACAAAGATTTGCTTACCTTTGGTAGAGTGAACCTTATGGTGTTTTGAATTACACAGACATGCTTACGGAGCTCTCAAGAAGGGAGAAAGAAGCCAACATTAAGCCAGATCCTGATATCGATGTTTACATGAAGGTATAATTCATTTAATTCGAATCAAACCCTGTATTTACGTTGGAAGTAACAAGTGGCACTCAAAGTTATTGTGCTCTTCTGTGCAAACAGGCTATCTCTGTGGAAGGTCAGGAGAGCGTGGTCACAGATTACATCCTCAAAGTGAGTAAAGAAAACCCTATACAAAAAGCAGCAGGAGAAATGGATATGCCTCCCTAACAGTATTTGTATTTCTTTTGCAGATTCTGGGTCTGGAGATCTGTGCAGATACAATGGTTGGGGACTCCATGATCAGAGGTATCTCAGGAGGACAAAAGAAGCGTGTCACAACAGGTATGTGCAATCTGCAGTTACAGAATGATATGTGCATCAAGCCCTTCGAAGTTTGAACCTGACCGAAAAATCTGACTATTGACTTGTTGAATTGTTACAGGTGAGATGCTTGTTGGGCCAGCTAAGGCGCTATTCATGGACGAAATCTCCACCGGCCTGGACAGCTCCACGACGTATCAGATAGTCAACTCTCTAAGGCAGTCGGTCCACATCCTTGGTGGAACTGCACTTATCGCATTGCTTCAGCCTGCACCTGAAACATATGAGCTCTTTGATGACATTGTTCTTCTCTCTGAGGGCCAAATTGTATACCAGGGTCCTCGGGAGAATGTCCTTGAATTCTTTGAGGCCATGGGCTTCAAATGTCCAGAGAGAAAAGGTGTTGCGGACTTCCTGCAAGAAGTGAGTGATCCAGAAGAATTATGTTAGTTGTACATTTGTGATTTGGAACTCCAAACTCAGTGTTTTCCTTTTGTGGTATCACAGGTTACGTCTAGGAAGGATCAGCATCAGTACTGGTGTCGGAGAGATGAACCATACCGATACGTCTCAGTTAATGACTTCGCAGAGGCATTCAAAGCATTCCATGTTGGGCGTAAGCTAGGATCAGACCTCAAGGTGCCCTTTGATCGAACCAGGAACCATCCTGCAGCTCTCACAACGTCCAAGTATGGTATCAGCAAGATGGAGCTTCTCAAGGCATGCTGCTCTAGGGAGTGGCTGCTGATGAAGAGGAACTCGTTTGTTTACATCTTCAAAGTAGTCCAGGTACGTATCCTGCTTCCTGAAATCTTCTCAACTACCGAATTCAGATAGCAAATACTGATGAGTGTACCATATTTGTACCAGCTCATAATCCTTGGAACCATTGCAATGACGGTCTTCCTGCGCACGACAATGCATCGACGCAGTGTTGAAGATGGAGTGATATTTCTGGGAGCAATGTTCCTTGGCCTAGTCACACATTTGTTCAATGGTTTCGCTGAGCTTGCCATGAGCATTGCAAAGCTGCCGATATTCTATAAGCAGAGGGACCTCCTCTTCTATCCATCATGGGCTTATGCATTGCCTACATGGGTGCTCAAGATCCCAATATCATTCTTGGAATGCGCTGTGTGGCTTGGAATGACTTACTATGTCATTGGCTTTGACCCAAATATCGAAAGGTTCTTCCGCCATTACCTGCTGCTTGTACTGATCAGCCAGATGGCATCTGGTCTTTTCCGGCTTCTTGCTGCATTAGGAAGAGAAATGGTTGTCGCAGACACATTTGGGTCATTCGCTCAGCTTGTTCTTCTGATTCTTGGTGGCTTTTTGATAGCAAGAGGTATGTCAAGTCTCCGTTCAGACCTTGTTTAGATACTATCCAGAGCATGGAACTGAGTTTCTCTATCTCCATCTGCAGATAATATCAAGAAATGGTGGATTTGGGGCTACTGGTCCTCCCCTCTGATGTATGCACAGAATGCCATAGCCAATAATGAGTTCCTAGGCCACAGCTGGCAGATGGTAATGCAGCTTCTCTGAAGCAATCCAAGCGTGATCACTCTGTAGTTCAGATAGATAACTGACAAACAATCTCAAAATTTATGCAGGTTGTTGATCCGAAAATAAGCAATGACACACTTGGTGTCCAAATCCTGAAGGCGCGTGGCATCTTTGTCGACCCAAACTGGTACTGGATCGGTGTCGGCGCATTGCTTGGGTACATCATGCTCTTCAACGTACTCTTTGTTTTGTTCCTCGACTGGCTTGACCGTGAGTACCTTCTCAGCTCAAAAGTAGATTAATTCATACAAAGCAAAGCATCTTATGTTTGTCAGTTGTCACTAACGTCGTTCTCAAAACAACAGCACTTGGAAAAGGTCAAACTGTTGTTTCTGAAGAGGAACTGCAGGAGAAGCATGTAAACCGTACCGGTCAAAATGTCGAGCTGCTGCAGCTTGGAACAGATTCCCAGATTTCTCCTAATGGTCAGTCCAAAGCAGATTCCCGTGCAACACATTTTAAATGAACATGCCATTGTTGCATTCTTACAAGTCTAACAAATGCAGGAAGAGGAGAAATAGTTGGAGCTGACACCAGGAAGAGAGGAATGGTACTTCCATTTACACCATTGTCAATCACCTTTGACAATGTCAAATATTCCGTGGACATGCCTCAGGTAAGCACAAAACAGAAAATCTGTCTTATCTTTAACATAGAAACTGATAACACTAAATAATAAGTATTAATTCAATGGATTTTTGACAGGAAATGAAAGATAAAGGTATTACTGAAGACAGGTTACTGCTGCTGAAGGGTGTAAGCGGAGCCTTCAGACCAGGAGTCCTTACAGCACTGATGGGAGTCAGTGGAGCCGGTAAGACTACCCTGATGGATGTGTTGGCGGGAAGGAAAACTGGTGGTTACATTGAGGGAGACATTTCCATCTCTGGATACCCAAAGAAGCAAGAGACCTTTGCTCGGATTGCTGGCTACTGTGAGCAAAATGATATCCACTCTCCACATGTCACTGTCTACGAATCCCTCCTGTACTCAGCATGGCTCCGGTTGCCCCCAGAAGTAGACTCAGAAGCAAGAAAGGTAGGTGAAAAGGACATTCATTTCGCTAGCTCATAAGCGATTCATTACCATTTTGCATTGCAAACTATAATTAGAATACTTGGCTAATTGGATCACTTCATGGATGCAGATGTTTGTGGAAGAAGTGATGGAACTCGTGGAGTTAACACCACTGAGGGGAGCATTGGTGGGACTGCCAGGAGTAAATGGTTTATCCACTGAACAGCGAAAGAGGCTCACTATTGCCGTTGAGCTTGTTGCCAACCCATCCATCATATTCATGGATGAACCAACTTCAGGACTAGATGCCAGGGCAGCTGCAATTGTGATGAGGACAGTCCGGAACACAGTGGACACAGGAAGGACAGTTGTCTGCACAATCCATCAGCCCAGCATTGACATCTTTGAAGCTTTTGATGAGGTAAGTTGTGATGATCATGAAATTGGGAGCTTTCAGTGGTAATCTTGAACGCAACTCTCATATATCATACTTGTACTTCCACAGCTATTCCTGATGAAACGAGGAGGGGAAGAAATATATGTTGGCCCCTTGGGACGCAACTCGTGCGATTTGATTGACTACTTTGAGGTGAGCTTCAGTACTCACTGAACAAAACATTCAACTTCCGACTTATGACACACATGATAACCTTTGCTTGGTGCTTCAAATGTAGGGAATACAAGGAGTGAGGAAAATCAAGGATGGTTACAACCCTGCAACATGGATGTTGGAAGTGACCACCTTAGCTCAAGAAGATATCCTTGGGATCAACTTTGCCGAAGTATACAGAAACTCTGACCTATACCGGTATGTTCAGTGACATCCACCTCACATGGCGTTTCTCTTTTATCTATGATGTGTTCCATGTCACTGATTGGGATGCATTATTTGCAGGAGGAACAAAGCTTTAATTAGTGAACTAAGCACACCTCCACCTGGGTCCAAGGACTTGTACTTCCCAACCCAGTACTCACAGTCCTTCCTTACACAATGCATGGCTTGCCTGTGGAAGCAGCACAAATCTTACTGGAGAAATCCTTCATACACTGCGACTAGAATCTTCTTCACGACAGTTATAGCCCTCATCTTCGGAACAATCTTCTTAAACTTAGGCAAGAAAATGTGAGTGCCCTTGCTTACAGCTCCAACTGACACTTGAATGACCTAATCCATGTTGTCATACTGTGACAAAGAAACTTAACTGTTCTTTTGTTCTTCCTTTCAGTGGCAATAGGCAGGACCTGTTCAATTCTTTGGGATCCATGTATGCAGCAGTTCTTTTCATTGGAATTCAGAATGGTCAAACTGTGCAACCAATTGTAGATGTTGAGCGAACAGTTTTCTACCGAGAAAAGGCAGCTGGCATGTACTCTGCTCTACCCTATGCTTTTGCACAGGTAACTGGTCGTAACTGAAGATTCAAATAAAGGGAAATAATTGCATTGTTCTTCCTTTAATCTACTGCTGAATTGTAACCTGTTCTTCCTTTCAACAGGTTCTTATTGAGATCCCACACATCTTCCTTCAGACAGCCATCTATGGTCTCATTGTCTACAGCCTTATTGGCTTTGACTGGACAGTTGTGAAGTTCTTCTGGTATATTTTCTTCATGTTCTTCACCTTCATGTACTTCACGTTCTACGGCATGATGGCAGTCGCCATGACACCAAACAGTGACATTGCTGCCATAGTCTCAACTGCATTCTACGCAATATGGAATATCTTTGCTGGCTTCCTTATCCCTCGACCGGTAAGTGTCCAAGTCTAACTCCTTGTACATTGCAACAACTCAATTTTCTCTGTATTGTTGATGCTGAAGCATACACTGCTGGGTTGCAGAGGATACCAATATGGTGGAGATGGTACTCATGGGCATGTCCGGTGGCTTGGACGCTATATGGACTTGTGGCCTCACAATTTGGAGATATCACACATGTTACGCTGGAAGACGATGGGGAAACAGTGAAAGATTTTGTCAACAGATTCTTTGGGTTCCATCATGACCAATTGGGTTATGTAGCTACTGCTGTTGTTGGATTCACAGTTCTCTTCGCTTTTGTCTTTGCCTTCTCCATCAAAGTCTTCAACTTCCAAAGAAGATAAGCGAAGCCGCCTAAAAAAGATCCAGTGTTGCTTCAGTTCATTTTCAGTATATAGGCACTGCAGCAATGTAAGATAATGAGAGAGTATACAGATGTAGAATTTGTTTTATTTCTCGGTAGTTAACATCATTTTCGTTTTCCAATCAGTTTGGCCTGTACTGAACAAAAAGGGGCCTATGTGCAAATTGTATGTAGATTGTGCATAGTTGAGTTCAATGTAAAGTTTTCCATTGATTTTATACCTGGTCCAACTGATACTTTGCCTCCATAAATTAAAGATGGGCAATTGGCATGATGTTGCATTCTTTTACTTCTCTTTATTGATAGCCGACCAGATCAGAAGATTCTTCTCCAAATTAATCTAAGGTAGCATCCTTCTCACTGCCGATGAACAGAAATTCTGCCGCTAGATGACTAGGGATCCTAAATTGCTGAAAACATGAACCCGATTAGCACCCAGGACTAATCAAAGGACTCTTCTCTAAATTCCTTGCCAGGACCCAGGATGCTAATTCCCGATTGCCACCACCCACCAACGTCAAAGTAAATCCCAAACCAACCTCTTCCGGTCTTCCCCCATCCGCGCGCTTGTTCTAGATCGAAATGGATCGCATTTTACAGCGTAGAACTGTGATTAATATAGAAGCATAGGACGCGAGATTACCACAGCTCACCAGCTTCGCACCTGCAGCTGTAGCTCACATTGCGCCAGCCGCCGCAGCGGCGCAGCCCATCCCGGCCGGACGAAGACGGAACCGCCACCGCAGGCGAGGCGCGAAAGAAGCCACCGGAGAGGCAAGAGCCTAGTTGCTCCCGACCCCGACCGCCGGAACTGTCCGCCGCCCGCGCACGAGGACCAATGCCGGCCGCCTCGGAGTTTGCGCTTACTCCGGCTCGGTAGGGGTTTGGGCGGGTGCTGGCCCGTTTGGGTTTTGGGCCTTTCGGGTTTACCGAAGAGAAGGAAGTGGGAGTGGGCCTCGACTGCAACGAACGGATGCGGACTGATCAAATTTCGTTGGATTCAAACCACACAGTAGTAAATGTTTGGCAAAGTTTTGGCAAGACGGCGAGATTGGATTCAGTTTGCTTGTCCTGTCCTTTTTTTAGGAAAATAATCACGTTAGAAATGGAGGTTCTAAAGCTTTCTCTCTGGATTTATGCTCCCGTAGGTAAAATCTAACTGTTCTGAACTGAATAATCTGAAACCGCTGAAAGACCAGACATCCTTCCTTTCCTGTGAATATCAGATGAGCAAGGAAGATGGCAAGAGCGCATCATAAGCAACAGGAACAGACCACGACACACCAACCACCGCATCTGTGATCCATCCACTGAATGATGGAGTTCTGCAACTCTGCATCCCTAGCCTTGCAGAAGCATAAAAATCTACATGCCAGTAAGTTCAGGAAAGAAATAGGGAGTAGGAGAACGATAACACAAGCAACCTTTTCTATACACAAGGGTGTAATATATTACCAGCGTGCTGACATGGCAAACCAATAACAGATTTACAGCTGCTTCACCGAACTCACTACGGTTAACGTAGAGTTTACACCAATCACGGCATGCTTTATTTCGATGAACAATTCCAGATTGATCACAATTCTTCACAGACGAAACGTATCCACAACGAACTGATCATGGCGCGACGACGGAATTGGCTGAATAATGCCTGGACCGATCCTAATCGTCCTTCTTGCAGCAGCAACAGAAGAACTCCAGGCAGTGCTCGCAGGCCTCGTAGCAGCAGAAGCAGCAGCACAGCGTGAAGGCGCTGCAAGCAACAACCAAATAGAAAGAATCAATATCACCATGATGCATCTTACTTATGAACGTGTAAATTTGCTTCGACGACACTTGTGCAGAACATGAGACTCTGCAGATGCTTGCTGCTTGCAGTTGTACGTGGATAGTTTTCTGCAGAGCAACTCATCGAGTAGCTTGTGGTGATCTTACTGACCAGGCATAGAAGAAGCCCTTCTCGTGATGGCGCTTCTTGACGTGATCCACGGCCGACAGGTTCCGGTCCTCGCCCTGGAAAGGCTCATCCATTGTTGCGGCCGCTTCTTCTTCGCGACCGAAAGGAACACCGCAGTCTGCTGATAAAAAAGAAGAAGAAGAAGGTGGTGGGAGGAGTGGCTTGTTTGTGCAAGTGCACCCGTTCTAGTGTGGTATATAAGGAGAAGGCTGGCTACAGCATATGTAGCTTACCTAACCCCTTGCTCCCTATCAGGTTGTTTCAACGTTAATTGACACTAAAAATGTGCAATAATATTTTGATTTTCAGGAATCAGCATTTTGACAGTCGACATGCATTAATGTTTCAGATTTTTTTTTTCTGTGTGATCTCTTAGTGATAAGCTCGTTTGGCAATCATTGTGCTCCCAACCAATTGTCCAAAGCCACGGGTATGCAGATTTTTGGCAAGGAGATACCTTGGAAGATGGCCTCAAATGTCACTGTGAGATACTAGCAGATAGGGATGTGCTGGCTGGCAGTGTGGATAAGTAGACCTTTGACAGAATGACAGTGCATTAGCTCTTGAAAAGTTGAAAGTAGTCAGGATGTGTGTAAACTATGCAAAGGCTGGAACAAGTTTGCATTTTCTAAAATGAAACTCTTGCAAGCTGCAACAAATGGAAATGGAAGGCAGTGTCGTCCCTCCTTCGTTTTAGGCTTTGAGATATTTTAGGCCTCAAAAGAAGATGTCATTTGCTTATTAAAGAGGCAACGAAAAATGACATAACTATCGATAGCAAAAAACAGGTGGAGGAATGCGATTGGGGTTCAATGTCTGAAAACGATCTGCGCTGTCAACTTTTAATTTGCGCGATACGCTGTCATGCTACTGTAGGGTCTTTTCCCTGTAGTTTGTGTGCAAAATTTATTGTGGCAAAGACTTTTTAGCTTGTACTTAATTCACAGGAATGAAAATGCAATTCATATGAATGTTTCCTTTTAGAAAATGCATGATACGAGTATTGCAAATTTAGCATTTCTAACGGCATAAAACAAAAAAAAGTCACATATAGCAAACTTGTGCTTCAGCCTTTCCCAGGTACCCGAGGTGCCTTTCCATGCCGCTACATTGCTCTGCTACTCCATGCCCGCTCCCTGCAAAAAATGCATGCCCAGCCTCTTACCATCTGACCATCTTTCCTTTGGCAGTATGCCTGAGGAAACTGCAGATCGACAAAATTCGACGCTCTTTCCTTTGGAAGGGTGAAGAGAACGCCAATGGGGGACATTGCCTCGTGAATTGGCCGACAGTTAGCGGGCCCAAGACTTGGGTGGCCTTGGGGTGACTGACCTTGACAAATTTGGTCGCGATGGCTTTGGCAGGAGTGGACCGAGGATTACAAGCCATGTGTTGGTTCAGATGTCCCTTGCAATAGTGCTGATCGGTTTTTCTTTAATGCATCCACAACCATCTTCATCGGCAATGGCAAGAAGGCAAAGTTCTGGCATCGCAGCTGGCTGGACGGTGAGGCTCGCAATAGTGCTGATCGTTTTTCTTTAATGCATCCACAACCATCTCCATCGGCAATGGCAAGAAGGCAAAGTTCTGGCATCGCAGCTGGCTGGACGGTGAGGCTCCACGAAATACGAAATCTAGCGCCGCACCTATTTGAACTTACCAAAAGGAAAAAAAATGAAACAGTGGAGCAGGAACTGAAAAACAACACCTGGATAAAAACCCTCCAAGGCAAGACAACGACATCAACACACGTAGAGGAATTTTTTTCGAAAAGTTTGCAGGAGAACTGCACTGTCATTTAAGAAGAAGAGCAAGCAAGTCTTACAAGGTCTTACACACGTAGAGGAATTTGCCTCCTGGTGCAGCCATATGTGGAGGATCAGATCAAATGGAAATGGACAACAGATGGGAAATATTCCGCGTGTTCGGCCTACAGAGCTCAGTTCCTCGGAGAACAAGTGCAAACTGTTTGCTTGGATCCTCATGCAAAACAAGGCTGGACATGCTCAATGGAACAATGGAAACCTGCTTGCATTTGTGTCTAACCTGTCCTTTTCCCCAAGCGGTTTGGTCCTAGGTTTTAAATTGGGAAAACCTCATTACCTTCCAGCATACACCACCGACACAATTTGCCAACATTGGGGAATGGAGGGAGGCGGCTGCTCACCAAGTTCTGGAAGATGAAAGGCGCAGTTTCAACAGTCTCGTCATCAGGGCCGAGCCAGCAAAAATCGAAACTCTAAAATGAGGCCTACCTCTCTAAAAAAATAAGAATGTAAATAAAATATATGATATATATCATAATAAAATATATCAAATTAATTGGATCAGAAATTAGATTAGTATACCTCTAGCGATCGGTGAAAAGAAAGTTCTCTGCAGTTATTCCGAATCCCGATTCCCAACGGCAGGGTCGGCAGGACGCTGCCGCTGCGGCGCTGCGTACCGGCGATTGGCGAAAAGGATGGAGTCCTGGTGCATCCGTGCAGGCCCTAGCGCCCAGCGCCCAATCGCCGGCAGGCCGATCGCGCACCTACATGCTGCATCTCTGCGACAGAGGATGGACGCCGTATGGATCTATTATTCTATTCGACTATTCGAGTATTTGACAGGTCACGTATGAGACAGGCGACAGATCACAGATGGATATGGATGGAGTCCTGCCATCCTGGTCGATGGCGCCCTGCGGCCCTGGGCCCCTGGCGTCCTGTGATCCTGTCCTACAGACCTACGCCTGCGAGAGGGCATCTAGCCATCTGACGCCTGCCAGGCTCTCACAGTGCCATCGACTAATTCACTGATCGACTGATGGGCCACAGGCCTATAGTTAACCAACCAGTTGGTGGGCCCCTCCAATTTGGGAACCCTGTTCGACCGAACCGGTCGCACACCCTTGTGCTCGGCCCTGCTCATCATCTCCACTACGTGGAATATCTGGAAGGAACGAAACCGAAGGATCTTCGAGCACGAGTTCCTCACCGCCCAACAGGTCACGAGTATAAACAGACTTCCTGACTAATCACTTAGGGCTGGGGTGTGTTTGTTTGACGAGGCGACTCTTTTGTGACCTTATCCTTGCGACCACTGGGCTGCCTGTGCTTGTGAACTATTTCTTTTCCTTTCTTAATTGAAAGGCAGAGCTCCTGCCATGTTGGTTAAAAAGACTTAATGTATAGGTAGTAGCTCATATGTAGGCAGCATGTTGTAGGATTTTTCACCACTTTGTAAATCTTAGGTTACTAGGTAGGCTCCTGTTTAAATAATTCATCAAGCAAAATCCAAGATTAAGATTTATCATATACAGTGACCTACCACCAAATGAGTGATAGCTCATTGATATAGATCATTCAAGCAAAATGGACCATAAATCATTTACCACTCCATTATCATACCAGGTGGGTCATGATCTAGAGATAGACCTAAAATAGCTCTTGTTCCATGAGCATTATAAAATTTCATTTTTCCTACACGGTTGGGTATTTTGTTTTCCCGATGTTATTTTCTGTGACTCATCACTCATCTATGCCCCAGTCTCCACCACCTGTAGACATCAATGTCAGTGAGCACCAGCAGTAGCTATGGAATGATGTGGCCTAATATTATGGGTGTGAGGTACCCATGTAAAGCAGCCCATCCAAATATAATCGAACCAATCAGATGAGCTGCCGTGTGGTGGGTGCATAATTTAACATGAATGTTTTTCAGACATGAAACTGTCAGGGTTCAGAGACTATAACAACCATAACTAAAAGAAGGAAAAAAAAGGCAACTCTTGGAGAAAAACTCTTGGAGAAAAACAACCATACCAACTAACTTGGGACAGAATGTTAGAGTGCGCAGCGGATTTCAGCCCGGCCCACTATATCCCATGAGCTAGCGTCCCACCAGGTTCAGGTCCATCGGAGCCCACAACAACAAGAATGTGGGCCTAACTCAACCCAAAAGACTAACTTAATAGGTGAGAATTGCCCCCACCTATATGTTATGCCCCCCCACCATCAATTTTCGATATGGGACTAAACCTAACAATCCCCCCATACGCATTGGGCCTAATTCTTCTATCACACACAACCCATGCGATCCCCCGAAAACGTTATCCCAAACCCCGAGTCCAACTCTCCGGTCACATCACAACCCGTGTGACCCTCCGGAGACGTTCACGGGCTCCCCCGTCACCATGTGACCCAGGGATGTTCTAGGTTTCCCAACCTTCGGCTCTGATACCACTTGTTTAGAGTGCGCAGCAGATTCCGATCCGGCCCACTATACCCACGAGCCAGCGCCCCACCAGGCCCAGGTCCATCAGAGCCTGCAATAATAAGACCTTGGGCCTAACTCAACCTAAAAGACTAGCATGATGGGTGAGGGCTGCCCTCACCTATATGTTGTGCTCCCCCACCATCAATTTCCGATGTGAAACTAAACCTAACACAGAAGGTGCAGAACTGGTTGAAGACCTCGCCCTAGTTGTCGCAGTTTGTTAGAGGTGGGCATCATCTTTGATCAATGAAGCCACTTCGGCCACTTCCTTTGAAACATGCTGAAAAATTCTCTATTGTGTTCCTTCCAAATATTCCACCAAAAGTATAGGAGTAATCCGTTGAAGGAAGGTTTTGTTCTTTATCAAAATTACGATGAAGTGTGATGATGGCGCTTGTAAATCCTGCATGCCTAGCCAATTTACCATTGAGTCCAAACTGCACGGGTGAAAGGGTATTCCAAGCACAAGTAGGTAGGCATTTCGGGAAACAATTGCATAACTTGTACTTGCACAGGAGTTCATGTGAGGATTGTTTTGCATCAGCATACCTCAATTCATGCATGGGGAAAGAATGTTGATTACAGTTACGGTTCATCTGTAGTATATACTTTCTTCTTGTCTGAGCCGAACTATGACTAGTCTCTTTGTAACCCCTTTCCTCGCTTGTGGAGTGCACCATTTTGTAAGGAAAAACATTTCTTCTCTCTCTGTGAGGTCTCAATGGCCCTCTCGCAGCGTATGGTTCTCCTTCCTGAGATTAATTTCATGAGGAGACTCAGCAGGGTGATCCTGCCTGGGATCTGACCTCGATCAGATTCTTATTAATTTCATAATTTGTGTGTATGTGTGTTAGTGCTGCCACCGGAGTTAGCTTGCTCCTTGCTGGGACCAGATGAGATGACACTGCCGGATCATGGGCAGGCGCTCGTGCTCCTCCTAATGTGCCGCACCACCAGCTTGCTCCTTCTTGATCGATCCTTGCTTTGCTCACATGCCCAGACACGTGTGGGAGACAGCGAGACAGCCATCGGCGTTGGCCTCATTCATTGGCCACCGGGTTGCCGGAGTGCCCATACACAACGTGCATTTGTCACTCACACCAGCGTACACACATCTGCCGATCTGCGTGTATTTCTCGCCATTATCTCGATTCCTAAGATGTGTCGATGCCATCATTGGTGTTGTTGCCCCGCCGCCACCATGGCCTCAGAGGAGAAGGTGGGAGAGGGGGTTTGGTGCCTGGTTCCGCCGCCCATGTCTCATGAGAGGAGAGACACGGGCGATAGCATTTTCTGGTCTGTTGCCAGGCCAATGGTTTAAACCTTTGAAATCTTTGCAAGTAGAGTATACTCTCTGTAGCATGTCAATTGCAAGCTACCTTTACGAAGTTGAATTGTATTGTCGGATTTAGTGATCGGCAGTCCACCTAGGGGGTGCCCAAGCTGTAGATTTGTAGGCTGGAGAGATTGCAAGACCATGAACTCGAATGGCAACACAAAGGCGCAGGGTTTAGACAGGTTCGAGCCTCTGGAGAGTAATACCCTACGTCCTGTGTTATGGTGAATTGTATTGCTGGTACGAGATGCGTTGGGTTGAGTTGAGGATCAGTTACCCTCAGGGGGGTGTCCCTGGCCACCTTATATAGGCTGACAACCTAGGGTCACAATCGGATAGGATCTAATCCTAGTTGGTTGTTATGTGGAAAGCAATCTCAGTCGGACTACAACAAGTATCTCGCGATATCCGGGAAGAATCAATTCGCCCGGCCTCAAAGCTTGTGCTCCACGCATCTTGATGCCTTGGCCCGCACAGCATGGCTGAGCGGGCCCACCTGTCAGGTTTGACCAGTATCCTGGTCAGTGGGGACCCGTGGGTACACTTATCCCTCAAGCCCTTGAGCAATATGGAGTCGAACAAGAACTTGGCGGATGCGCAACGAAGCTTGTAATGCACTCGGCTGAAGTTGCGGTGTCGTCATAGTGATGGAGAGGCTGCGCAGTGCTCAAAAAAGGAAGACAAATTGTAGCTTCCACAGGCGTATGACCAAATACGCATGGCTATACGACTGCCGAGCTTCGCGATGTCTGGCATCCTGTAGATCAAAGGGAAGCACACGGAGGGTATCACAAGACACACTCCATATGGAGTAGCCCCGAGCATTGAAGCAATTAAAGTAATCGGTCCAATGGTCAAGAATATGATGTATTGTTTCTGTCATAAAAGGGATCCACCGACCTGAAGTAGGCGCCCAGCCCCCGAGCGCGAGGACTAGCAGAGCCGCGAAGGCACGTTGACTTGAAGTAGGTGCCCAACCTTCCAAAGCAAGGACTGGCTGAGCCGCAGAGGCACGCTGACCAGAAACAGGTGTCTAGTCTCCAAGCGCAAGGACTGGTGGAGCCGCGGAGGCACACTGATCGGAAACAGGCGCCCAGTCCCTGAGCGTGAGGACTGGCGGAGCCACAAAGGTGGGTGTGAATTTTCACAGCGGCCAAAGAGGATCCTGAAGTATTTTGGTCTGAAGCTCAAGGACTCGAACAAGAGGTGGCACAAGGATTGGTTCCTTGTCGCTAGTCAGAAGCCCGAGCTACCACGCCACCTCGGGTATGCACCTCTGACAATGTCGGAGTGGTCGAACTTGTCAACCTCCACATAAATGGTCCAAGTAAAGAAGCTGCTGAAGGAGATTGATGACCTAAAAGGTTGTGGGCTCACAGTTGGGGTTGTGAGCATCAACTTTTGCCAGAGGCTGACGCAGCCGATCAAGGACAGGGTCCAGCCAGCGTATGAGTACTCGGGGCCATTGGATCCAACCCGGGGGGCACAGCAGAAGGTTACACGGGAAGAGGTCGCTGGCCAGATAGCTGAGTTCTTCTGTGGGGTCATCAAAAACAAGTGATGCCCAAAGGCGTACTCCCTCAAGAGGCTGGCCGATCCGGTTAGTTCTTGTTTCGGTTGTTGACATTCCTAATTTGGTTTGTGTTGTGGCTACCTAACCTGATCCCACTAATTGACTAGAGTCGTGTGTGCGAATTCTTCTATCTGGTGCTGCTCCCCGGAAGCACTGAGCAATAGCTGCCCATGCTCCGTCCATCCGCCGAGGCCGACCAACCGCCTGTTGCCCTTGACTGGGAGTTGGACTCCTCCTTCGATGGTTCCGATGAGGATATGCCAGTCCAAGGTAGCGGGACGGAGGTGGGAAGTGCTGCTCCTGTTGGGCAGTGGACGCGTCAGGCCATGCGGAAGATTACGGAGTCCAAGGTGCTGGAGGCGGAGAAGAAGAAGCGGAAGAAGAAGGCGGCCGCAAAAACCGAGACCCCAGCTGCAGCATCTGCCACCACGGCTAAGGCCTCATCTTGGGTGGTGAGCGACGGATCCGACTCGCCTAGCCCCGCTACGAAAAAAGAAAAAGGCCGAGCTCCTTGAGACAACAGCCGCTGATGTGGAAAAGGTCAAGGAGTGGCTGAAAACAAAAATCCACCGGGGAAAGTAGAAGGAGCCAACCATACCACTACCAGCGCCTCTCCGCCCAAAGTTCCGAGTGAAGCGGAGCATGATGTAAGTATCTTCATGACATCGTTTGTTATTGAAAGCTTGTCTGTATGTTGCGTCGCTTTATCTCTATGTCCCACCGTCCGAGCAGGAAGGCGGTGATGGAGAATGAGCCAAACCCACGGGATGCTGGCGTTGAGAGTCAAGCAAAGGGTCGGACATCTGATGCACCCCAAGGGGCTGCATCGGCATATGCTACTCAGGCCGGCGGCAAAAGTAGCCTAGTGACTGAGCGCCTGGAGGCCAAGCTCAGGAAGGCCAAGGAGGATGTCGCAGAGCAGATTTGATAAAAAGATTGGGAGATTACGGACTAGAAAAAGATAACCAAGGACATCCAGAGCAACCTCGACACCATGTTGAATGGTAACGGCTTCGATCCTTGTTGTGAGTCCAGATCCTCTAGATGTGACCAGTGTTTATTCTTGAATCTCATTGCTTTGTAGATGCCCAGAAGAAAGAAGAGAGCCTCAAGAGAGACCTCAAAGAGTGCGTAGTAGCCAACGCCCGACTCCAGCAAGATCACGATATTGCCGTGCACCGTGAGTATGCCGTATCACAAAAACTTGACTATGAGGCCAACTTGCGCAACTATATGGACCGGTGTTTGATTGCAGCAATGCATAGTCCTCAACATGATCAGGTGGTGATTGTAGGGCTAGAGGTGAAGCTGGAGGACTTGAGGTCGGCCGTGGGCTACATGATGGACATGATCCAGCGAGAAGGTAGTAGGTAAGCAAAGAACCTCTAGGTTTTATTTATTCACTATGAGAAAGTTGAAAGAGTACATAGCTTTTATATCCTAAGGGTAGAAACATCATAGGTGCTGGATGTTCCATGGGTTGGGGATACCTAAGCCGTCAGCCCACTGCAGCCGGTATGTGCCGGGTTGAATGACCTCTTTGATGATGAAGGGGCCCTGCCAGGGGGCCGACAGCTTGTGCATGTCTTTGGTGGACGGGATCCGGTGGAGTACCAAGTCGCCGACATTGAACAAGCGTTCCTGGACGTTCCTATCATGGTAGCGTCAAATCTGATGCTCATGCCGCGCATGTTGGATGAGAGCAACCATGCGGTGTTCTTCTAGGCTGTTAATGTCCACCTGCCAACTCTTTTCTACTTCACCTTCCTCATAGTATTGAATTCGTGGGGCACCAAAGGCTACATCTATTGGCAGTACAACCTTTGAGCCATAGACGAGAAAGAATGGGGTGTAGCCGGTGGCCCAATGTTGACGCAAGATCTGGATCTCAGGCTTCTGCGTTGAACAACATGGAGGACTTGAGAGATCTACTTAACTCTAGTGCAGGCTCCAAATCGGCTCGCGAGTGGTGTAAGGCGTGCCAGTCAATTTGACCTGCAGTTCACAAGCAAAACATAAAATCCATGATCCGATAGGAGGCGAAGCCTTTGAGCTCATAGGTAGGCGTTCTTTGAATAAACACCGTTAAGATATATTCAATGTAATCGTGTGGTGCAATAAAGTAAAGCATTAATGGCATGTGCAGCCGACAGGCCAAGATAAAGCATTGTAACACAACAATCATAAAAGGGAGCCCTCATTAACCATCAAATAAGCTACCAGATCTAGCCAATATCTTGATAAGTGTATTGAACTCAGATAAGGTAACACGAATGAGAGGGCATTGGCATCAATCTACTAACTTAAAAGAGTAGAACATAGCAACAAGGACCAGTCGATGCTGACTGTACGCAAGCCAGATACATTAACAGATCTTAATTAATATCTTGATAAGTATATTAAACTTAGACAAGGTAACACAAATGAGAGGGCATTAACCTCGATATGAAAACGTAAAATACTAGAGCACAATCACCAAAGACCTCTTGCTTACTGCTTACAAGCCTATTAAGATAACAAAGTCTAACCAATGTCTTCACCGTGTAATTGAACTTAGATAAGGTAACACGGTGAGAGGGCATCAACTTCAACCCGTTAATCTGAACAGATAGGCTCGTGACATCAAGGCCTCGCATGCACCCCTATCTGCTCAATGACATCATTATGCTTCCGTGAGATACAGATAAGACCCGATCGAAGGATCAGCTCTCAACGGTAGGACGCTGATGTCAGAGGCCTGATGGTTAGCAATACGAGGGGCACGGGTAAAGATCTATTGGACCTAGCATATATAAAGCAGTGAAAGCATGCAGAGTCTACCAGCCGATACGATCTAATAACTGTGAACGTTTAAACAAGGCAAGGGAGACGATGAAGACAACCTAACCAAATCTAAGCCATTCAATAACTTGAATAACGTCAAAAACAAGCAGAATATTGGACAAAGTCTAGAAAGTTCTACTTGCAATCTAAGATAATTCGATAACTAGCCACACAACAATATCCGAATATGAGACTTAACTCAAAAAGTTTTGGTAGAGGTCGTAATGATCGGGTGACGGTACTTACAAGCTTGTCCGAGATCGAAGCTGATGCAACCTTGCGTGCTAGAAGAAACTCGTCGAATCTACTCTACTCATACTCCTAGGATTTTTGCGGCATGGTGCTGAAAGGTTGTATTAATTGATTGATTGTTCTTTACAATAGCAAGGGGTACATATTTATACCCTGAACTAATGACTCCTGATCACCTACGACAATGACCCGTACAAAACTTGCCTAACAATAAATATCTAAACAAAAGGAAATATTAAGATACATGAACTCTAATTTCCCTTATGTAGAATCCTCGCTAATGAAGCTCCCTCCGATCCGTCCGATCCGCATGCGTGATTAGCGTGACTAGCCTGGACTTCCTTCCCACGCGGTAACTCCCCTTTTTTTTATTCTAATCACCTTTGCCCACACATGCTAGCCATTCCTTGCTAACCTTCCCTTCTTTAAATATTATTTTCTTGCCGACCAATCAGATGAAGCCTATCTTTGCACTAGAACTCCTCCAAAGCCTATCTTCGCACTAGAACTCCAACACGGACTGCAACTCTATCGGCTCCATCAGCTTCATCGGCTAACCTCCTCCAATTAGACTTGTCATCTTCTATAAGATTTTGCCAGTTAAAATCCAGTGTCAATATAGCCCCCCAGTTCGGAGTATGAATGTCATGCTTCGAACTTTTGGAAGTCCAACATCTTGAATCTTCAATCCGATACAATCTATTTTATTGCTCCATGAGCTCAATACTTTGACTTTTCTGGTGTTGCTCGATGTTTCTTCAAGTTTCTCCTCAAGTAAATCCAATCACTCTGTATCAGCTTGTCTCACTTTACTTTGACATCAGCCAATATATGGAAAGATAATAACAAGCCTCCATAGACACATCAATCTCCCAGCCGATGTACTACTTGTTAGGCCAATTGTGACTCACTGCCGCTTTATGCTTGTACACCACACTACTTGCCATCCAAGCACCATTGATTTGTGTGCCACAACTCCAACAGTGTGTCAAGCCATCGCAAGTATGCAAGCAACTGCTAGGAGATAAATACCAAAGCCACTGCTTTTTGTTCCGTCCTCATCCGCATAAGGGTGGAGCAAAACACCGGCCAAGTTCATGAATCAAACCAACTTTACCTCTCCTGCTCAAATAGCTTGGATTTTTTAATGATTTTTAAATCAACATAATCTTGCTTCTCAAATGATTCTCTCAGATCACTCAATGTGTACGGTTGCTTACCAAGGCATTGAGATGCCTCTTGTCTACCTATTTCTAATAAGGCTTTTTGTGGAGCTCAGGGTAGAGGATGAAAAGAAGCATACTTATATTGCATATTTGCAAAATCAAAAACTGGATCAAGCAAAGAAACAAGTCATAAAACCAGATCAAGATATGCATGTGTGTGGAATTTCTTGGTGAAATTTATTTGAACTCCTTTTTTACATGACTCTCTCTTTTATTTCTTTTTTGGGACATGTGCTACCTTTCTTCTTCTTTTTCTTCTCTCTTTTGTTTTTTTTTTGCTCATGCTTGTGAGCATGGATATCTTTTCTTCTTTTTGCATAGCCCATACCCTTTTGCATAATGAATGTAAAGAGTCATCTTAAATGGATGGAGTATTTTTGTGTCGATGGAAGGCATGTTTTCACGTAACTTCCAGTGTAGAAGTCAGCATGAGTATATGAGAGGTGTACGTGATCTTGACCATGAAAGCATGAAATGAATCTTACAATGGTCACAAACAGTTTGACAAAGCTCAATGCAAAAACAAGTAGCATATGTATAAGGTTTTCAAAGATATCAACATATGGCTTTAGTAGGAATTTCATATCATTGAGGAGCTAAGCTATTTTTATTTTTGCAACATAAAATTCCCATGTATTTTGCTGTAAGAAGTGAGGTTTCTTTCATCGTACCATATCTCCTGATAGATCAGCCGACGCCATGCACTATGTTGGGGATCGCCAAAAACTACACAACCTCAAACACTGTCAATAGGCAAGAATAGCTTAACCTCGCAACTTGTTGGTCCAGATTCAAAACTCGTTACCCTCGCTAACTCTGGACTAACAAACTAAACTCATCTAACCTCGCACCCTCTTTGCTATTTTGAGACTTTGAAGCTAACAGCTATTGGTTGGTAACTAAGCTGCAATCTAACTTACCCTCGAGTGTTTCGAGTTAGTCTTGAACACCGAGCTTTCAACTCTACTTTTTACTTAGGATCGAAACTGGACTAGGCGCCACGAGGATAAGCATCTCTCCTGGGCCAAAGATGAAGGCATGAGGCTAAGGGTTTCGCCTAGCTCGAGGTGGTGGTTCGAAGCTTAAAATTTGATCCGACACAGAGAAGAAGTCCCGAGGTTAAAAGAAGATGAAGGTGTGAGAAGCGTGACTACATAAAGGTGTGACAAGCATGACTACATGAAGGCGTGACAAACGTGACTACATGAAGGCGTGAGAAGCGTGACTACGTAGAGGAATTCAATTTGTACACGTTACTCCAATGACCTTTATGTACGGCATATCCTAGGAATGTAGTAGGTGAGAAAGGATATGTTTAGGATGTAAAGTGGCTCACAGGTCACTAAAAAGGGGAGCCCTATCCCGTTGTAAAGAGACTCATTGTTTTTTGTTTTTTAAGAAGTTGCAAGTGTTTTCCCATTCCTGTGTTGCGCTCGAATTTTTTTAAGACCAACGCACTATTCATCAAGCTTCTGACGAATCATCCATCCATCAGCAACACGCCGCCTTGTTGTCCCCAGTGTTATTCCGGTAGCAACACGGCGCCGTTGCTTTGGCCATCGGGAGCACCGTCCTGTCATCCTCGATAGCACCACGGTGTCGTTGTATTGGTGCCATTGTGACGTCTTTGGCGCGTGTTAGCCTTGCCTGCGCCGCCATCATTGGAAGCAGCCTCTCGCCGTCAAGGTCGAGGTGATCTCCAAATCCTGGACGTCCAAGTAGAATCACAGAGGAGCCACACCCTCCAAAGCTATTTCCCCTTGACTTTCTTGCTCATCTTCTGGTTGGCACATGCACGTATGTGCATGGCTTCACGTACCCTTGCTTGCAAAGGGCTTCGGTATTGTGCCAGCGAGCGCTTCTGGCAGTCAGCATGATGAGGTCGTGCCTTGCGCCGCCTCGTAGTCGTCGTACACGCCGTCTTGTCAGCCTAGAAGCCACGCGGCCTCGTCGTCGTCTTCGCGGCAACTTGTGACATCATCGCTGCTGGGCGTGGGTGCCGTGCCTCCACCATGAGTACAAGACATCATGCTCCTTCAGTAGCCGATTTGATTGCAGGCCGGACTCTTCCATCGGCTATCTATCACACAAAAAAACAACGGTAGCTGATTAAAGAATTCAAGAGTTGTTCTTTCGGTTGTCCTTGCATCTGCTATATTTTTCAACCATCTGGTCGGCTCTTTTTATTTCTGCGAGCCAACGCTGAACCTGGGCTTCTCCCTTTTCTAAATCGGATGTACAGCAAGCAACCAACGCGGCCCACGTATTTGCATGCAACCAATAGCAGCGAATGTTCAGATGACCTCGAGAGATATACTAGCTGATTAAGAATCTGTTGGCTCCCCACTTCTTCACATTTATTCCCTGCCAATCTTATCGGCTTCTAAATAGAAGGAAATCTCACTGATAGTTACGACAGCCGACATATATTCCTGGAAAGGGTGAAATCTATTCTGTCGCACTTATTTTCCACAGGAGGCTGACCATGAGTCGCCAAATATGATAAGCCGATTGATTATGCCCTGCAAAAATATTGATATGTACCGCTTGGTATGTATTTGCCAATCCCAACATGCCCTGCAGCTCTTCCTTCACGAACTGCCATCGACTGTCCAACATGCCATAGAATAATCCAAATTGTTCTAACTCTTCTTTATCACCTCCGCCGGCTGTGCAACTCCGCGTATCAGCAGCTGCGCCGCACCGCCGCCGACATGTAGTCGTCGAGCGATGACCCGCCGGAGAACACGACACTGGACCGACAGTTCTTGCAGGAGGGAGTCTTTGGCGTCGGCGTATTCTTGACATCGTCGGTGGCGCTGTCGCCGTCATTATCATCCATGCCGGGACCTGGCCTCTAATGCGGCAACAGCGCGCCGACCTCGCCGTCGATCATCTGGGCGATGTGGGTCACCTCGTGGTCCGTGATGCTCAGCTCCGTCACCATCTCCGTGGCCACGCTCGCCATGTCCGCGTCATCCGCCAGCAACGAAGGGGACGTGAGGACCTCAGATAAGCACTAGTGGCCGATGCATTGTTTGCGTCTTCCTATCGGCTCAACTCGTGCACGTACTGCATGGCTATACATGCAAGAATGCGTTCCTTGTGTGCTCATTGATGTGCTCAGGTAATCATTTGACGGGAATGCACCTCCGGACACCGGGTCGAGGAAGCCGTACGATGGAATGGTGCGGCGGCTTCACGTCATCTCCGGCACTGCCGCCCTTTTTGTCCCTGTCGGCCTCGCGGCGTCGTCATCGTCGGCAGCGGCGTCGTTTCTGGTAGCGTTGTATTGCCGTCGCCGGGTTTGTTGATGCCGCGATATCTCTGCAAGTCATTCAATTTGCCATCGAAGTTGGTCGATCTAACGGGCAGTCTGTTAAGCTCTGGATTCTCGTAACCATATCTCCAATCACTGCGTGACTAATCAATATCTAAACCGGCAGCATACGACGGGTGTTTCCAGGACTCGCCACCTCTCTAGAATCTTCTAGATCATGCCGGCTGTCGCGCAGGCCCAGCTGTATGGCAACATGTATCGTAGAGGATCCAAATACATGTAAGCCGGCCTTGTGTACGTACATGGACGACATGCATAGCGGCTGCTGTGTGCACCAACAGGCGCCAATTAACTAGCACCAAGTGGAGAACTTCGTCGGTTGTTTTAGTAGCCAATAAATGCTACACTCCTGTTGGATTTATTGAACCAGCCGATCCTTGTATTAGCCGATAGAACTAGCAGATCGTTAAACTCCCTTTAGTAAAGTTGAGTCCCCTCCGTTCCGGTGACTAAAGGACATTAAATAAGTTGAATAATGACCAACTTGCCCCTAATCATTGCTGCCCCTACCCTTTTTCCTTCTTTGCCTCCCCACGCAGGCACGCACAGCACACGTGCGAGCGGCGGCGTGGGGGTACGGACGCGATGCAGGGGTAGGCGAAGGCCCGACAAGTGGCGGCACAGGTAGGGGGTGACGCGCGACGGCAGGTGGGCGACCGGGGGCCGTGGGGGTCGGCAGGCGGGAAGCGGGCTGGAAGCGGCGGGAGCAGCCGGCGGGCCGGGAGCGGCGGCGGGCGGGTGGCTGGGGTGGCAGGGGCCGGCGGCGGGGCAGGGGTCAGCGGCGGGGCGGGTGGGGTGGGGTGCGGTGTGGGGGGAGGGAGTCACGGACGGGGTATTAATGAGGAGCACATGGTGTCCATGGTACCTTTTAGTCCTCATAAGCAACCCCTTGGAGACTTATGGATTAAAGTTTAGAGACTAAAGTTTAATCCCCATAAGCAAGTCTGCTTGGCACTTTAGAAACTAAAAGGGATTAAACTTTAGCCCTAAAGTTTAGCAACGTGAAACCAAACAGGATCTAAATAGAACCAGCCGATAAATCTGTTGCATTTGAAGGTCACCAGCTCCAAGTCTTTTAGGCCCATCAACATATTAGCCATCCGAGTATCCCAATAGAATTTTAAAAACATCGTCTCCAGCAGTTTCTCCACAGTGTCAGCCTTCTCCATGATTAAGGTCTTGTTTGGGAGGAAGGGGCTAAAGTTTAGCCCCCTCGAATGGAGTGCTAACCTTTAGCACTGTGAGGTGTTTGGGTGGGGGGCTAAGCTTTAGCACTTTAATTGCCAAAAGACTCTTTTACCCTCATTTACCTCCTCTCCTTTACCCCTCCCTTCCTTCTCAAGTTCTTCCACCGGCCAGGCGCTACATCTGCTCCTTCCCGAAGCGCGGCCAGACGCCGGAGCGGAGGCCGTGGGGTTGGAGTGGAGGCCGCGGGGCCGGCGGAAGCCGTGGGGCTGGGCGGAGGCGGGGTCGGGTAGGGCTGGCTGAAGGCGCATGCCGAGCTGAGCCGCGGTAGCCGCCGCCATCTGGTAATCTTCCCGTGCAGTGGCAGTGCCATGATTTGGGGTGGTAGGCGAGCAAATCGAGCGACGACAGGCCAATTTCAACGAGAGCAAGACGTGAATCGGGACCCACAGCTGAGCTTGAGCGGGGACGATGCGAGCAGCCACCTTCTCCCTCGGTGAGAACCCACATCACTGCCCTCTCCTCCCTTAGTTGCTTGTCACCGAAAGCATGTTGTGGCGCCATAGCCGGAGGCGGCGGCGGCTTCGCACCCGAGCCGCATCGACCCGGCGAGGACAGTCCATCTGCAGATGCGGGCGGAGGCGGCGGGGTCGGTGGAGGCAGCGGGGGCACGGGGCCTAGTCGAGGCCGCTGGGGCGGACGGAGGCGGCGGGGCCGGCGGACACCGCGGGGGCAGCGGGAGATGTGGATGAGAGAGAAGGGGGTGTAGGATGGGCAAGGGGTGTAATTTTGGATAAGTTTTAGCCCCTTTAGCCCATTTTAGCACCCCTTGGAGGAGCTGATGGATTTGGGGGAGGCTAAAGTTTAGCATCCCTGTTTTAGCCCTCCTGTTTGGGAGGAATGGGCTAAAATCTGGCTAAAATGGGGGGGGCTAAAGTTTAGCCTCCTTCCTCCCGAACACCCCCTAAATTAACATGTAGCCGACAAAAATATCTCATTGACTTTCAGCATCAACGTTTATACTTTGACCTCTACCCAAGACAATATCATGATAGGATCGATTATGCATCTTGACCGCCTTTAGATTTTATGAACATGTCCCACTGAGCGTGCTAAGAGTGTGTTGAAGCAAAATTTGGATCTCAGGCTTCTGCGTTGAACAACGCAGAGGACCTGGGAGATCCGCTTAACTCCAGTACAAGCTCCAAATCGGCTCGCAAGTGGTGCAAGGCGTGCTAGTTAATTTAACATGCAATTGACAAGGAAAATGTAAAATCCATGATCCGATAAGCGGCAAAGCCTTCGAGCTCATAGGTAGGCGTTCTTTGAATAAACACCATTCAGATATTGTTAGAGTATAAGTGAATTGCCCATCTTTTCCTATCAGCTAAGCTTTTGGGTTGAACTGGTTGGTGCATGCAGCTCAATATAGTATCAGAGCCAGAGGTCCTGAGTTCGAATCCTGGCAAGCACGATTAAATAAAATAATTGCAGCCCACTTCAATTTCCACATGTGGCCTGAGGGAGCCTGCACGTGAGGGGAAGTGATGGAGTATAAGTGAAATGCCTACCTTTCCCTATCAGCTTAAGCTTTTGGGTTGAACTGGTTGGTGCATGCAACTTAATAGTATATTCAATGTAATCGTGCGGTGTAATAAAATAAAGCATTAATGGCACGTGACATCGGCTATATGAGGTGACGGGCTAAGATCAAGCATTGTAACACACCAGCCATAAAAGAGAGCCCTCATTAACAATACGCTTATCAGATAAGCTAACAGATCTAGCAAGACAAGTGTATTGGACTCAGACAAGATAACATGAATGAGAGGATATTGGCATCAATCTACTAACTTAAAAGAGTAGAATATAGCAATAAGGACCAGATGATGCTGACTATACGCAAGCCAGATACATTAACAGATCTTAATTAATGTATTCATAAGTGTATTGAACTTAGACAAGGCAGCACAAATGAGAGAGCATTAATCTCAATCTGACAACATAAAAAACTAGAGCGCAATCACCAAAGACCTCTTGCCTATCGCTTACCAGCCTATTAAGGTAACAAAGTCTAATCAATGTCTTGACCATGTAATTGAACTTAGACAAGGTAACACGATGAGAGAGCATAACCTTCGATCCGTTAATCTGAACAGACAGGCTCGCGATAGCAAGGCCTCGCATGCACCCTTATCATCGGTTGATGTCGGGGCGGTGGGCCATGAGGCTAATGTCAATGCCCACAAAAAAGACGATCCCTCCACGCTGGACTTCTCCATTACGGTTCTAGCACAGGAGGCTGTCGAGGACAAGAGAGACCTTGTCAAGCTAAAGCAGGCTTCCGACAAGGTCGCGGAGCTGTTATATGTAAGTTACCCGATCTGATTTGAAGTTAATCATCGTTCCTAGTTTCCTTCTCTGATTAGTTGGGATGATTCTTGCCCAGAACCTATCCAAGCGTGCGCACAAGAGGGTGGATGCCATCCACCGTGCCGAGGAGTATCATCTCAAGGCCGAGCGCCTGGAGGCCGAGCTCAGGAAGGCCAAGGAGGACACCGTAGAGCAGATCCAACAAAAAGATCGGGAGATTGCGGACTAGAAATAGATAACCAAGGATGTCCAGAGCGACCTCGACACCATGCTGAATGGTAACGGCTTTGATCCTTGTTGTGAGTCCAGATCCTCTAGATGAGACCAGTGTCTGTTCTTGAATCTCATTGCTTTGCAGATGCCTAGAAGAAAGAAGAAAGCCTCAAGAGAGACCTCAAAGAGTGTGAAGCAGCCAACGCTCGACACCAACAAGATCATGATATTGTCGTGCACCGTGAGTATGCCATGTCACAAAAACTTGCCTATGAGGCCAACTTGCGCAAGCATATGGACCGGTGCTTGATTGCGGCGATGCATAGTCTTTAGCATGATCAGGTGGTGATTGCAGGGCTGGAGGTGGAGTTGGAGGACTTGAGGTCAGCCGCGGGTTACGTGATGGACATGATTTAGCCCGAGGCCAACCGTAACGAGCCAACGCCGCTGCTGGACCACCTGAAGAGTGCACCAAGTTGGCTGAAGGCCTTGATGAAGGAGACCGCCGTGGAGTGCGCCAAGAATATCATGGCTCTTTCTGAAGACGCACTTCACCCGGCTGGCCGTGGAGCATGTCAGAACGGGCATTGCCAAGGACTTTGATGCTGATAACCTCCTAGAGTTGATCGAGCAATATCAACAAGTCACGTAGGACGTAGTTAAGGAACTGGACCTATAATGAAAAAACTATCATGGGGCAAGAAAACTTATTGATTAACTTATGTGAAGGAAAAACTCTTTTCCTCCCTTGGTATGTTTGATAGGACACCGTGTGGCGTAGGCCTGTAGCCGCTAAGCACCTAGCCTTGCTTGACTAGTACTCTGCTGAGAGCGGATCTTGAGCTTGTAGAGGAAGCGAATGCAATGTTGTCTAGGTTTTGCATGCTAGGACGCCATCCAGACGAGTTAGTCGCCCAACCTTGAGAGGGGTAGGAGAAAAATTGGGACACGAAGGTCGGTGCATAGCGGGGGAAGCCCCCGAGCATAAAGGTGAGGGTGTGGTCTGTCGAACAAGTCCGGGAGCCCCCCGAGCATGATTAAGAGCTCGGATAAGACAACGAGAAGGTAGTAGGTACACAAAGAACCTCTAGGTTTTATTTATTCAATATGAGAAAGTTGAAAGAGTACATAGCTTTTATATCCTAAGGGTAGAAGCGTTGTAGGTGCTGGATGTTCCATGGGTTGGGGATGCCTGAGCTGTCAGCCCACTGCAGCCGGTATGTGCCGGGTTGAATGACCTGTTTGACGATGAAGGAGCCTTCCAGGGGGGCGACAGCTTGTTCATGTCTTTGGTGGACTGGATTCGGTGGAGCACCAGGTCATCGACGTTGAATGATGTTCCTGTCATGGTAGCGTCGAATCTGCTGTTCATGCCGCATGTGCTGGATGAGAGCCACCACGCGATGTTCTTCTAGGCTATCGATGTCAACCTGCCGACTCTTTTCTGCTTCTCCTTCCTCATAGTATTGAATCTGTGGGGCACCAAAGGCTACATCTGTTGGTAGTACAATCTCTAAGCCGTAGATGAGGAAGAATGGGGCATAGCCGGTGGCCCAATGTTGACGCAAAATCTGGACCTCAGGCTTCTGCGTTGAACAACACGGAGGACCTGGTAGATCTGCTAACTCCAAGGCAAGCTCCAAATTGGCTCATGAGTGGTGCAAGGCATGCCAATCAATTTGACCTGCAATTGACAAGCAAAATATAAAATTTATGAACCGATAGGCGGTGAAGCCTTTGAGCTCATAGGTAGGCGTTCTTTGAATAAACATTGTTAAGATATATTCAATGTAATCGTGCGGTGTAATAAAATAAAGCATTAATGGCATGTGCAGCCGACAGGCTAAGATAACATATTGTAACACAACAGCCATAAAAGGGAGCCCTCATTAACCACGCGCTGGAGTCCACGACTTGGTTGATGCAACGAAGAGGGAAGGGGTCTTTAGGGCAGTGCCTATTGAGATCGGTGTAGTCAATACACATTCTCCATTCACCGGTTTTCTTTTTTACAAGGATTGGATTTGCTAACTAGTCGGTGTGCTTACATTCGCGGATGAAACCGGCATCTAAGAGCTTATTTATTTCTACCCTTATGGCCTCCTTGCGATCTTGAGCAAAATGATGAAGCTTCTGCTTGACCGGCCTTGCTGTCTTGCTTAGCTCCAAGGAGTGCTCAGCCAGCTCCCGCGAGACACCAAGAATATCAGATGGTTTCTATGCGAATATGTCCGAGTTGTCTTGGAGGAAGCTAGTGAGCGTGTCTTCCTATTTGGGGGTGAGGCCGGCCCTGATAAGGGCCATCTTGGAGGGGCCTTCCAGGCCGAGGTCGATCTTCTTGACTTGTAGGTCGGGTTGCAATGCTATGGGCGTCAGGTCCGCCTCAGGGATCGTCAGCTGACTCTAGTCCACCTTCTTGGTCTCGGAGCATCATGGTGGTGTTGGTTGAGTACTCCAGGGTCTCAGTGAGCTGCACGGCTTCCATGTCACACTTGTAGGATGTTTCAATATCGCCGAAGATGGACAGGACGCCGTTTGAAGCTGGCATCTTGAGGATGAGGTAGGTATGGTTGGGGATCACCATGAACCTCGCCAACATTGGCCTACCATAGATGGCATGGTAGGAGGTCTTGAAGTTCGCAACCTCGAAGGTGAGGTGCTCAGTGCGATAGTTATCAGGGGTGCCGAACGTGACCGGCAGGACGACTCTTCCGATAGGATAGGATACTTTGCTGGGTACTATGCTGTGAATGGGTCATCGTAGGGAAGGAGCCGCTCAAAGTTGAAGTCCATGCGCTTCAGTGTCTCGGTGAAGATGATGTTGAGACCGCTGTCGCCATCGATCAGCACCTTGGAGAGGAGGACTCTGTCAATGGTGGGGTACACTACTAGTGAGTAAGACCTGGGGTCCAGGATGCGCACCCAGTGATCTTCCCTAGAGAAGGTTATGGGCATCTCCGACCAGCACAGATACTGGACTGGTGTGACAGAGACAAAGTGCACTTCCTGCTTTTGCATCTTCTGCTTGCGATTGCTGCAGAAAGCCTTAGGGTCGCCGATGATGATGTTCACCTCCCGCTTGGGGAGCTGGAAATCACCGTTGTCGTTGCCAGCGCATTGGTTGGCATCATGGTTGCGCTGGTCATGGTGCTCTTCTCTGCATTGGTCGGCGCGGCGGTGGTTGTGGTGATGGTTATCTTCCTTGCGGTAGTCGTTCCAACGAGGCCGCTTGTATTCCACTGGGGCACCGAGCTCTTTCTTGAGGACCATGCAGTCCTGAAGGTTATGGCGTGCGTCCTTGTGGAAGGGGCACAAGGCGTTCAGCGTATCGTCAAATTCCTCCTAGAGGAAGGTTGTTTGTCTCGCAGGGTCGGCTCCGGCGGTGAGGACCTCAGGGGCCCTCTTTCGAGGTCGGGAGGGCTCTGGCTGGGGCTGGTACTGGTGGTCTTAATAGGTCGGCGGTTTATCATCATCGTTGTGGAAGTTCTTGCCGTCCTGAAATCGGACGTGCTCAGCCTCATATGTGCTGGCGTGAAGGTTGACGATCTGCATCATCTGTCCGACCATCTTGGAAGTGGCCTAGAACATGGTGCGAAACATTGAGCGGTTCTTGAAGCCGATACGGAAGTACCAAATGACGTTGCAATCTTCAATGCCGGCAAGCCTGTTGCGATTGTCGAAGAAGCGGTTAACGTACTCGCAGAGAGTTTCATTCTTCCACTGGCGGACTTGGCCAAGGCTTTCCATGTTTCCAGGTCGAGTGTATGTAGCCTGATAGTTCTGGGTAAATGCTCTGGCGAGCTATCCCCATGTGTCGATGCAGCCTCACGGGAGGTTTTCGAGCTATAGGAGAGCTGCACTTCCCATAACCATTGGAAAGTAGGTGGCCATTTGGTTGTAGGTGCCGTGCGCAGCCTTGACCGTGGTGCAGTATGTCTTCAGCCAGATCTTCAGGTTGGAGCGACCGTCCTACTTCTCGTTGATGGCTAGCTTGAAGGTGGGTGGCCACTGGACAGCCCTGAGGTAGGGGGTGAATGCGGCAAACCCGTCGATGTCCATGTCATCGTCTTCCATGAGGCAGTAGTGTACTGGTGGGGCCCTAGGGTATGCGCCGTTGTCATGCTGGGGTGGGTTGTAGGCGCTGCCTAGGGCGTCGTAGTGACGGTCATAATCATCGCGGCTGCATAGCTCCTCTCGACGGTTGCGGGCCTCCTGCTCCACATCACAGTTTGACTAGTTGCCGACCCCTGGAGCGCCGAAGTCACGGTCATACTGGGCGCGCTGGCCGAGCTCCACCTTATCCTGCTCCTGGTGACTGTTGTTGAGTTCACCACAGAGGTCGTAGCGATTGCGGAGATGATCGCAGAGATCACAGTCAGGTTGTCAACCAGGCTGACCGCGGCGTTCGCCATCTCCTCATCCGTCATGGTGACGGTTGTCACGGTGGTGGTTATCTGATCGGCGGTTGTCGTCATCGGGATGGTGGTCATTGCTTTGGGACTGGTCCACCTCTTCCTCTTGAATGGGTTCCAGCTGACCTCCCTACGGTGGCCGTGATCCGCTCGGCTGCAATCGGATCTACTCTGAGTAGATCGGCTTCGGGAGTGCCGGGTAGATGTAGATCTGGAGTGTCATGATCAGCTTCTTGAGCGTGCTGGGGCCTGGGCATTTTCCTTGATCTGGGCGTTAGCGACGCGTATGCACCCCCGGATCCGCTACGGTTGCTCCGAGTCTGGAAGATTTTCCAGGTCAGCAAAAACAACTCCCAGGTTGGCCTGAGGTGTAGCGAAGACATCATGACCGGCCTATTCGAGGTCGGCCTGCAGATTGCGGGCACATAAGGGATGCTTGCGTCGACCTCAAGCGCCCCCTTGGTCGCCGTTGTCGCCGCCGTTAGGTGCTGGCGGGACGAGCGGTGCGTCGGCCCCTGCGGGGTCTGAAGAACTTGCTCAACTAGTTCCTGTTGGTGGCACCTACCATGGTCTCGATTCCTCTCGTTGTGCCCTTCCTCCTAGGAGGAAGTTTCACCATCACGAGGAGGTTCGTCGGTGGAGATAGCGAAGATTTCCCGACCTAGTGACGTAGAGCTTCCGTCGTCGCCCTCTCCGTAAGGGTTTGGGGTTAGGGCGAAGCGAGGGACCTGGAACTCACCGCAGTCTGGAAATTAGGTGGGTTTGGGTAGGTCATTAGGTTCGATCTAGAAAGATTGCACAAGTTTTTTAGAAAACACGGCAGCCGAGTTCTTGATGCCAAAAGGGACGCGGGGAAAGCCTCCCCGCGCCGACCTTCCGGGGCGCAGTGCCGCTTCGAAGAGGTTGATGCACTCAACAATAGTGTTGCTGATGCGATCTAACCCCGCGATTAGATCGGAGGGTGTGGGCGGGCGGGTTGCCACGAGGATGCATGGGATCCTCTTCGAGAGAGAGAGAGAGAGAGAGAGAGAGAGAGAGATCGCCAACCTGCTAGGCAAGCGGCGTGATGATCCTCGGGTGAAGACCTTGCTCCGTTGATGCACGTCCGATGGATGCGGAGCTGGCGGCGGACATCGAGTTGGCGATGGAGGCGGTGGAGTCGGAGTCCACTGACATGCTCCCAAAGCGGAGCTAGATCGGATTGGCGAGGAAGTCCTTCATACTCTTGGGGAAGAAGACGCCGGGGAGGGATGCCATCGAGCTCACTGGGGAGGATCTCACCCCTATTTGGCGCACCAACTGTCGGATTTAGTGACCGGCAGTCCACCTAGAGGGTGCCCAAGTGGTAGATTTGTAGAGGAGGGAGATCGCAAGACCAAGAACTCGAATGGTAACACAAAGGCGCAGGATTTAGACAGGTTCGAACCTCCAGAGAGTAATACCCTACGTCCTATGTTGAGAATAGGATCTAATCCTAGTTGGTTGTCCCTGGCCGCTTTATATAGGTTGACGAACTAGGGTTACAATCGGATAGGATCTAATCCTAATATGTTGTTACATGGAAAACAATCTGAGTCGAACTACAACAAGTATCCCGCGATATCCGGGCAGAATTCATTCGCCCGACCTTCGAGCTTGTGCTCCACACATCTTCATGCCTTGGCCCGCACGGCATGGTCGAGGACCGACCAGTATCCTGGTCGCTGGGGACTCGTGGTCGGTGGGGACCCGTGGGTACCCTTATCCCTCGTGAACGTAGATGACTACAAGTAAACTTGCTTCTTGCGCTAATTCAGATACTAGCTGGATGTATAGTACTTTGATTTATAGTATAATTACTACCAGCTGTTGTTGTGAACAGATCAAACGCGCATGGGACTATGATTGGGGGCTAATGGATAAGAATCTCCAATAACTAAACTCCGGCGGCAGTACTAATATAGTAACAGGAAGGCCATCATATTTCATATGCTGCATAGATCCATAGTATAAAGGAGAGGGCAGTGAAGTGGTATAAAAGAATCTATTCTTTTCATATTTCTAGTTTCGATCAATTACAATTTTGGGTCATATACAAGATTAGTGAAAGAAAATGATACAACTACAGCAATAAAAGAAAGAATGAATTCATCCCTCCTCTACTATCATCAGCCTCCACAAAAACAAAAGAATGAATGAATTCAATTGAACAAAAGAATCTGAAGCTTTGTGACCGTCTCTATTAGTGAGTCATAGATAGGCTGCACTTCAAGCCAGATACACTAAAATGTTGGACTCACAGCTTCTGTAAGATGCAACAACTACTTCACGACAGAACTCAGAAGCCGGAGCTGGAGCTTGTTCCTGCAGCACCTTCAGTTTCTTAAACCACAATTGCAAAAAAAAAAAAATAAAAAAAAATAAAAATAAATTGTGAGCTATTAGTAGACACTGCAGATCTCAGTTCATGGATCATCTTCTTCTATCATGATCAACATGTACAATTTGCCAAAGAAATACCCTTTCCTTTTGGTTAAATTTCACAAGGAGAGAGAATTCTGGCTTAAAGAATTACCAGTGGTGAGTAGATATTACAACAAATCGGTCAATGCTTCCTGTACCTTATATATGTATTCTTTTTCTTTTCTAATATCTTCCTTAAACCTCCTGTGAAGGGACTGACTGACTTACTGACTTTATACAAAGGCTGCAAGGGCCTCCGAGGAGGCCATCAGCCGGGGATCATGAGTTATTAGGTAAGCAAGCGAGCCTCAGTCAGCGGGGGCGTCTTAGGCTGGAGCTTGGCCTGCTGCTGGGACCAGTAGGCCTGGGCAGCCAAGACCCGGTCCAGCAGCTCCTGCGGCACCGGCTCGCCACGCCGCTGCTGAGGCGAGATGCTCGCCGTGTGCACCAGCGTCTTCCACTTGTCCTGTTAAAGTCACAATTTCGACACGGTTAATTCATTGCCTGTTCAAACTCGAAGTCATCATCAAATTTTGACCAGAGAATGCAGTCAGTTGCCAGCAGGAGCGCAAATGCAAAGCAGCCAAGAAGCATCCAGCCTAATAAATGTCTCCTTTGTTTCTAGGTGCTGGTACTGCAACCCACATGATCCATCCAAACAACAAAGCTGATGCGTGGGGACATCACTAACTGAATCGCAAGGACAAAAGGCTTTCAAGAAAAAGAGTCTGGCTGAAACCTTCTAAAAACACAACAACAGCACGGTGCAGTTGGGTGAGGAGCCTAAAACCCACAAGACACCAAACTACTGGTTCAATCGGCCAAATATGCAACCCACAAGGCACCACAACCCACTAAGGACTTTGCATAAAGTCTAAGTATGCAATTCCGTGCATGACCTCCTTTTCGCAGCAATATAAGGTTCAGCAAAAAAAGGAAAATCATTGGGATCAATCAATAAATCAGGAAAGGACAATATGGAAAGGATCAGATTTTGACAAGTATTACAGTACTATGATATTTGCAGTCATCAGCTGAAGTTGAAGTCAAGCATTTGACAGTTAGTACCTTAAGATCAACATATGTCCTGTGCTTTGCGTTGTCAAAAGCGCGGAGTTTAACATCTCGCCACCTACATGGTATCCATAACTATGCTGTAAGAATACAGAAGCCAGGAAAGTTTATACTTTGTCAGGTCAAGTGAGAGGAAATAAGCAATTATACCTTCCAGTCCCAAGCTTTTCAACTGCAAGCACAAGTGCTTCTACTTCAGCAACAGAGAACGGACGCCTGATACGGCGTTGCCCCTGCTCTGGTGACCTCTTTGACTTATTCACTGCAACTAAAGCCCCTGCATTGGGGCCTGCAGCTGGAACTGGAACTAAAGCTCGTGAGTTTGTGGAAACTTTATCAGGTGATGAGACGCCCCCAGGGGAGTGCACAGAATCATGATCGCTGCCCTGGTAGTTCATTGCTAAGGGGGTTAATGCAAGCTCATGGGACACGTCGACTTCACCATGTTTGGAAGACGAGTCAGTAGGCGCAATCCTGTATCAGAAGAAGCTCATTATTCTGGGTCAGGGTGAAGGCACCTCAAGTTATAGCATGCCGGTGAACTGTTAGAAGCTTAGCTTGTTACCTTGCGAGGGGTTCAGTAATATCAATGGCTTCTATGAAACTGATATCTTCGGGAGGTTGGACTTGTGATGGGTTGTGCGTACAGTTGGGTTCAAGTGAAAAACCAAGGTTATCCAGGATATCATCCTGACCAATCCCAGCCTGCATTAATGTTTTACTATCATCTCTGACTTTCTTTCCATGGTGAAGAATACCAACGCGTAGACCACCTCCAAGAATGGCATTCACTGCCTCAAGAACAGTTTTCTGCATTGGAAATACTGATTAAACAACAGGAAAACCCATTGAGCACTAAGAAAACCAGCAATATCTTTATACATCATACTAAATAGATGTTCTGCACATACCTTTAGTGAGCCAACCGTTGCACTATCTGGGATTTCAACAAGAAGTTCAGGCACCTTGAAAGACTTAATTCTAAGTTTCACTGCAAGAATTCAAGGATATCTTAGGACTAAATATAGACAGTATGAGATTAAATGAACTTGCTGGGGAGTGAAATTTTACCATGGCAATCATTTGATGCACAAGATTTCTGGAATGGCATTGACTTGGTCCCCTTGTTTGCTGCAGCAGAATTATTACCCACATATAAGTAACAAAACAGGGAAATAGCATGAATAGGAAATTCCCATGTGGAAGTAAAACTGACCTTCAAAAGAAGCAGCATTGGAGTCTCTTCCAGTAACCTTTGTGTTTCCCTTTCCATTTGCTCTACCAAATTCAGATGCTAGAACTGCATGATGATCAAAGAGCTTCCTCCGCTTAAATGTACTCCTTTGTGTCCTCTGTCCTGTATAATGCATTTTCTTGTTGCGGAAAGAAGGCTTCCGCTCAACATCTGATGGGGTCAAATAATTCAAGTGAGATGCAGCTAGTTTGAATATGAATTCCATCAATGCTGTGCTACTGAAAAGAAAAGGAAGGCCAAGATTTTCCAATGCTTACCACTATAGGAAAGATCTGATTTGTGCATCCTGGCTGGAGCAACTTTCCTGTACTTACAAGTGAGCAGCTTCCTTACCCTACTATGCTCAGCCGTACAATTGGGCCTGAAATCCATGTTAGTAGCGGTGCTTGGGTGAGTGCACCCAGAGGACTTATCGTCATCATCATCTCTATCTACAGCATACCCAGTGACACCCTTCAGGGCCCTTGGTAAGGAGATTGAGCGGCAAATTTTATCGCCATGCAATGGCATCTCACCGGTGGTTTCAGAGCTGACCAAAGGAGGAGGCTTCACGTCCACATCCATTGGATCAAGCAAATTATACATGTCAGGTGCATTCTTATGAAATCCCGCTGTGGCAGCCGGCATCAGGCTCGCCGCTGCATCTCCAGCGAAGGCTCCAGCTTCCATGGATTCAGCCGACCAAGAATCTGCGATTGCCCTGAAATTACAACCCAAATCAGCATTGGTACAGCTGATCATGGAGGATTCCTTGTCCTGGGCTTCAGACTTCGCCTTTGGATCGTCATTCCGAGCATGATTCACCAGCTGAAACACAATGTGGGGGAGAATTGCACTCTCATTACAACTATCCTGATCCGTCACATCATGCTTGAAATGCTCCATTTCCTCATCACACTGCTCCTGCTTCACGCACGCATTCAAGGCCGGGGCACCGGCGCTCGTGTTCCCGAGCGAACCCTCGCCCTCATCAAGCAGCTTCCCGGCCACCGTCGCGAGAAGGTCGAATGCGGACATCGTCATCTGGCTCTGGGCCTCCTTCTTCCGGGCCGATCTCTTGCCCTGCACATTTCACCGAACAATTTTCAGACTCGCCAACCAAGGGCAGCGAAGCGAGGTCCGAATCAATGCGCTGAAAGCCGCGTACCCTCGCGGACTTGGGAACGCGCGGTATCTCCGCAGCAGCTTGGCCTCTACCGCACGACTCCATCTCTAAGGACAACCTCTTCTGCAACATCATTTTCGATTCACAAGAGGGGGTTGCTTAGTTAACAACCGGAGGTAGCGCTGCTCATGGCTTGCCCCCAAACACAAATCTGCACGGCAAGTTCAAGATCCCATCAGCAATCAGTAAGGAAAACCGGTAGTAGTCAGCAGAATTAAAAAAAAAAGGACACCATTCATCGGGATCCGCGTAAGAATTTAGGGTAAATCTCAGATAAACCCCCGATTAATTAAACAGGGAATGATCATGGTTTGCAGTGTAATTAATTAGCAAAAATTTAGAATCCCGAGGCACGAGAGATTCACACATGGAACTGCCAGAATGACAAAATTTTAAACCGGCTGCGCTCCAAACGCGAGTAAAAACACATGTTAATTAAGCAAACACCGAAGAACAAAGGGAGCAGAGAGATCCAAATTAAGATTTTTTTTGCGAATATCCAAATTAAGAATTTAATGCAGAATTTAATGCACCCAAGCAAACAAATTCGACGGGTACACCAGCACGGCAAGAATAAAAAAGTAAGAGAGAGAGAGAACCTTTTTAAGGCCTTGTTTAGTTGGCCAAATTGGGAGATGCCAAATTACTGTGCCAGCACTGTAGCACACTGTAGCGTTTCGTTTGTATTTGTGAATTATTGTCCAAATATTGACTAATTAGGCTCAAAAGATTCGTCTCGTAAAGTACAACAAAACTGTGCAATTAGTTTTTAATTTCGTCTACATTTAGTATTTCATGCATGTACCGCAAGTTTGATGTGATGGGGAATCTTCTTTTTGCATAGTGCCAAAGTTGGGTGTTGGGAGGTAACTAAACATGGCCTAAAAAACCTCGCGCATCCGTGAGAATTAAGCAACTGCCAAAAGAGCAAACAGCAAACCCCCCAGGCGCACAATTCGGTCCAAGAAATCACGAATCGGCGGCACCAGCACCACAAATCGGAAACCGCAGTCCAGAAATGCAGCGGAATTCCCAGAGAAAAGCACGAAATCGCCTCTCGCTGAGCCCGGCGCCGCGGATCGGACCAGAGCAAGCAAAATTCGGATGTGAATTGGACCCAAACCGCCCCCAAATCAGCAGCGCCTCACAACAAGCGGGGGCGACAGAACGCGGAACCAACCCTGGAACCGCACGGTTCGGTGGAATTCACCGGAATTAGCACGCCGAGGCTGGGCGGGCTCACCTGCGCGCGCGCCTCCGATCGCCCCCCCAGATCACCGCCTCGCCGGGCTCCTCCGCGGCCGGACCCGTCGAGATTCCTCACCCGCGAGGAATTATTCCGAGCCTCCTCCTCCTTGCTTCGCCTCTCTCGGTCTCTCTCTTTTTTATTTCCCTTTTCCCGTCTCCCTCATCTCTCTCTCCCCCTCCGCCCTCCTCCGCTGGTGGTTTTTCCTTCTCTCTCTCTTTTTTTTTTGTTTTGAATTGCGGTGGTTTTTCCTTCTGGTGGTGAAGGCGTGCGTGGAGCGGGTTGGGTTAAACCCCTCGAGTCCAACCCCTTCTTAAACCGCGGCTGGTGGGACGGGGCGCCACCGGCTGCTCCCGGTTAAACCGCACTCGACCCTGCCCCAGCGACCTGTTCCGTCCTTCTCGCAGCGGGAGAGGGCGTCCCGCGCCCGCGCCCGCGCCACGTGCCGCGGATCCGGGCCGTCGATGCGGGTAACGGGCGCGCTTGCCACGCCGTGGGATCCCGCCCGCGCGGTGGATGTGGATCCTCAAGTCCCTCGTGACGATCAAGAGGAGGAGTGATTCTCGTCAACCTGTCAACCTGTGGGTGGTTTAGATCCCTCCTCTGCGAATTAATTATCTCATTTTCGATAAAAAAACTACCATTTTCTCCAATCGAGACCGGTAAGAAAGAGGAGTTCCGACCTACCTCTGCTTTATGGTTATGAATACTTCAAACTTATCGCACTTCGTTATCCTTATTGCTTCGTTGGTGCGTCACCATCCATAGACGCAATGCGAGGAGTTGCGAGGTCGACATATTTCACGCCAAGCATCATCATGCTGCTAGCCACCACGCTCGTTGTAGATTCCACGCGCGGGCACCACATTCGCCCCCTTGTGACGGAGAAGAGGCCCAGTCGCGCATCCGATAGAGGCGGAGCGGCAGCAATGTGGGGATGAGAGGGACGGCGATCGAATGAGGGAGGACCGAGACGGAGCGCAAGAGAAGAGAGGGTGGGGGTAGGGCCATGGTAATAAAATGGGTTTTTCATTTTTGCATAGGGTTTTTGCTGTTTTTTAGGGATGGGATGAGAGGCTCCGCGGTATTGGTGGAGAAGAATGTCCACGGGTGATGCCCAGAAAGGTATTGCTTCAATGCAGCAGGACCGGATAATTTTTAGATATGAAATTTGTGGCCTTTATGTTTTTGAAATCTAAATAGTCATTATGAAAAATATATATATTAGGTTCAACTCTCACATGCATCATTCGACCATTGCTCCAACTAGAGATGCGGGGAAAAAATAGAGCATAGAATTTCGGTTTAAGAGAAGATCATTCTTTGGGTATATCGGACATTGTTTTTGTTTAAGAATAACAAATTTAATGTTGTTGGGTGTACTAGGATTCAAAGTGATAGATAAGCTTATGAACGTGGCGATATGTCATTTGTTTTAATTCATTAAGGTATCGACATTATAAACATCGCCTGTGTTCTTGTGTAGTTCAAAAGTTCTATTAATTTTATTACTATTTTAAGATGATTCCGCTACTTTGAACTACTAGCTACCTGAAATCTGTTAGTTCGTTAGGAAGTAATTACGGAGGTGACGCTTTTTTAGAATGAATGAACAACCAGTGCAAGATTTACTCCTTCCGTTCAAAATTGTAGGTCGTTTCGATTTTTTAGTTCATAGATATTGCTATGCACCTAGATATAGATATACCCTATATCTAGATACGTAGTAAAATCTATAAATTAAAAAACTAAAACGACCTACATTATGGAACAGATGGAATACTATATTTGCAAAATGATACCATTGTGTTTTTTTTCCACTATTAGTAACGTCAGACAACTGGGCATCTCGAGTGCACAAATTTGCATGTCATACCATTTGTAGGAATCAAATACTGCTTGGGGTTCATTATTCCCCAAATCCAGCGAATAAACAGAAAAGGTATACCGAAAGTATCTCTCAACTTCTTCTTGGCAGATAAAGAAGGAAAGATTTTTTCTGGAAAAACATAAAACAATGTTGACATCATTTTCGGTGAACTTGAGACTGGTTCTCATATCATGTATTTGATATCCAGGTCGAACTTGTGTGCTTTTATGGTTTGAATTCTTTAAAAAATTTGCATTTCGAAAAGAGATACATTCGTACGGGTGATTGTTATCAACAAAAGAAAGAAGGCATAAATGATCTTTCATGTAAAAAGATATTGTCAGATTTGTCAGCAAAGTTCTTTACAGCCTCATAAAATTACTTGTACAACATCGTACGCTACAAAAGATATTGTTAGATTTATCATCAAAGTTCTTTGCAACCTCCTAAAATTACTTGTACAACATCATACGCTACAAAACGATATTGTTACATTTGTCATCAAAATTCTTTTACAGCCTCGTATTAAAAAAATCAAAAAGCAGTCGGCAAGAATTTTGCCGAGCATGTATTAATAGAGGAGATGTAACAAAAACAACACCAATATACAACAATGAAAAGAAAAGAACACACTCACACAACCGCAACTCTACCCCATCTCTTCCTGAATGGCTATCCTCGTTTAGGCTACCAATATTGCGACTGCATGGAGATGCCTTCAACTAGTAGTTGCTGCCAAAACATACCTAGCCACTGGCATACGTGACGAGGTATCTTCGCACTGATCTATATAGACACCATCCTGTTAAGAGCGACAAGCACAACAACAACCAAAATAATGGCAGCCGCCAACAAAAATCACCGTGACAATCCCGCTACTCATAGCAACATCCACGATAAGGTGGTGCTCCATGACGAAGCCTCCCTGAAGGGAACGACGTTTGCAAACGCCGCCAACGCTGACCTGAAAACCGGTGCATAGCTGTTCAGTAATAAGTAGTGATGTATCCACAGTTTCTACTACAGTAACATTTGATCTTCCGAAACAGTCTCCCATAAAACAGTGAAGAAAAGTACCGGCGTTTCCCCCTGCGAGCATCGTGTTTGCAGTCTATATATTGATGCCACGTCAGAAACAGAGCGGACGACGCGTGTCGTCCCAGCACGCCCCCATTGGTTCCTTTCTCTCCCCTACGCTTATCCGCGGGCCGCGGCGTATCCCTTGGTCCCTCCCGTTCGCCCAGGTCCGGTCACTTTTGCCCGGGAATTCAACTCGGATGTTCGGATACGAGGTGCTAAACTTTAACAGTGTCACATCGGATGTTCGGATGCTAATTAGGAGAACTAAACATGAGCTAATTATAAAACTAATTGCATAATCCTGTGCTAATTCACGTGACGAATCTATTAAGCCTAATTAATCCATCATTAACAAATGGTTACTGTAGCACCACGTTGTCAAATCATGGACTAATTAGGCTTAATAGATTCGTCTCACGAATTACACTCCATCTGTGCAATTAGTTTTGTAATTAGTCTATGTTTAATACTCCTAATTAGCATCCAAACATTCGATGTGACGGGTGTTAAACTTTAACACCAGGGAGCCAAACAGGCCCTCAATTTTCGTGGCCCTCGTTACCTCCCCGCCGCGAGAAGAGATAATAGCAACGAGAAAGCATTTTCCCTGTCGCCTTTTTAATCCTCGCCGCTCTTCTGTATCGTCATCCGCTCCGACCGCGATCACCACAGAAGGGAGAGAGAGAGAGGGAGGGGAAACGATGGATTAGATTAGAGGCCCTGTTTCTATGTGCGTTTTTTTGGGCGATGGGGAAAAAAGCACTGACGTGACGTGGCGACGCTCGCCGGCCACATGATCGGGATGGGGTTTTTCACCGGTGGGGCGCGCTTGTGGTGGTGGGAGGCTCCGCGGCGGGCCCCGCGCGAAAAGGAGCATCTGCTGCGCGCGGGGCCTGCGCGTCAGGGGACGCTGTGGGCCCGCGTGTGGAGCCGGCGAGAGGGAGAGACTGGCGGCGTGCTGAGGAGCCGGTGCATGCGGGCACGTGGGAGGACAGGTAGGATAGGATGCACGGGTCCAGGGAGACGCGTGTAATACAAAAATGGCAGGCGCTGATTGGATGTTCCGTCTTCGGGGGGTGTTGGAAACCTGCTATCGCATTTACTATTTATTATAGCTACGAGGGTGATGTTTGATACTAATTAAGAGTATTAAATATAGTCTAATTATAAACTAATTGTATAGATGGAGTCGAATTCGCGAGACGAATCTATTAAGCCTAATTAGTTCATGATTTGACAATGTGGTGCTACAATAACCATTTGCTGATGATGGATTAATTAGTCTTAATAAATTCGTCTCGCGAATTAGACTCCATCTGTGCAATTAGTATTGTAATTAGCTTAGTTTATGTTTAGTTCTCTTAATTAGCATCTGAATATTCGATGTAACCCTACTAAAGTTTAGCCTCTCGTATCCAAACATCCATTCGTCGTCGACATAGCAGGCAAAGGCAAATGAAGGTCAGCGAAATCCCCACTGTTTTTTAACAATAATAAGATAAATACTCGCAGTTAAGATAAGATCGGTAAACCATGCAGTGTCGCAAAGACAGAAGATTCGGAAACACGCACGCCGGCCGCGTGCTCGAATGCTGCTCAACTTTTTGCCTTGCCCCACGCCCCCAGTCCTCCCACCCCCGTTCGTTACCGTGCAGGCATGCATGCGCCGGTCTGCATCTTTGTCCGCCCTGGTCCTAGCTGGATCCGCTCGCTGATCCTATCGTTCCGGCCTATTGCGCACGTGCACGTCTCCCCAACTTTCCCCCATGAGCAACGCCAATCATGAGTGCTCAGCTTGCCCGCATCCTCGTTCGTACTTGGTTGGTGCAGCGTGATGCTGATGCATGCATGCACCCCGTACGGGTCACTCAGTCAGTACCATTTTCCCTTGTTACAGCAGCAGCAGGAACCGAGAATGCACTTGCTTGCTGGATCGGAGCTGAAAGATCCTGCGCGCTTTGTTACTCCTGCTTGCACCGACAAAGCAAAACAGCTGGGGTACAAATTTGATCCGCGGATCCTAGCTACGAGGTCCGAATTAAATCGCCCCTCCGTTGTTCCCATCTCGAGATCGATCCATCGGTCGGCACAGGCATTTTATTTCTTGGTCACGAGAATATATGTGACAGATATGCAAGCGCACTCACTAGCTTGATGAATCTGCCTGACAGGTTGTTTTTGTTTGTCTCCAAGTCCAAAGGATGCACATGCATCCATGCCTTAATTAGAACGAAGGTGCTTGCACGAAAACGGAAAAAAGGAAACGGAATGACAGAGACCCACGGCGTGCATGCAGTGCACCTCTTGCTTGCACGTAGATAAAAGCGCAGAGGCCGGCGGCCATGGGGTTTTGCCAATAAAGGAAGCAAGGAGCCAGCAGCAGCAGAGATGCCGCCAAACGTTCCGCTCGCTCCACCCCCGCGTCGATCGCCATGCCAATGATAGATACCAATCCTTGTTCCAACGTTTGTTGGCCCTTCCCTTTTGTTTCGATCCATCCAAAAAGCTCCCGTGTGCCGTCCTGCATGCCGATCCAGCGGCCTGCCCTCAACCTCAAGTACTACATCCTTGCTTTGCGAATAAGTACCACCCTGATCTGATACCTCCGTTGTCTGCATATTTTATATATGTCGATGCTACGAGTGAGGAAACGGTTTAATTTTGTTTTTAGATGTATATATGGTTTTCGTTATTTTTAGGGCAATATATGTGTTCCAAATATGAAATATTTTAGAGCAAAGAGATACGGTTTAATCTGGGACGCCTACTCCCACTACTACTCGTTACACACATGATCAATGGCGTATCTTCTACGGCTCCGTTATCATTTTTGCTTAAATGAATGCTCCCTCCATTTCAAATTGTATGTCGTTTTTAGCTTTTTCACATTCATAGATATTATTATGCATCTAGACATAAAACTATAGTTTTATATCTAAGTGCATAGAAAAACTATGCAATAGAAAAAGCTAAAACGAAGTACAATTTGGAACAGAGGGAGGGCATTTATTAGGAAAAAATACGTTTCAATGATGGACATCTAAATGCATTGAGCCATTGATGAGGAGTGCAACCAACGGCCTTCGATCAACCTTGGATTTTTAAAAAGGCAAACTAAATCAGTTGAGATTCAGCAAACACCATCTTTTATTCTTTTTTTTAAAAAAGAGAAAATTCCCTGGAAAGAATTCAGCGTGCACCAGCACGAAGTTACCTACACTCTTGCTAAAACTTTGGTTCCCTTCCCATAGGCCGGGGTCAAATATCGGCCGAGACTCCGCACCTTCCTTTTCACTTTACCTTGCCGTCACGGGAACTCCTCCGTTCAGAATTCAGATCGTTCACGCCCCTGGTTTGGGCAGGGCCCAGCCGTCAGCGCCTCGGGCGCCGACGCAGGCAGGGCACGTGGGGGAGGCGAGACAACCACGGGACAGGACGGGGAGGGCTTGCCGTGCAAGGCGGGCAACGTACGTGACCCAAAGAGGAAGGGATCTCCGGGCCGGCTCGAAGGGGAAGCGCGTGCCGGCCGGCGGCGCGCGACTTGCGGCCCCCTTGTGTTCGTTGGCCACTTTGTTCTCTTCCCGTGGATGTATCATGTATGGTGGATCATCCCGTGAAAAATTCTAAAACGATTTAATTTAGAAGAGAGAAAGTAGATAACTAGGCAACTAGCCATGCTTTTCCATTCATTCCTCACCCTCTCTTCCCGAAAAGGAAACTCCGATCCATCCATCACTGCTGACACGGTGACACCCAAGGAACGTCCAGGCGGCTGCAACCGTCCCTTTCTCACGCAACCGCATCCTCAGCTCATCCACAGAAACGGGAAATCCCACGAGGCGCGGCCAGGGCTCAAGCCCGGGGCAGGGGCGGAGAAAACGAGCGCTCCGGAAAGGCGGCCGTTCGCTGGTGGAAGTGGAACCCGGGAAACGGGCAAACGGCGACGCCCCCAGACCAGATGGGAATGCACCGGGGCTCCGTTTGTTAGTTGGCGGCGGCGCCATTGCCATTGCATTAGCACCGGGCCTAAATGCAGATCACTGTCGGCGCGTAAAAAACCAACCCTCCCGCTGCGGCCAGCGGGGGCGTCCCTCCTCTCTTTGTCCGGAAAGCCGAAAGTCTAAACCGTAGATTGGTTATCCCCTGCTCTGCCTTGCTTTTGTGAATGGTGATTGGTTATCCTTCTCAAAGTGGACCTTTGAACTTGCATACTCCAAGCGGCCAAGCCACATGGTCCGTTGGACAATTGAAGGAAGGGACAGAAAGGGCTTGCTAATCATGTTACCATGTTATTAACAAATCCGCATCGATCACATGCTTGGCGCTCCATCCATGTTCATTAATATACTGGAGGTAATATAATAGCACCGGACGCGCGGGACAAATCACGCGTTAGAAGAAGCTAATAAGGAGTAGGGATCACTCTCACATGCAATGCATGGAGCCTTGCGATGAGCATGTATGATGTATGTTTGATCCAACCGCAAATAGAACGCTTCAAAAAAAAAAGGAAAGGTCACAGTCGCCTCGCATCTGTGTTACTCCGTACTAACGGCAACAACAACGTAACAACAAATGAACAACAATAATAAATAATGTCAGTCAGCTTGGGCGAGCTAGCTAGCGCTAGACCTGGGACTTGGCCGCGTGCCGTGCTGGCACGGCCCGCCCCTCTGGTGCCTCGTGCCGCATTCGTGCCTAGATTTTTAGGCACGCTAGGCACGTCGTGCCGTGCCGTGCCGGCATGGCATGACTAGCCTCTTACTAGGTCCAAACGTTGCTCGTGGCACGCTAGCACGTTTTCGTACCGTGTCAGTTTAAGCACGACTCTCGCAATACATATGTTTATTTTTAGTTGGTGCTCATTTGCTTGTACTTATTTTTTTCTCGTACTTAGAAAATAATTTTTAAAATTAATAGAGGAAACAAACCGTGTTATATAAATGTTGTAGGTGAATGTTATGACTATTTGTGACCATACGAGAATGCAACATTATTACGTTATGAATGACCATTATCACGATTCCATACCTGTAAGGTTGATTCTGTGATTTCCTTCCATGGTAGTAATTATGTTAGGCTATATGACACATAGAATGAATGATTTTAGGATGATATAACCTACAGATGTGCTAATAGGCTATTTTCGTGCCGTGCCGGCCTAAGTACAACCCAAAATACGTGCCGTGTCGTGCCACCCGTCGTGCCAAGATACTAGGCACGGCACGATCCTCGCATTCGTACCGTGCCGGTACTGCCAGAATTTATCATACCGTGCCGTGCTAAAATATCGGGCAGTCCATAAATAGCACGGCCAAAGTGCTAGCTCTAGCTAGCGCCAATTGACGGCCAATCCGTTGGGTGGTCAGAATCGGGTGGTGGTGGTTGCCAACCTTCGTCCCAAAATAAACAATGAAGAGGAATGCTTCTATCGTCACCCTAAATAATGCAGCAGCCATACCGAAAATTATCTGTTATGGCACCACAATTAGCAGTTACCACATCACATTGGAAGGTTCATACTTCGTAGTCATATAGGAGGTTGGATCAGAGAGCAGAGCTAGCATCAGCAGTACAGACCACAGGATCCTACCTTTGGCAATGCCAAAGAGTGTTAGTAGCAAACTGGGCAATGATTAAGCACTGGTAGAGAACTCGGTATTAGTCCCGGTTGGTAGGGTACAAATCTCCCGAAAATCCATCCGGGATAAACCAACCGAGATAGAAGGGGGTCTTTTATCCCGGGTCACTCAACCGGGACTAAAGACCCCTTTTATCCCGGTTGGTAATACCAACCGGGATAAAACAGGTCACCACGCCAGGCGCTGGAAACAAAAAAAAGAAATCCCGAGAGGCCCCCCACACGCGCACGTCGCAAGGCACAAGTTACATGATTTTTCACGTGAAATATGCGCGTGCGTGCTGCATGGGATTCGAACCCACGACCTCCAGCCTCGCGCGTAGCTTCCTTGCCATCCCCTATATACCATCCCACCTACACAGCACATCTGAGTATATAGGGGATGCAATCCTTTTGTATTAACTCGTGGGGGACCCTTTTATCCCGGTTGGAAACACCAACCGGGATAAAAGACCCCATTTTATCCCGGTTAGTATTACAAACCGGGATAAAAGGTTTTGAGGGATTTACTCCTCTTTCAGCGACCTCGTTAGGGACCCTTTTATCCCAAAAGACCCCCTTTTTATCTCGGTTGGTATTACAAACCGAGATAAAAGGCTCTCGACCCTTTTATCCCGGTTGGTGTTACCAAGCGGGATAAAAGGCCTCTCAGATCTTTTTTTTCACTAGCCTTTGCAACCGGGATAAAAGGTCCCAGTTGGTGAGCCCCCCGCCAGTGACCGAGCTTTAGTCCCGGTTGGTGAACCTTTTGTCCCGGGCCAACTTTAAACCGGGACAAAATAGGGCGCATGGAAGGTGAGTTCTCTACTAGTGAAGACATTCCTCCCCTCTAATTAGGGTCCCATCCTTCGAGAGGGAGAGGGGGAATAAGCATCACATTGGTTGTTTACGATCCTGTGAGGGAGTAGCTGATGCCACTCTCACCTTCTTCGATGTTTCAAAATATTTCGTGATTTTAGGAGAGAAAATTAACATGGCAGATTCTCCTCATGTTACATATGCTATTTTACTCAATGTATTATTCTCGCATGTTGCATAGTACTTCATGTTTAATTCATATGCAATATGGAAGAATAGCATCTGCAACATCAGAGAATAACATATGCGACATCACAAAATTCAACAGATTTTACCTTTAAAAACCGTTGACAGGGGAAAAAGATGCATGGTGCCTACTTTATTAACTAGTATTATTAGCTAGGGTACTGTTTTTCTCCTGTAGTAGTATTGTTTATTTCTCATATATGTTTATTGTGGAAATGTGCCATTGAATCATTAACTAGTGCTATTGGCCAGGGTATTTGTTCATGGGAGGGTTTAACAAGTGAAGAAGGCTCACATGGCAAGTGTGAGCTCTAGTAGGCTGATCACATGCTTATCACATGCTTATCAAAAGTGGCTTATTCCTAGTTGCTCCCCAAGGGATCTTGTCCCAGTAGGGGTGCAAAATCTACTCCAATCTCTACTTTCAAAATTTAAAATTAACATTTGTTTAGGATGATTAGGCTTTTAGCACTACTGAAAAACTGAGCATTGATCCGAGCCCTCAGGGTCTAATGGCTAGTTCCCTAGGAGCTCCCATGACCCCCACTTCAATACCGGTTAGGGGCTCCAACCGATACTAAAGGTTACCCATTAGTATCGGGTGGAGCTTTTAGTATCGGCTGGAGGCTCCACCCGATACTAATGTCCGTAAGGGCCTTTAGTACCGGGTGGAGCCACCAACCAGTAACTTCCCTCTAAATCAAGCGTCCTTTTCCTCCTGCCTTAGCCCTTTCCTCCAGTTTGGGCTTCATCCATTCATAGCGAAATAGGGGAGGTGCTGCCGGATTTTTGATCATTTCATGGGTATTTCACTCATTCAAGTGTTCTAAAGGTTAGAAACTTCATCCTCCCTTGATACATGGTTAATATACTAAGTTTTATGCTTTAGAGATAGAGTAATTTGTGATTTTTAGAATAAGGTACAATGAAGAAATTTTTCATTTATATGCATGTGTTATTTAGAGCTCATATTTGTGATTTTTAGAATAAGCTACAATTTTTTGGATGTTATGTTTCGTATTAGTCAAAGAAATTGATATGAGGTTAGAGGAATAATTTCATAGTTTAGTCCTTTACAAATATGAGCTAAATAAATTATGGGGAAAACTATAATTTGTTCATATTTTAGTCATTTGCAAATATGAGCGAGATAAATTATGGTACATAGAGATAATAAGATGAAATAGATGTATGTAATTAGTCATTTTTAGAATAAGCTACAATGGAGAAAGTTTTCATTTATTATGTTTGAGCTAAATAAATTATGAGGAAAAAATATAATTTGTTAATAGTTTAGTCATTTGCAAATATGAGCTAAATAAATCGTGGTACATAGAGATGACTACTGCGGCTGGAGGTAGTAGCGATGGTGGGGGCGATCGTCGTTTCTCTCGCGGTAAGGGGAAAACCATAGTTGGCGTCCATGATAAGCCGAAGAAAATGAGCACGTGGGAGAGAGAGCAATGCTTCGTTATTTGGAAAGATATCATGAAGATGCTACTGCGGCGGGTCAGGAACCTCCTTTTGGTGGTCGTTATGCTCCATCACTAGTCCTAGGGGTTTCAGGTCCACTGAGTACTACCATCGCAGGAGGCAGAAATAAACCACAGGATGAAGCTGGGTCAACGAAACCTTCACCTGTGCCACACATGGATGCTTAAAGGCCTCCTAGATAGTACTCAGTGGATGGTTTGTCGTAGTGTATCATGTTGTTTGGATCTGAAATTTAAACTTGTGTATTTCTATCTAAACTTTCAGCAATATTTGAATTTGTCGTAGTGTATCATGTTGTTTGGGTCTGAAATTTAAATTTATGTATTTCTATCTAAACTTTCAGTAACATTTGAGTTTAATAAAATTTGTATCATGTTTGTTATGTTTCATGTATAATTTTATGGATGATCAGAACATCTTTGGTTTGGTAATACTTTATAGATGGATCGACAATATATGTACAATACGGACAAACGCTCCATGAAGTACACTAATGGCTTGAGTGGTTTCTCGATCTAGCAGGGTCCAATAAGCCGCCATCTGGTTTCATTTGTTGTCCATGCCGAATTTATAAAAATGAGAAGGATTACTCATCCAGAAAGACTATCCGCGCCCACATTTACAGTTCGGGATTCATACCTAACTATTTTGTTTGAACCAAGCACGAAAAATAGGAGTTATGATGGAAGATGATGATGATGAAGAAGATGATAACTACATTCCTGACTGGACTCAAGGAGGTGCCTTTGCAGATGCTGCAATGGGCGAGGTTGAAGAAGAGATGGTTGCAGAAGAAGGTCCTACCGATGATCTAGGTCAGGTGTTGTGAGATGCAAAGAAAGACTGCGAGAATGTGAAGGAGTCAAAGAAATTTGAGCGTATGTTCGATGATCATAAGAAATTTTTATACCCAGATTACAAACAGGGGCACAAAAAGTTGGATACCACACTAGAAATGTTGTAATGAAAGGTAAAAAATGGAGTTTCTGATAAGGATTTTGATGAGTTAATGAAAATCATAAAGAACATGCTTCCTGAGAGGAACGAATTGCCGTCCTCAACGTACGAAGCGAAAAAGGTTGTTTGCCCTCTAGGTTTGGAGGTACAAAAAATGCATGCATGTCCTAATGATCGTATCCTCTATCGCAGTGAGAAATATGAGAAATTGGAGGCTTATCCTGTGTGCGAAGTACTGCATTATAAGACCAGGCGAGATGACCCTGGTGATGTTGAGGGGCAGGCTAGCAAGAAGAAAGTTCCTACGAAGATAATGTGGTATTTCCCTGTAGTAACATGTTTGAAGTGTTTGTTCAGAAACAAGGCACATCCAAAATTGATGCGTTGGCACAAAGAAGAACGTAAGCAAGATGAATTGATCAGACACCCCACTGATGGGTCCCAGTGGAGAATAGTTGATAGAAAATTTCCTGAGTTTGAAAAGGATGCAAGGAACATATGATTTGGTTTAAGTACAGATGGATTCAATCCATTCGGTAAGTTCAGTAGTGGTCATAGCACTTGGCCTGTGACTTATGTATGTTCAACCTTCCGCCCTGGATGTGCATGAAGCAGAAGTTCATTATGATGCTAATAATTATCCAAGGCCAAAAATAACCTAGCAACAACATTGATGTTTACCTAAGACCGTTGGTTAATGAACTTTTAATGTTATGGGAGGAAGAAGGTGTACGTGTGTGGGATAAGAAAAAAAGGAGAATTTTAATCTACAAGTATTGCTGTTCGAAACCATCAATGATTGGCTCGTGCTTGGTAATCTGTCAAGATAGACAAACAAGAGATATTGAGCCTGCACGTACTGTTTAGATGATACTTGCAGCATGTATTTGAAACACCGTCGGAAGGTCGTGTATATGGGTCATCGTCAATTTCTTCCTGCTAAGCACTTGTTAAGAAAAAAAGGGAAGCATTTTGAAGGGGAGAAAGAAAAATGTACTAAGCCTGTTCACCATAATAGTAAACGTGTATTTTCTATGATAAAGGATGTGAGGGTAACCTTTAGCAAGAGCTCTGGTAGCCAATATGTTCCAAACGACGAGGATGGACATGTACCCATGTGGAAGAAAAAGTCTATATTTTGAGAGCTATCTTATTGGGAAGTCCTTGAGGTCCGTAATGCAATCGATGTAATGCACCTGACGAAAAATCTTTGCGTGAACGTCCTTGGTTTTCTATGTACATATGGAAAGGCAAATGATACAATTGAAACACGTCGGGACTTGAAACGTATGAAATAATGAGATGGCTTACATCCGGAAAAGAGAGATGATGGACATTACTTGCATCCTGTCAGTTACACTCTCAGTAAGGAAGAGAAGGAAAGCATGTTTAAGTGCTTGAATAGTATCAAGGTCCCATTAGGCTACTCCTCGAATATGCTGGGAATAATAAATATTAAAGAGAAGAAATTCATAAATCTAAAGGCCCATTACTGCCACGTCCTGATGACACAATTGCTGCCTGTTGCGCTGAGGAGTATTCTACCAAAAAATGTGAGAATGGCAATGTGAAGCTATGTGCATTCCTCAATATGATTTCTTAGAAGGCAATCCATCCAAACAATCTACTAAAGCTGCAGAATGACGTGGTGCAATACCTTGTTAGCTTTGAGATGGTTTTTTCACCTTCCTTCTTTAATATCATAACCCACCTTCTAGTCCACCTTGTTGAAGAGATTTTTGTTCTCGTTTGTATATTTCTACACAATATGTTCCCTTTCAAGAGGTTTATGGTAGTTCTGAAGAAGTATATTCGTAATCGTACCTGTTCAGAAGGAAGCATCGCAAAGGGATATGGAACAGAGGAAGTCATTGAGTTTTGTGTTGACTTCATTGATGACATGAGTTCGATTGGAGTCCCTGTATCACGCCATGAGGGGAGACTCAAGGAAAAGGGCACACTAGGGAGGAAAGTTCGGATGGACATTCATTTTTGTAGTTACTTATTGTTACAAAATTTATAACTATTAATCATTCATTTTTGTAGTCATTTTTGTAATAATTGTGCATAAAATTTTAGAAAATATTTGATGATGGTTGTAAATGACGTGCAATTCACTGTAAATAAATTTTTAATCATTTATTGTAACAAATTGTACCAAGTGTTTGATTTTTTTAGTCATTCTTTTTATTGTTAATGCCTGCTATTTCTTAGAATAATATTTTTTATATTATATTAGGTACAATGGCACAATTAGAGGATGAACATGCCCGATTGGATGAGGAATACCTAATGGACTTGATTGCTCAAGGTCGCACGAACGATCAACCAAACGAAGAGGTCGATCACAGCTAGATTGATACCTACCTCAACATGTCTGGTGATGGCAATGACAAGGAACCAATTGCCGAGGGAGGCAATGATGGGCAACAAGACGAGGTATAACAATTAGTATATGTAAACAAAATTTGAATTCTATACTTATCAAGATTATTGGAAATTAATAGTTCTTTCGTTTTCAGCCATCTGGATCAAGCAGGCGTATACGGAAAAAAGGCCCGAAGAAGAAGCTAGAAGGACGTATCATCATCATGGAAATTAATGAAGAGGGTGAACCAACTGATCCAGACAATGCTAAGACCAAATTGTTGAATCAAATTGGATTTCTTGTTAGGGATAACATCCCAATAAGCTTTCAAAATTGGAAAAGCCCTAAAATTGATGAAAGTGTGGTCCCCATACCCGAGGTCCCTGATGGAGAGAAGAAAATATTATGGGAGGAGATAAAAGAAAACTTAAAGTTCGAAGGTGTAGCTGTAGAAGAAGTGAAAGATTGGGTCTTTTGGAATGGTGCAATTGCTTTTCAGACGTACAAGAAGAACTTGAACAAAAACTATGTAAAGAAGGGTCTTACACAAGATTTGACAAAGCACCCGAAGTTAAGAGATCACTGGGATTTATTTGTGCAATTCAAGCAGTCGCAAAAAGAGCGCTAAGGCAACTAAAACCAACATCGACAATTCTCATTAGAAGAAATACTTTCATCGTCTTGGGCTAGGAGGTTACAAGAAGGGGATCATCAAATGGCAAAGGATGGAAGATGACATAATTGCTAAGAGAATAGTACCGGCGACTCTTGAATGGCCAAAGCGAGCAAAGCATTGGTATTATGCTCATGGTGGCATGCTCAATCCCGAAGATGGGTCATTTGTGTTCGGCCAAGAATTAAGAAAAGCGGCTATGAGGCTTGTTGACAAAGGATCTTTCGTGCCTGATCGAGAGAAGGACGAGTTGACTTTGGCACTCGGTAATCCAGAACATCCTGGACGTGGCCGAGGCAAAGGAGTAATTTCATGGAAGTTTGACTTTCATAAGCACATTGATTCCTATAGAAGTCGCCAAAGAAGTAAGGCTTAATACGCATGACGGCTGCGAGAGTTGCAAGAACATGTAGCTTTGACAGAGGCAAGAATCGAGGAAGCAATCGATCGGTGTGTGGCTCTAGCTCTAAGCAAACAAGCTTGTAAACAAGCAGCTGCATCATCAAGGGCTAATATCGATGTAAGCCCCTCTCAAAGTCGATGCAGCGTCGCTTCCACGGAAGCCTTAGCTGGAGCCTCTTCTGACATGTTTGAGGACAACCAACGCCACCCCATGGATGACATCACTGCGAGAGCCCCTTGTGAGCTTGTTACTCCCATGAAAAACAAGCTCTTCGCGGTGTCTTATGGTGTAGCTGAACAACCAACACAAGGCCAAACAATTCATGGTGTGAAGATTCTAGCTCGCAGTTATGCCAAAGTTGGGATGGACCGAGTGGTCGATGGCTGGGATGACCTGGAACTAGAGATCGTTGGAGGTGATGGGGAAAAGAATTTAGGAGAAGCCATCCACGGTTAGATTCTATGGCCCAAGCACTACATAAGGATTACGTGGCCGAATCCCTCGACCTTGGGATCATCTCCTCAAGGCTCAAGGGCAAGATCACCTACATCATCTGTTAGGGCACCCTCTCCACTACCAGACAGTGATCCTAGCATGAGTCCACTAGCTGACAGGGATCCTAACATGAGTCCACACTCTCCACCAGCTGACAGGGATCCTAGCATGAGTCCACACTCTCCACCAACTGATAGGGATCCTAGCATGAGTCCACCTGCTCCTGTTATGAGCAAGGCTACACGGCGAAAGACACCTTCAGTTCCGCCTACTGCGGCTACAAAGAAGAAGCAGAAGAAGCCAAAGGAGAAGCAACCAGAGCCCTTGAAAGCTTATGAGATGACTGATGTGGAAATCGATGCAGTAGTGGATGCTGAGGTTAAAGCTCACTTCACACCAAAGCCTCCCGTGAAGAAAGATCCTCTACTTGATAAGGTTAAATTTTAGGCTTTCATTAGAAGCATGGAGAAAAACCTAGAGAAACCACTACTATCTGACTATGATCGCTCAATAACAAAAACTTTTCATTAGAAGAAGAAAAGTAGGTCAAGTATTTCACAGCTGGAACCCAAACCAACCAATTGATTGCTCCGCTCCAGGTGCTTTCGGAGGTTGATAAGATCCTGCTTCTATTTGCTAAAGATACAAATCTCATCCTAGCTCAACTTCAATGGGCGTGTCACATTCCAAAGCACCTTGGGGCTGCTAAACGGAAATTTGAATTAGGGAAACTGCTTGTGTGGCCGCAGTTAGTGGACCATCTTCCAATGAAGATGTACAAATTGCACCAATAGTACATGGAGGCTTTAGCCAGTGGTTTACTCATGCTCGAAGTTTGGATTGGAGATCAACATTATGTCTGTGGGGAAGACGTTACAAATGTGCTGCTAGAGGAACTCTAGTTACTTTACAATCAAGACGCACTTGACAAGTCACTCATCAGTTCCTAGGTTCTGTAAGTCTTTAATTTGCTCTAACTTCAAAATCCCCGCTCTAGTCATTGTGCGATGTCTTAACTCCTATTCAATTTTGTATCATATAGGATGGAGATTCAAACTTGCCGGAGGAAAGGATACTATGACATCGGTTTCATGGACCTGGATATTATAAACGAGTCAACTATAAGAGATAGACCAAATCTAACCTTAAAGAACATATATAAGTTCCTAGATAACCAATATTATAAGAAGTATATACTTCTACCGTACAACTTCGAGTGAGCATGTTTCCCATCTCTTTTCTTTTTTCAAACTAACTGTTAAACATAAGACTAACTAGCTTTAGCTATGCATATATGTACAGCTTCCATTGGATACTCCTTGTTATCCTGGTTGATCGAAGCGCGGTCTATATCATGGACTCTTTGAGGACATCAAGAGATCAATACAAAAACATCATAGACATTCTTAACAAAGCACGGGCTCGCTTCCGTCGACATCACGCAGGTGAATTTAAGGAGGAACTTGATTTCAAACCTGAATTCCCAGTATGTGTTGAATTTCCACATCTCATGATACTTCCTTGAGCACAACAAATATTTTATAACTTCATTTGCCATATATATAGTGTTTGAGATAGAATCCGGGGAATAATTTATACGGATACTACGTATGTGAGTTCATCCATGGCTTTGTAGGTCCCAAACGTATAACCGACTACGAATTTAGAGTACGTATACAAATTTCTTAACAATAAATTAGTTCTAATTATGCAGACCCATTGATCTACTATATAATAATCTTTGCCAATGACACAGACGAGAGACATGAAGGAAGAACTCCTCGGGATGGAAAAAATTAGGGCAATTCAAGAACAACTCAGTGGATTTCTTCTAGATGAGGTAGTAAATCCAACGGGGGAGTTCCATAATGATGGATCAACTCTGCATCACCGTCAGGACTCAGGTTTAGAATAGTTGATCCAAATGTTGAACTTCAAGTGTTGATGCAATATAATATTATTCATAAATGTGTATGCAGAAGATGTCTATATATATAATATTATCTCAAATATAATATTATAGATCAAATACAACTTTATATATATTAGCGTATTAGAACTAGTATACGTAAAGGAAACAAATATGAAATAATAATATAGAATAAAGAAATAGAAAATAAAATGAGAAAAGAAACAGAAAAGAAAAAGACCTTTTAGTACGGTTGTTTATACCAATCAGTACTAAATTAGCTGTCATGTGCGACGTGGTAGCCAATTTAGTACCGGTTATTTGATCCGGTACTAAAGGCCTCTCTCCTAGTACCGAAGTAGTAATACCGATTGCATAACCGATAGAGGGAGGTTAGGATCCGATACTGAAGGCGCTTTATAGTGCCTGTTTGCAAGAGCTCGTAGTGTACTATCACAATTGTGTCCACACAAAAACCACAGCTAGGATACATTTGGTAGACTGTACCATCAACTTACATCAAAATGAAATGTATTTATGCATCTGTCAGATACTTGTAAAACTCTAAAGTGGTAGGGAATATTGAGAATGATACTCTTCTCAATACTCCACGCATTGACTTCCTCTTATCATTTGGCTAACAGAGGCAGACCAAGTTGACCTTTTCAGCGAAGACATATACAGGTTTCCATGATTCCAAAATCGGTTGATATATTTTAGTCTATATTGGAGGGCCATCAGTGGCCTTGTTACCTTATCTGGAATTCTGGATGTGATGCCTAGCTATTTCCTACCTAAAACTGTCCACCAATGCCATTGTTGCAGAGTGATTAACAAACTGAGCTACCTACGATAAGCGAAGAAAGGACCTTCCATCCTCCACAAAAATCTTGGACCGGATTGAACTCGGGACTAAGGAGGTCTAAGTCCCGAGTTTAAATTCCGTAGACCGTGGAGACACATTTAGTCCCGATTTCTAACACAAATCCAGACTAAAAGGTGAGGTTTTAGTTCCGGTTTGTGTTACAAATCCGGACTAAAGGGGTCTTCACGGGTTAAATTAAAAGGAAAGCATATCTTACTCCATCACATGTGTTGTGTAGGTGGGATGGTAAGAAAGTATCACGCGAGGTTTAAGGTTATGAGTTTGAATCCCACACGCCGCACATGCGCATATATCTAGGAGCCTTCCAAAAATTTCTAATAAAGGGACTTTTACTCCCAAATGATTAGTCTGCTGTAGCTCAGTTTTCCACCTGTGCTAGCTGCCCTACACCAACTAGCATGAATATACTTCCCAGATTTTTCCACCGGTGCTAGCTGCCCTACACCAACCAGCATGAATATACTTCCCAGATTCCTTGCTATCTTTTCAAAGTAGGATAGTACCGTATACTATAAAAACGCCCACTTGGTAGATCAATATTTTTGTTCTTTAAAGCAACGGCAAGAGATTACAAGACTAGCAGTCTGACTTCCTCCGTATAGATTAGCTGAAAAGTAAGGCGTCATGTGACGAAGGGACTTATGGAGCCTCATGTCACATGCTACTCTACAAGAACAGGTTGTTGCTTGCTGGAGGAACAGGTCACGCTAGCTTATGAGATCAAGGTATCAAGCAATTGATATAAGATATATTCTTTCATCTCCGGTGACCTTTTTTTAACTCTTCCTTTCGCTGAACAAATGTTAGCCAGGTTGGGAAATCACATGGATCGATACGCGTAAGGTATCTAGATATAGCTGTTATCAGATCACATGCATGGTGAGGAGGAGAAATTATTCCTTCTTTACAAGTGATGGAAAATGCATTCTTTGGACGCTGCTGGGCGTTTATCATCATATATAAGGCACAAGTTTAAGCAGACTAGTTCGCCCTTAATGTATTCAGCAGAAAAGGGCATATTTTGCTAAATAATATGCGTGGATTTTTATTTAAATGGCAGCTGATCTAGATCTATATATTATTTTTGCTAGATCTCTTGAAAAGCGCCTAGAGAAAATCAGCATGACAATAATTGAAGAACATAGTTGCAACTAAGAACAAAAAGAGAAGAAATTCATAAAAAATATTTAATTGTACGTACTATACAATTTAGGAGTGCTGTGCCGACTTCACAGAATCACAGGCACTTATTTTCACTTTATGCTATCTCTTGTCCTTAGTTCATCAAATTGACCTCTAGAAGGCTTCAGGAAGGCTATATCCTCTTCTTGGGTCACATCCAGTCCATCTATTTCGTAAGGGGGGAAAAAAGGAGAGGACGAAGTTGCAGCTAAATTGACATTATCACATTACTGACTACCTGGTGCTGAGTACAGTTGTGACTTAGGGAGCGCAAGCGCAAGTGGGGGCTGCTGGTTCCAGGAACCAGCTGCTAGTTCTAGTTTATGTGGCTGCTGTTGCATCTGGATTAGGTTTAGGCAGCTAATAAGGGTGTGAGGTGAGATTGCTAAGGCTGCCTGATGAGGTTGATGTGTCCATGCAAACTTGCAAAGATTCCATCATGCTCTGCAGTCTGCAGGCCCCAACATCTAACGGTATACCCCACAATGAGAGCGTGCTTGTCGATGATTTTTTTTAGGACTACGGGCAAGAAGCCGGCCTGAACGAATATACGAATATATTGATACGTGAGACCGAGACCGAGATGGACGAGGAGGAGGCTGCTTCGCCGTGCCAGCCAGCCCAGCCCTACGCAATCCAGTGGAAAGAGAAAGCCCGCCCATGTTAGGGAAGGGAACGGCGGCGGCGGGAGGCAATCAAGTGCCCTCTGCGTACCCAACGTGCCTGGCGCGTTCCGTGTACGAGAAGGGCCATTGGCTGTTCATGAGGCAAAATTTGTTATCGCCGAACTGTTCGTCTCGCCGTCGTCTTTTGTTGCTTGCTTTATGTGATGGTGACGGGTTGGTTTACTGGGAAACGAAAGAGCGGGGCATCACGTACCCGAAACTGAAAGGTGCAGTCCAAGGTAGGGAAGGCCCTGGCGAGCCGAGGCGAGGTGGTCGTGGTCCATCCATCATCGTCTGTCTTGTCCAGAGCTAGAGGCCCGGAAGGCCGGAACCTGACCTCACGGAAGTGGTTCCGGCCGGGTTGGGCTGGGGACGGATTGTGATGGTGGTGGCTGTCCAGCTAGTAGACCCGAAGCCGAGAGGGGGGACAGTTGCGTTGCGTTAGGTTAGGCGCCAGACTCCTCCATGTATCTTGGATCCTATCAGGAACCGCACCTTCTTCTACCATTCAGGCCACAGCCGGGCTTCATTCAAAATCCCTGCGAGTTTTTGTGCGCTCGGAAACCGGACATTGGGGGTGCGTTTGGCAGCTGTTCTTCCTCAGCCTGGTCCATGAGCCAGCCCAGCCAGGTTGGTGAGGTGCAGAGATGTTAATCGGTAAATCTGCACCTCATGGGTTGGGCTGGATTGTGATCTAGTTTGGTATGCTGCACAAATGGATGTCTTTACCATTGTCAAGGTACATGGTACAGTTACCACTTCTTTCTCCTCTCTGTGCTAGCACTGAGCTTGACGATTGCGGTGCCCGTTCGTCGCAGCCCCGCGGCCGGCACGCCTCCTACGGCTCCCAATTTGGAATTTCCTAGAGAATCAAGGAATTGGCCGGCGCCTGTTCCACCTTGTCGGACTGGGATTGCGACGAAGGCGAGTGGATCCAAGCGCTCGATGAGCAATATGATGAAGCCTGCAATTTGTTGCCAGCGAAAGAGGCGGCAAGGAGATGACCGGCGAAGACAAGTGCGCGTTGCTGCTAAGTGAAGTGTTGGAAACAGAGGTTGGTTTCATTGACCCCGATCCTCAGGGCGATGATGCGGCCTCCGGAGTGTTCTTTAGCTGTAGGATTAACTGCTCCGTTAGTTGAGCAGCAGGAAGATTGCTGTAGCAGTTCTTGGAGTGATCCATTTGTAATTGCTATTGCGACCTGTCACAAAATTGAAATGTCAGCCATTTTTACTGCCAAATTATCTCCTCTTTTACTCCATCCTCTTTTCTACTTCAATTCATTGCGCTAGATGATTATCCGATTCACATTGGTCTACTCACGAGTGATGAACTGCGGCGAGTGCGATGAGACGATTCCAGAAACATTGTTCTAGAGCAATTCTAGAAAAATTGTTTAGAGCTCACCACCGCCGTTCGTCGCTCGGACCAGTACCAATGGCTGGCGCGGGACCTCGCCGGCGTGGATCGACGCGCAGGCGTCGTGGTACAACACGAACGCGGCGCACCAGGCGGAGAGCAAGGCCATGCGGGAGGCCATCGAGCGGCTGCTCTTCGAGGCCGTGTCGATGTTGCCTTCTCCGCATGCCGCCTCCTTCCCGCGCCGTGCGCGCCTCCGTGGCCCCGGGCCCGGCAGGCCGTCTTCCCCGCGCGCCGCCGCAGCCCCTGCAGGCTGCCTCCTCTGCGCGCTGCCGGGGCCGCCGTGCGCCTCCGCGGCGGTCGCTCGCCGCCATGGCCTCCGCCGTTCTGAGCGTGCGTTGCGTGTGAGGTCACCGCAACTATCCATTCGAGCCTGCATCGCGTGGAACGACCGATTTTGGTGTTTTACGTGGTGAGACGGATCAGCCTAGCAAACACTTGCTGGTTGCACCAGCTGGGCCTGGCCCGACCTCCCTGGGTGTCTTGATCGCCGCGGTAACGTTAGACGTGTGCGTGGTGCGTGCGTGTTAGTAGCAGTGGCATATGCATGGTTCGCCGCCGGTCCCGGGCTCCCGGCAGTTGCAGCTTGCCGTGAGATTGGTATTTGGCGGAAGTGATCTCTGAATTGGGCAGGACCACCCTTCCCTGCCCTTGATGCTTGATCCAATCATATAATCTGCACTCTGCAGCTAGACAAGTGACCAGTGGCCACCGTTCCTCAAGTCCTCCCAATCTGGCAATTCTCCCCCTCCCACCCGTTCCTTGGTTCGCGACGCGCTACACGTGACCCGTTATCGCCTTGTCCGTTTTCCCCCTTTCCCGCCGTCTGCTCTGGGGATTCTCACGTTTCAGCTAGCCAAAGGGAGTTGTTGTTAACCTCTCATCTTCGAGAATCCTCAGCTAGGCCTCCAATCCACGTAGAGAATGTCAGTACCAACTACTCCAAGCTTACTGGAGGAGGCCGGGAGCAGCTACAGGCCTAGTGGCCTACAACTGAAAGTCCAAAAACTGGCTCTCAAGGGTCAAGGTTCGAACGAACTCGGAACGTCTAGTTCTCAGATTTAAGATTCTTGTAGCGCGTAAACAGATTCTTGTAAGCTTTCTGTGTTTTTCAACGCGGAAGCAAGACAACCAAGTGATTCGTTGAGCATGAGCACTAGTAGTACAAGGCCGTGCTTGGCATTTGGTGAGGCTGGACCGGGCAGGGCCTGTACCAAAAGCATCGCTGCAAAGCCATCTTAGTGCCGCCCATCGAACATACACTGAACATTAGTGAACGCTTGCCATGCATGATTAACCAGCCAAGCCAACCGTGGCTGCCTCTCTGATCAGATCAAGCACACTGAACACTGGACTCATCTCCCGTGACAGAGGTTCTAGGCGGTTCAGTTGGACTGCATCCATCGCCCAGATCGACTTCGCGAGCAACAAGATGGACGACGCGAGGCGATGGCGATGGACATCGAGGAGACGCCGCGAGCTTCAAGATCCGCTCATCAATGGGCGCCCGTCGCTTGGAGGTCGCTGACTCCGCCGCCGGATTTTGCCGATGGAACTTCTTCTTCTGCTGCTGCTGCTCTGCTCCCGCGTCGGCAGCCGTCCACCGCAAGCAGCGGCCATGGCCACCGACTAAGCGACCTGGCTTCATCATCATGTGAACACACTATAACCATGGGATGGGACAGGGACTACATCAAGCACGCACTCACTCTCTCCGCCGACTCTGTTGCCGTTCTTGTTCGAGTCCTTGGCATCATGGTGGTGAGCTCTGAGCTGATACTTGTTGCTGCATGCGTATATTTTACTTTAACCCCTCAGGAAACAATGGCTCTTGTATGTACTGCTCGATATGATGATGATGGCTGCTCGTTTTAATGTCTTGTGCTGTTCCATCCCGCAGCTGAAGAATGTGCTTCCATTTTCTAAAATAAAAACTGAAGAGTGTGCAGGAGAAATCTGAAGAGTAGAGGAGGAGGAAGAAGCGCTATTGAATGAGCACTACAGCTCGAAAACAGAACTTTTTTGTTGGGAGAATGGGATGATTCCCCCTCCCGAATTTAAACTGTACCACTATGTACTGTACTGCTAGTAAAGACAGAAGCTTGGAGCAGCTTGTGTTTTAGTGTTCTGGCTATTCGGTGTAAGTGAATGCTTGGTTTGGCTGGCTCTCGTGTTGATTTGCTGGCGACGATGCAATTGCTGTATCTTCACTTCGGGCTATGAAATGCTGTTTTTTCATTTTCATTCATCCATCACTGGTGTAGTGGAGTCCAATGCAATGCAAGAGCCTCTGTAATGATGTTGCTTTGTTCCTGCTACTTCAGCCTGTCAGTCTGTCAGTCTACACTGCTCATATTCAGTCTGTCTGTCAATCGGATCCGTTCCACCGGAAGAGGTCAGATCTCCTCGTCGCCTCACCTGTCCTGCCGTTGACTCCCGCTGGATGGCAGCTGCCACAGCCGTGTTCGCCGCAACCAGCGCCAGAGCCACCGCTCCTCTCCTTCACCGCAGCCGGACCCGGAACTACTCGTGCGGCCTTGCGACTGCGGGGCCGTCGCCGTCGCCGTCGTCGTGTGCCAGTGCCAATGTCCGCCGGCGCCGCCCGATACCGGCGTCGTCTTGCGGCGTCCATGGACGCGGCCCCCTCGTCCCCGCGTCCGACCACTGGGGCAACTGGACCTTCCTCCTGACCACCGCCGCGCTGGGCATCTGGTCGGAGAAGCGGACCCCGGTGGGGAAGGCGCTTAGCGGGGCGCTGGTGAGCGTGCTGCTGGGTCTCGCGGCCAGCAGCGCCGGCGTGGTGGCGGCGGACGCCCCGGCGTACCGCGTGGTGCTCGACTACCTCCTGCCGCTCGCCATCCCGCTGCTGCTCTTCCGCGCCGACCTCCGCCGCGTGCTCCGCTCCACCGGCGCGCTGCTGCTGGCCTTCCTGCTCGGGTCCGCGGCGACGGCGGCGGGTACGGTGGTGGCGTTCCTCCTCGTCCCGATGCGGTCGCTGGGCCCGGACAACTGGAAGATCGCGGCGGCGCTGATGAGCCGCCACATCGGGGGCGCCGTCAACTACGTTGCCGTCTCCGAAGCTCTCGGGGTCTCCCCGTCGGTGCTGGCGGCCGGGCTCGCCGCCGACAACATCATCTGCGCGCTCTACTTCACGAGCCTCTTCGCACTGGCCGCCAAGATCCCCAAGGAAGACCCAACGGGGAGCGACGGCGAGTCCGTGGCCGGCGACGACAGCAGCAGCAGCAGCAGCAGCAGCCACAGCGCCGTGGCCATGGCGGCCGCGTTCGCCATATGTAAGGCGGGGAAGCTGGCGGCGGCCGCGCTGGGCATACAAGGGGGAAGCCTCCCCTGCATAACAGTGGTCTCGGTGGCTCTGGCGACGCTGTTCCCCTCGCAGATCGGGAAGCTGGCGCCGTCGGGCGAGGCCATGGCCGTGGTCCTGATGCAGGTGTTCTTCGCCGTAGTGGGAACCAACGGAAGCGTCGGCAACGTCCTCGACACGACGCCTGCCATATTCGCCTTCGCCTTCGTGCAAATCGCCGTGCACCTCCTGCTGACCCTGGGCGTCGGCAAGCTGCTCGGCATCGACCGCAAGCTGCTGCTGATCGCGTCCAACGCCAACGTGGGCGGCCCGACCACCGCCTGCGGGATGGCCACCGCCAAGGGGTGGTCCTCTCTGGTGGTTCCGGGGATCCTCGCCGGCATCTTGGGCATCGCCATCGCCACCTTCGCGGGAATCGCCTTCGGCGTGCTCGTCCTCAAACGCATGTAGTAATCCCGGGGAATCCGGTGCAGTCGCAGTAGTGGATTCGATTCTTCATCACAAAATTTCAGACTGTGCAGTGCTGTCAAGCATAGTCAAACCAAGAACCTACTAACGTCTGCAGCCAAGAACTGGGGTTACGGAGGTATCTCAACGTTGGGAAAATTTGCGACAAGCGCAGAGATCTTGGAGTGTGGAGGGCGGCCTCACCTCGTGAATCCTATCAGGAACCACAACTCCTTCGATTCAGGCCACAGCAGGGCTTCATGCAAAATCGCTGCGAGATTTTGTGCGCTCGGAACCGGGCCTTGGGGATCTTGATCGCCGCGATAACGATGGACGTGTGCGCGCGTGATGGTAGCAGTGGCATACTGGCATGGTTTGCCGCCGTTCCGGGGTTCCCGGTTGTTGCAGCTTGAGCTTGTCGTGGGTTTGGCAATTGGAGGAAGTGATCTGAATTGGACACTGGAATTTGTCTGTACTCCTGTAGCGAATAAACAGGTTCTCGTTAGTTTTCTGCTTTTATTTTGCTGCACCCTGTTCGCTTCAGCTACTTCATCAGCTGCAGCTACAGCTGAAACAACCCAATCGATCGGCTGCAGCCCAAACAACGCCAAGAAAGCTGCTGGTAGCTGGTTGCAGCCGCTGTAACCTGAGCACTAGGCCATGTTTAGTTACTCCCAACTCCCAACTTTGACACTATGCAAAAAGAAGATTCCCCATCACATCAAACTTGCGGTACATGCATGGAGTACTAAATGTAGATGAAATTAAAAACTAATTGCACAGTTTTGTTGTACTTTGCGAGACGAATCTTTTGAGCCTAATTAGTCAATATTTGGACAATAATTCACAAATACAAACGAAACGCTACAGTGTGCTACAGTGCTGTAACAGTAATTTGGCACCTCCCAAATTCCCTAACTAAACAAGGCCCTAGTAGAGCTCAAGGCAACGCTGGCATTTAGGGCCCACTTGGTTTCCGATCGAGTCTGGCCTCGCATCGCCTTCCCTTGCTGGCACGGGCAACGAGGTCTTGCCAGGTCGGGAGAGTCGATTTGCCTCTCCTGCGGGAAGAAAATTAGGTGGAGACGGTATGCAAAACGCATCCGTGCATACCGTCCCTGAATGAACGACGTGTGTGCGCCCCTTCCATTCGACACACGCGACTGACTCGGAGAGTCGGAGGGTGCTGCAGCGCTCGGCTCCTGCGCCGTGCGAGGACACGGCTCGGCTCCAGGACTCGGAGAGTCGGCTCGGCAGTAGAATAGAGAGAGGGTTTTCGGCAGCCTCATCACACGACACCCCATCCGGTCATACCGTGCATATGGCAGCCCTCGTGTATCTGCGAGCCGCTGCCTCCTCCATCTGCCCCCGCCGCCACCGTGATCTCCTCCTACCCAGGCGATGCACTTGCCCGCGCGCTGCCCCCGTGCTCGTTGATGAGCAGCAGGTCCAGCGGGTACCTGTACATGGACACGTAGTACATGAACGCCTAGTACCTCGGGATGCTATCCTTGGAGAATAGGAAGAACACGCCCAAGAACACACAGATGAGGGCGTTCCCAATCACGAAGTCCGGCAACTCCCCATCTTCCATGCTAGGAGGAGGGGGTCAGGAGGAGTCATCCGTGGTTGTTCCCCCTGTGCCCTAGCACATGATACAGGCTCACAGCAGGCAACCACAAATGCGCATGAGGATGATGCAATCGCTGATGGTGGTCATGGAGTCGACAGAGAGCAGCCATCACAGGTAGGGTCATCGCATGTTCATTTATACGATAATGCAGAAACATCGCATGTTACTCATCTATTTTGGTACGATTATGTAGCCTGAATAATTAATCATCATCTCATTTTACAATAGGTGGCAGATAAAGTTGGGATCATTCCTAAAGTTGGAATGAGTTTTGAATCAGAGGAAGAAGCCTTTGAGATGTATAACACCTATGCGGGTAAGGTTGGGTTAAGTGTTAGAAAGAGCAATACAAAGCGTCGAGTAAATGGTAGTATATCTCAAAAATATATAGTTTGCAGTAGCCAAGGACATCGGCAGACCGAGTCATCAAAAGACACTACAAGAATGGGTTGCGATGCTCGTGTTCAGTTTAGTGTCAGCATAGAGGGGCTTTGGACAGTGCAAAAGATTGTAACTGAACATACTCATTATCTTGCTAGTTCAGATAAGTCGCATAAGCTGAGATCCCAACGACGTGTCACTGAAGTAGATAGGATGCTAATTGGCCAGATACGAGAGGCCGGGATGAAGCTACCCCAGGTGTATGAGTTCATGAAGCAGTTTTATGGAGCCAACAAAGTGCCATTCGCAAAAATGGATTGCAATAACGAGATTGGACGCGAGCGCAGAAAGTACTTAGAACCCAATGATGCACAGACACTGGTAACAAGCAGTTACAGGATCCTACATTTTTTTATGTCGTTCAAGTAAATAAGAAAGATGGTCGGATAGCAAATTTTTTCTAGACAGATGGTCAGTCTATTATGGACTATAAATGCTTTGGTGATGCTGTGTCATTTGACACTACGTTTCAGACTAATAAGTTTGATATACCTTTTGCTCCGATCCTTGGAACAAACCATCACAAGCAAACGATAATCTTTGGGGCTGCATTGATATTTAATGAATCTATTGAATCATTTGTTTGTCTCTTTGAAACCTTCCTAACAGCAATGTCACGCAAGCATCCAAGGACAATTTTCATTGATCAAGACGTGGCCATGGCTGGAGCAATTGCTTATGTATTCCCAAATACAAGCCATCACCTTTGTTTGTGGCACATTTACTTAAATGCTGCTAAACATCTCGAGCATGTAATTCACGAGTCAGATAACAAGTTTCTACCTAATTTTAAGAGATGTGTGTATGAATAGATCGGAGGCTTGCTTCATCGAGAAGTGGAATGAGTTGTTATCTGAATATAACCTAGAGGATAACTCTTGGATGAGAAACCTATATGATTTGAGGGCAAAGTGAGCAGCTGTGTACCGTGATGCTTTTACAGCGGATATGATCTCGACTCAAAGGAGTGAAGGCATGAAGAATGTATTTAAGAAAAGATTTCGTAGGAAACTTGGTCTTTTGGAATTCCTTGTAGAATGTGAGAATGTTTTAGTTAGTCTTCATGAAAATAAGTTGGATGAAGACTTTAATTCACGCCGAAAGGACACGGTTACTTACTGCTTTTGTTGTCCACACTTACACCCCAGATTTACCTATGCTAAAGACCACGGCGGAATCACACACAAGAAGGATGTATTCTGAGTTTGAGGATGAATTTACAAAACAATTATCATTGTCTCATAAATTGCTACAAACTGAAGGGACCAACTTGACATTCTTTGTCACATACATGCAATCCGATCATGGAGCAACAGTAGTGTTCAACAGTGCAGATTCTACCATTACATGTTCTAGCAGAAAGTTTGAAGCCATAGGTACGAATATGCATTTCAATTTGTAATATAATTTTTTTAATACAATTTGCTGAAAATGGTATCCACGTCGTATAGGTATATTGTGCAAGCATGCCCTTAGAGTCTTCAATATAAATGGAGTGTATAGTTTGCCATCGGAATTTATTCTAAACAGATGGACAAAATATGCGAAAAGAGGATTTTATATCGACAAACAAGGAAGTGAGGAGAAAGATTTGAAAGCATGTGTTGCACTTATCTCTCAAAAAGCTACAACCATTGCATTGAAGTGTTCAATGTTAAGAGAGCTTCTTGATGATTTGGAGAAAGCCATAGAGAAGTTGGACTTGGAAGCAGATACTTCTCTTAGCAAGATGCAAGAAAAATCAAATGAGGTTCCTCTAATTCTAAATGAATGTGACATAGGCTCTGAATGGTGTAATATCTTTTAGAGTTCCTCAGGTGGTAAAAGGCCCAAAGAATACACGGTTCAAAAATTTGGTTGAAAAGAAGACATTGAAGTCAAAGAAGAAAAGTGCTAAGAAGAAAGGTAGTGATCCTACCCATTCAAGATGGTTTTTCTTCCCTTATGGTTGCTTCTATAATAAATTTTTTATGTTCATTTTTTTGTCAACTGCAGGAGAGGATCCAAATACTACTGCATAAAATGGAGATGGAGGTGCTGATCCAAAGCAATTAACTGTAAGACATGATTCAAACTAATTATATCCTTTTCACAATTTATTTACTTATACGCACATTTAATATGGCACATGATCTTAATTCTTCTATCGTGTCTGCTTCCGTTGATCCAAGGTGGATATGGTAATACGACAATACCACACTTTAATATGATTGGGAATTCTTCTACCATGTCTGCCCCATATATACAAGGAGGATATACAAGTTTGTTACTTGGAGTTGATCAAGGCGCCACATTGCAATCAGTAGTTAGGAAATTACATTTCGCTGGAGGATCCAATCATGAAAATATGTAACTATGCTAAGCAGTTAAAGTTTCCACTTTGCATGTGAGATTTTGTTATTTGCCCTGGATTTTATTATGGTGTAATAATGAATTTTACTTGATGCATTATGTTGCATCGGAATCAGTCTTGCTTTCATTTTTTTTAGAATATCAGTCTTGCATCATAATCACTCATACTTGTATATCAGAATATCCAAATGATAGACAAACTCAATTTTTTAGAACATCCATGTTTATTTTAGAACAATCTTATTTTTTAATACATTGGAAAATTTGATAACTACACCGTACAATCTGATAGCTGCACTCTACAGCCTCCTTTTGAGGAGCCTCCTTTTGAGGTGAATCCTTATTGCAATACCGAACATATGCTCGGCAGCCTCCTCCTGTTAAACTTGATCTTCCTGCAGGCAGCCTCGAGTGCATGAGCTAACTTGATCTTCCAAACAGCATCAGGCTCAAAAGCCATCCTTTTGCATCAGCTCACATGTGACAACATAGAGAAACATTGTTTGACATCACTGCATATCAGTGCATATTGGACTTATGGCAGAAGATGCTCCCTTAGCGCTTGATAATTCAATAACCTGCCAAAACACCATAGTTACCAACTGAACAGTTCAGAGATCTTTAACTCAGAGCAACCATGTAAATAAGGAACAAGCAACTTTGCAATTCTCTATGTCATTGCTAGAAATTTTAGCACAGAAGAATGAAGCCTCATTCTCAAAGTGGCCGAGCCCATTCTCAATTGCATCACCCATAGTTCTGAAATTTCACACAAAACATCCATGTAATTTGTAAGCATGGTTAGTTAAATAAAGATGCTTATATATACATAAATACATGAACATATTCATACCAGGGAGAGGCCGGTGAGGGGGCCGGCAACGATGACCAGGTCCGGGCAGCATCCAGCATGGCCCTAGGTACGGCAAGGCTTAGATGTGCTTTGTGATCATCATTGTTGATATAGGTACAGGCAGGACCTGCGTCACCAGCTTCCACAGCGGCAGGCTGCCCGTGGCTCCGGTGACCGTGGTGTCGAGCTATAGGCACGCCTTTGTTGTCTACGTCCAAGATCAAGAGGCCGCCTGGGTAGTAGTAAGGTCCAGGTGGGCTCTTGATGCGGCGAAACAAGAGGGCAACCCACAGCGCAACTGCGGCGGCGGCGTAGGAGGAGGACGAAGGAGGTGGAAGTGGCGGCTCAATCTATTTTCCAGGCGCAATCAGCTCCTGTGAGGCAAGGAGGAGAGTGACGCAGGCTGAGCCGAGTGAGCACAAAGCGGAGCCGCGAGGAGGAAAAACAGCGCCTCCCCCCCCCAAGCCGAGCGATGCCTCTTCATGTCCGCCGTCCAATCCCACAGGGCGCACATCCAAAGAGGTCCTGCACGGAGGGCGTTTTGCATTACGTCTTCAACCAATTTGGTTTCCTCCTATGCCAGCAAGCTAATTCTTACTTACACAAACATTGAGGAGATCTCGCTGCACAACCAAATTCATTGGGTCACTGGCTATCCTTGACAAGCAAAGCGGCACATGGTCAGCAAGGGATCCAAGCGGCTGGATCGGGCGGGGCCTGTACCAAATGCATCGTTACAACTTGCAACCTGTATTCATCAATTATCGCCGCCTGTACCAAATGCATCGTTACAACTTGCAACCTGTATTCATCAATTATTGCCGAACACTGCCATTAGTGCCGCCCATCGAACACAAATGACCTAAAGCCGCTTGCCATGCACAATTGGCGTCGTATCCCTCCCTGGAGGCGTCGTCTCGGAAGTTCATGCCAGTTTGCAGTTGTCGTGGTGGTGGTCTCCAACTCTCCACGGGGAAAATTTTCTTCTGTGCCTACGTTCGCTTTGAATTGTCCATCTTCGTCGCCTTGGTTGCTTGGATAGCTATCTTCTGGCGGACTCTTTGCCGCCACTGTCGTGCTGTTGGTGCTTCCCCTGGGCGGATGCTTTGCCGCTCAGGTTGTGGTCGTTGGGTGGGTGCTTTGCCACCGTTCCTGGTTGAGGTGGATGCTTTGCCATCGTGTGCTTGGGCGGATGCTTTGCTGCCATGATGCTGTTTGGGTGGATACTTTGCCACCACTGATGTTGTGTTGGTCGGGTGGATTCTGTGCCACCGCTGGTTGGTCCGGGCGGATGTTTTCGCCACCATTTTGTGCTTCAAGCTTGCTCTCCTTACGCATCTTTGGTGACGGTGTATCTCTTTTGCAGATTCAGCTATTAGGGTAGCCTTGTTAGGTGGTGGGGTTGGGAGTGTCCTCCCTCCTTTTTGCTTCTTCTGCTGTCAATTCGTTGTGGTTGTTGCTTCGGTTGCGTGATAGCTGTGAGTTTGGTAGTACTTTTCTTTAATATTTCTCTATTTGTAGTCCTTTTGTGCCCTTGTGTTGGCCAAGCCCTCTTTGGCTGCATCAAGATTTGTGTCTGTAATCTGCTTTCTTCTTAATGAAATACATGCTAAGGCACGGTCGCGAAAAAATTAATAATTAATCAGCCAATCATTCCTGCCTCTAATCAGATCAAGTACACAGTCCAAACGATGCATCGGGCCAGTGGTTTCACTTTTTGCACGGATGACAGATGCTACTGGAAAACTGAGCATTCGTCCCGAGGCTCAATACCGGTTGCATTTGACTCGATACTAATGTGAGCATTAGTACTGGACCTAACGGATAGTCTCTGAGGAGCCACGTGTGACCCCCTTTAGTACCGGGTGGGGCCCTCAGGCACTTTAGTACCGGGTGGGAGCTCCACCCAGTACTAAAGGAGCTCCCACCCGGTACTAAAGTGCTCCACCTGCCGCCTGCCGCCGCTTCTTATCTGTCTGCACCCCCCTCTATTTCTCTCTCCTCTCTCTCTCAGCTTCTTCCTCACCCAACCCTTAGCTTGCTCTCTTCCTCTTCTGCACCCTCACCCTTAGCTTCCTCTCCTCCTCTATCTCTCCTCCCCTCCTCCCTCCGCTCGCCCCTCACCGGCAGTGAGGAGTAGCGGCGGGGCGAGGTGAGGCAGCGGCGGTGACAGCGGGCGGCGGGAGCGGCACGGGAATTGCCTTTTTATTTTTTTTAAATACTCCTTTAGTACCCGTTATTTCAATTGGTACTAAAAGCACCCCTTTAGTACCGAACTAGTAGTCGTACCGGTTGCGAAATCGGTACTAAATGAGGGTTCCAACTGATAGTGATAGGGCTTTTCCTGGTAGTGAGACCACCCTTCTCCATGCTACGCTACAGTAAATAAACACGGGCCAAATTAAAGGTGAAACATGACAGCGAGCAAGCCTGCAACCATGAATAGGACAACAGTAACACTGATCAAGATGTAGTCAGACGAATCAAGGTAGGGCGACACTGATTAACTAGATGATGGTCCGGCAACCGTATGAGTAGATCCACATTAGTCAGACAAATCAAGGGTGACACTGACCAAAGAGGTGATGGTCTGGCAACCAAATGAGTAGATTCACAATATACCAGATTGGAAGATGGTGATCAGCCCCAACACAAAAAACAATGAAAAGACATTCTAAGCATACATACTCCATGAAAAATGGGGGAGTACTGTAGCAATCATTAAGCATGTCTATAGGTTTCGTGATATCCACCTAGGTTGAATAAAACGACCTACAATTTAAAATAGAGAGGAAGTATATTGTTTCACGTTGGTTTCTGCATTTATGCCTCTTTCTTTAGATGATCCTACCCCTTACACGTGCCGAAGTTTATTTTCTGTAGGAACATGACAAAGTTTACCAAAGTGGCGGACTACTCTTCTTCTTTTCCCTTTTCATTCATGCCAACAAAGTGCGTGATGGGGAAAAAAAAGAATTACGTGGGCCTCTGGACCATAAGGCTGAAAGCCTGAAACCACCAGGTGAAGGCCCAAACACTCATGTCCGAAAAAGCCTAGTACATACTCCGTATTACGTAATCATCAGTCAAGGCCCAAAAAGGACAAACCGCCTGGCCGCCGCCGCCTCAGATACCGCGCCGCACGCAGTTTGCGCGCAGCAGGCAGGCAGGGGTGCGGGGGATAGGCAGGCGCAGACCACACCACCACGCACCACCTCCTCGCCCGTCTCATCCACACGCCGCACCCAGAAGCAAATGGAAAAATAAATCAACGCAGCCATCTCGCGTCGCTAACCCTAAACCCCCAAATCTCCCACCTCCCCCGATCCCGATCTCGGCGCCGCCGCCGCCGCAGCCGCCGCCACGGGGCCCACCGGCCGGTGCCGCCGAGCGCTGGGCTCGCCGCGGGCCGCCGCCGCCACCGCACCACGGCGTCCCCCGAGGTACGGTGAGAAGCCTCTCCCTCCTACCAAACGAAATCCGGCTCGCGCGCGATCGGTGCCCGTTGATTTTGCTGCGTGTATGTCTCCGTGATGCTCTGGATTGCGGTTCGATGCGGGGAGCAGGGGGATTTTTCGTTGGCTTGAGTGTTTGTGATTGGGCTTGGGGGAGATTTGGCCTAGGGCTATCCCGTCTCGGGAAATTCGTCCTCAGCCCGTGGGTGTGTTCCGTGATAGACTGGGCGTCAGGGTGCCCCTTCTGCAACCAGGCGCGCGGCGCTCACTGCATGGAGTGGTTGAGCCGTTTAGGGATCGTCATACATATGCTCTTTGTCGATGCTTTCGAATTATTCGATTCAGCGTGTTTGCTAGTCTGGGGATGTGTTCTAGATGCCATGCCATATTTACTGTGTTTTGGCTGTGGAGAGGTTGTTCCCTGAGACCCTGACTCCCTGTTATGTTTGCTTCATTCTGCTCGTTGTATGTTACATTATCTTAAGAAACTAAAGGAGTCACGCTTCATTTTTAGTTGCTATTGGAACGCTGAGCATTGCTCTCTGTTTTATTCATTGTAGGTTGAAAGTACTTAATGGTATCTGTATTTTTTTTTGTATTACACACTGCCGTATTGGCACTTTATCTGTATATCATCTTTTATGGTTCATGTGATATGCGGGTTTATATCTTTTCATCATAGAAGAGTGCTTTCATACTCATTCCTAGCTAAGTGGATGTTTGGAAAAGGACTTGTTGCTCTGGAAAATTTTAGGGATCTCGCTAAGAAAATATTAGTAACTTGGAAAGCTCATCCTCACCCCCTGCATCCGCGGGAGAGGCAGTTAGTTGCTTTACTTTACCCACTTCAGACAGTCAAAATTACTGCATCCACGTTCTTGTAATACGGTAGCACTCAGTATTTGCTCATTTTCCTTTCATGAATATAAGGTGATTTATTTGATTCATTTGCAGATATTTGGGTGAGGCTACAGTGAAAATACAGTTATTTGAAAGGAGTCTCTGGAGTTTTTGAAAGGAGGTTCACAATGGAGTTCTCAAAGCAAGGGCAGTCACCCATGCCCAACAACTTGGGATCTCAACCGGTGCCCTCTTCAAATGTCCAATCTAATCAACCAGAGTATGCATCCGTGTTTTATCCATCATTACCTGGTGACTGGGGTTCACAGCCGATGTTCTCTGTGGGAGCTTCAGTACCAGTCAGCTCATATTATATTGTCCCCATGAGTCAACAATCAGTCCAAGTAGGTGCTTCCAGGCCAGAGGTTGCACGTCCGTTGGGGGCGCAACCTTTACTAAGTAGAGTGTCATTGAGGCCGCCACAGCAAGTGCTAAATATTCAAACATCTTTACCAGCAATGGTTGGATCACAACCCTCACCGTCCACTGCAGGCAGGAAATCACAACAGGCAGTTGCTTCTCCAAAGGTTCAAATGCTGAAATCTCCATCGTTCCAGTCATCTAATAAACGTTCTGCCCAGAAGGAGCCACCATCAAAGGTCCAACCTCAGCAACTTGAATCTGTGAGGTCCAAGTTCAGGGAGTCACTTGCTGCAGCACTGAGTTTGGATTCTGATCAACAGAATAAGTGTCAATCTCCTGATAATGTGCAACCTGATGGGTCTGCAGATAAGTCAAAGCCGGCAGGAGATGCTGTACAGGATCCAGTGGCAACCACATCAAAAGATGCGAGCACAGCGAATTCAGATGTAGCCATAACTGTAGCTCCCAAGAGATGTGAGGGAGATGGGAAGTTAAGCAGTGATTTAATTTCGAACATGATCACAAGTGTAAATGATGACATGCAGCAACAGTCAAATCTTGTTTCTTCTGAAGATGAATTATTGGGTCAATGTATGGTTACAGATGAACTTTTGCAAGGTCACGGACTTAGTTGGGTTTCTGATCTTGATGCTGGGATTTCTGAACCTAATGTACAATCTAATTTAAAAAGGCCGCGAACTTCTGATGTGGAACCTGGGGCTACAGAATCTCTGGTAGAGTCTGAGTCAAAAAGAACAAAGTCTGCAGATGCATTAGCAAAAGATAAGGAAATACTTAATCAAAAGGCTGAAAGTTTGGCATTTAGAATTGAAGAGGAGCTGTTTAAACTGTTTGGTGGAGTAAATAAGAAGTACAAGGAAAAGGGTAGGTCTCTTTTGTTTAACTTGAAAGACAAAAGCAATCCTGAGCTAAGAGAGAGGGTTTTGTCTGGAGATATTGCACCTAAACGCCTCTGTTCGATGACTGCGGAGGAACTCGCCTCTAAGGAACTCTCAGAGTGGCGGTTGGCCAAGGCTGAAGAGCTTGCACAGATGGTTGTCCTTCCGAATACCGAGGTTGATCCTCGGCGTTTGGTTAGAAAAACTCACAAAGGAGAGTTCCAAGTTGAAGTAGAAGAACCAGATGGTATCTCAGTGGAGGTTGAGCTTGGGAGTAACCTTACTAATATTCCATCAAAAGCTGTAGAAGATCAGACCAAGTCTAATGTAAAAGCAAGTGTGGATGGTAAAGAAGGTGTTCAAGAAAAAGATAAAGCATCTGATAGCACTTCACAGGATGAGGATGGTAGGACAGGCAACAATGATATGTCTGGTGATCTAGAATATATTGATAATGAGAAAGCAGATCTCATGCAGGAACTTATTTTGGATGACGTGAAGGACACGGAAAATCTTCCACCAATTCCTTCATTAGATGAATTCATGCAGGGCTTAGATTCCGAGCCACCTTTTGTTGATCTCTCAGTTGGGACTCCTCAAGAAGATGGCAATGACAGTGAGGAACCTGACACCACCTTGGAGCCCGAGGAACTACCAGGGACAGAAGATAAAGCTTCTACACCAGAGAAGTCTGCATCTGAATCTGATAAGCCATCAGCACAGGATAACAATGAGCCCAAGTTAGAGTCACCAGGACATGCAGCAGTTCCAAATTCAGATCTGACTGAACCACGTGATGGAGAGCCGAGCAAATCCTCCCCTGGTAAAGATGAAGCCACGAAAACAGCTACTGATAATGTCTCTAATCCTGATTCTATTCTTCAAACTAAGGCAACCAATATTCCTATGATACGTGAGAGCATATGGGAGGGTGCAATCCAACTGACTGTCTCTTCACTCTCTAATGTTTTTGCCTTCTTCAAAAGGTATATTTTCATCTCCACATTTGCCTTTGGATGACTCTGTTGTCACCAGTATGTCATGTTGATCTAACACATTCTTCATTATCTTCATCTTTTCTGCATGCTCTGCTGAATAGTATTCGTTGACACATTCTTGTGGCCATATTTAAGGCCATTATTATATGTCATTGAGTTTAGAACTTAGAATCTATAACATTCTTGTTTATGACTGACTCGTGTTATGATTTTTTGTTTTAAAGTTATGCAAATAAGACATTTTATGTAAGGAGCTCAGGTGCATTTTAGTAGTGCAACCAACAGAACTCTGAACATGTTATTTGCTTTGACTTCTTTATTTTTCCTTTTCTATGTAACCTTGTGTGAATGAGGTAGATGCGCCAATCTGTAACTCTAGTAGGGTTATGCTGTTACAACTTCACATGCTTCCAACCAACTGCTACATCCAGCACTGTTATTAAATTAATTCTTTTGAAAAATGTGTGCAATTTCAAATGGAAATTGTATCAACTTCCACGGACAATGTTCATACTTCAAACATGTAGTGAATAGCCGAATATCATGAATGAGATGAGGAAAGCCATTTGTATTTTAGTCAGTAATTCATAGTTAATAGTGGCATATCAAGATCTAACATCCGAAATCATGGATTCTTCCTTACTGGATTTGTGGTCTGCATTTTAGGGCCATCATCTGACAAGTGTCTTTATGTTATTATCTTCACTTTGATTTGGTGGATGGATGGAATATTAGCCAGTTGTGTACTTATATTTATTGGTAGTTTGCTACATGAGCCTTGTTAGTTCACAGATCCTGTCTTATGTTTTAATAGTTTTAATATTGTTTTCACTCTAATAGTTTTCATATACCAAGATCAAAGGATATATCAACTGGTTTTAACTTGAAAATGGCTGCAGGATGTGTAGTCTGGGTTATATTCAGAAATGACTAGGTTGTCATATGATTTTGTACCACATTTGTTAAACATTTGTCACTTTTCATGTTTTGTACTATTTATGTGAATGTTAATTGCCTGCAAACTGATGACTGCATGGAAATGTGTAAATGTATTTATTCTTTCTGGACTGCTGCTAACATGTCTTGAAAATTTTACCTTTTCAGTGGTGAAAAGCCATTATTAAAAGATTGGCGTAGTTTTGTTGAGATCAAGGGGAGAGTTAAACTTAATGCTTTTCAAGAGTTTGTTGAACAGCTTCCCAAATCTAGAAGCCGTGCTATAATGGTAATTCCTTTTTCCTGGTGTAGTCTGTTTGCTTTTCTCATAGACAAGGTTTATAATATGTAAAGTATGGGCAGGTTTAGTCTGTTTGCAGTTTAGGGCTATGTGTTGCCACGCTGCAAAGTGGCTGATATACCCAGAGACCAGAGTTGGAGTGCTAGTGCTTATTTGAGATCGAACAATTGTTGATGAACTTTGGGTCCATGTGAGATGCTATAGATTTAGGTTACAGTGCAGGATAAACTTTAAACTTAATTTCTAGGCTGGTGGGATAATCTTGCCTGTTCATTGTGTACTGAAAATAAAACCACACATCCTTTGTGTTATTGCATGTCAGTGTTGTGTTAACGCATGCAAATGGCACAGAGTATACCCTGTTTTAACTTTTGGAATCCTGTAGATTGTAGACCTTCATACCATGTCTTAAAACTGCCATTGTGATATATAATTTCATTTGATATTAGCACTTAAGTTATTGACTAAATGGCCTAGAAGCTGTGAACAGTTTTGTTACCGGTCGATTAAATTTTGATTTTGTAATAAGCATGTCCGTTGCCTTTGTTTAGTCATTGGATATCCATTTCATTGATGTAACTACCTGGTATTTTTTTTGATAGATAACTGAGTTGTGTTGGAAGGAGGGTTCTCCGGAGAGTGGTCGCCAACATATCCTGCAGGTTTCTTTTCTTTCTTTGCCACTCACATATGCTGGTAATCTAAGATTGAAGGCCGGATTCCCATAATTTGTTTTTTCTCGTGCAGACTATCGATGCATATGTTTCAGATGAAAGAGTAGGATTAGCTGAACCTGCAGAAGGAATAGAGCTGTACCTGTGCCCTCCTCACGGGAAAACTGTGGAGATTCTCTCTCGGCACTTGCCAAAGGAGCACCAGGAGGGCCTTGCTGTTCCAGGATCATCCTTCATCGGAGTCGTCGTGTGGCGGAGGCCCAACGTTCCTAGGGTGCCAACCTCCCACCACAGGCATGATGGTTCCAGGAGGCAGTCAATCCTAAGGAAACCACAGGTTACAAACCCGGCCGCTAGGCCCTCCCTGCCTCCTAACTCATATGGTGCGCCGCCAGGCTTTCCCAACCAGCGCCATCACCGCGAAGAGGAAGATGTAACTGATGATGTCCCTCCGGGCTTTGGCCCTGGTGTTGCTAGGGATGAGGACGATCTTCCTGAATTTAATTTTGTTAACTCGTCACACCCTGCTGCTAATGTAACCGCGCATGCCTACAAGTCCCGGCAGCATGTGCCACCTCCCCCCTCTGCTCGCCCAGCAGAGCAGATGAGGGAGCTGGTTCAGAAGTATGGTAAAAGATCATCTGTTCAAGCCCACCGCTGGGATGACGACGATGACGATGACATACCAGAGTGGAACCCATCCCAGGCCACCACCCACCACCAGCTTACCAGGCAGCCGCCACTGCCCGCCACCCCACAGCAACTGCCGTTGCCTCCACCACCTCCCGTCGTCCAGCAGATGCACCCGTACCAGCAGCAACAGCAGCAGCAGTACCATATCCCAAGTGCAGTGCAGCCTCAGGTGCCCATCTCTTCGCTGCCCCATGCCTACCTCCGGACCCAGCAGCAGCAGCAGCCTATGCAACAGCTCCATTTGCAGCAGCAGCAGCAGCTCCAGTCTGGGCAAGCATGGCAGCAGACAAACAACGCCTGGTGGCAGGCGCAGGGTGTGCCTGCCGCTGCCTCCACCGCCGTCGCGCCGGTGACCAACATTGTACAGCAACCCCAGTATGGTGTGGTGCCCGGCAGTGGCAGCGTCCAGGGCTACGACGCTGGCAGCGTGGGTGGTATGGCATGGAGGCCGAGATAGTAGAGCAGTGTAAAATTCAGCTGGTTTTCCTTTTCGTAGCTGTGGTACAACCTGCGAGCGTCCGTTGTAGGGTGTGTTTTTTTTTTTTACTCAATACTTTTTTGGTCATGTAAGTATCAGTGGTGTACACCCGTGCAAAGGATGTAATCTGGATAGACTAGAAAGTTGCTGGTTGTATTCGTTACCTTCTAGGAGTTTCTGCCACCGTTTTGAACAGTAGCCGCTCTTCGTGGTTCCGCACTGCGAACAATCTTAATAATGTAACCGCAGAACTAAATCTTTCGAAACCTGTTAAAGATTTAAAGTGACATTTGGTGGTTTGATATATGCGCGTCGAACAATGCCTTGCCACCAGAACAGGTTCCGTCGGGTTACTTTATCTGGCAAGTGTGTTGATGGAAGCGGTGGTGTGTGCGGTGTGCCTACTACTGTCCCCCCTCCTTTGGGCAGTTTATTCCGTCCATGGGATATGGTTGGCGATATTTCTTTTCCGATCTTTTTAAGCAAAATCGATTCACCTGCGCACTTCCAGTATGCACCTTTGCTTTCATTTTGGTGTTTCGAATGCCAGTTCCATACGTTGGTGTCTGGCCATTTCGGTGCCTACCTTTGCACATGCTTCCCAGGTATGGCCCATTGCCATCTCCTTTTTGTCCGGGCAAACTCCAGTAGGTTTTGCTGTTTTAGACTTTATATAAAATGCTCTGTTACATCTTGTCCGAATTGGCACAAAACCCCCCGTGTCCAGTGATGGGCGAAAGGTCCTGTACCAGATGATGCTTCGCATTCTCAACATTTTCCACCTTGTGGACTACGACTCATTCGCCATATATTTTTTAGTAAAACTGCAACTCATTTTGAAATGAAACTTTTGGAACAATGAATTTCATCAATATAAATTTCCTAGAAACCGTGACTTCGCGAGAAATCCCCACGTTCCCCCGCGTCGCCACTCGCCACCTCAAAAAGAAAAAAATGCAAGCAAGATCCAGACGTAGAGAGGAGGGACGAATTGAAGCTGTTGATCAATGGCGATTGGCGACCACTTGCTAACCTTCTGCCTAACATTCTACTTGCTAACGTTTCAGTGCGCGTGTCCAACTTCCCGAGATCAAAGCACTCCTAAGTAAGCACCAAGTGCAGTGATCTTTTTATTGAAAGTTGAAACAAGGGTCAACTATCACTTTGGTCTCTGGAAGTTTCACATAAACCATTTTTTAAAAAAGATTTGCATTGCGATGACAACACCAACCCCCCTCAGATTTCTGTAAGGTGCTTATTTAGGAGTGCTTTGAGTGAGAAAACGCAGCCACACATTGACACAAGCAAGGGCTAACTAATGCTAATTCAATTCTCCAATGGCTCACGCACGATGCATGTTCTGGTTCTTCGATCTCTCAGCCCTCTCTCTCTCTCCATACTCCATCATGGCAATTCAGCAGACCAGCAACAAGCTATGGGAATTCAAGAAGCTCGGTAAAAATAACACTATATTCAGTCAATTTAGGTCGAATTCTGGTAAGGACAATACTACTAGTTTGTTTCCCTTTCAAACCTAATTGGACCCAGAAGAACAATCGGTTTAAGTTTGTTGCTACAACTGCTATTTATCCTTCTTGTTGCTACTGCATGGCGACCGCAAGTTGAGAGAGTATGTATTGTTTTTACAATAATGAACCATGTGAAGAACTGAAGACCAAGCTGTGAAATAATATATGGTTGATTACATAATACCAAAATGCTTGTTCTTTTTTTTCTATGAGGGCAACCAAAATGCTTGTTCTGCTGCCTTCGCTGAGGCAGCTTTTCTCGACGTGGGATTACAATGTCGTCGAACCTTCGAGGGACACTGGAACACTGTGTAAAATTCTGTTTTTTTATTAGATGATATTTATATGTGATGCCGTTTCATGGTTAGTCCCTTGAATTTCGGTGGATCGTGTCACTCAAGTTGGCACATCCATACTTCAAATCCTGGATCCGCTACTCTACCTCGTTGGTTATCATCGCCGCATCAGGGTGGAAGCGATTATTGGGCATGTGGTGGAATAAGCCAGTCTATTGGAGCATTGGAAGCTGATTGAGCTCGAGTTCAAGATTGCTGGCCATTTGGAGTGTCTGACTCTGACCATGCATGCCTTCAAGAGAAGACCATACATGTCCAGTACATTAGTTTATATCATGGACTATGAGGTGCCTTGCTAGACTATTGAAGCTGAATTGTTGATGTATCATGTAACGTTAGACAGAAGTTTTGGTTGCAACCATTGCCAAACTATTCTTTTTTTTATCAAACATGAAAGTTTGGTTTGCTACTTCGATATGTTGCTCAATGTGTATTTTGGGTGTCAAGTTTTGTACTATATTGCTTGATATCATTAATTTTTAAAAAAGTTGAATCTGATTTGTTAAAATGTTGACTTAAAACATCTAATTGGTCTGTTGGGCTTAACTGGCTTCCACAAGTTATATAACAAGTTATATAGGAGCCTCCAATGAAGCTGCAATATGGCTCACTGGCCAACAGATCAAAGCCGCCCATGCTACCGTTGAAGCTCACCGGCTGCCTAGTGAGCAGGCCGAAAGGGGTGGGCCTATAGTAAATTCACCTGGTGCGCATCAGGAACCTTCTTCCGCCACAGCCAGATTTGCTGATTTGCTGATAGTAAATTCACCCAGCATCTAGCATCTCTGGACTGGCCTGGCGCTATTGTTTTCAGCACACGCTTAGAATTCTATAGCTGGGTATCCATCCATTGATTGTAAAGGTTTTATGTATTAGCAAGTTCCGTAACTAGAACCGTGTGTGTCCACCCGAAAGGCCCGTGTTGTATGATTATTTTTTCCTTAATATAAAGATGCGCAGCTCTCCTACGTATTCATGAAAAAAGTTTAAAAAAAAGAGAGAGAAAAGGCGTGGGCCCCACAGTGCTAATTAGCCACACACACAGGAGCGGCGCTTCCCTTCCATGCGTCATCCTCATCCGGTCATCCCTTGCTTTTTTTACAAGTAGCCATCCCATGTTTGTCTTCTTCCACAGACTCCAAGAGGTTCCACGTGAAACTATTGTGCTCCGTGTGGCACTGTTCGTCTTTTCGGGACTTTGGCTAAATCCTGGGCTGTTCGTTTCAGCTAATTCTTGGCAACAGCCAACAGGCCTGTTGAACAGCTACAGACCTAGGCTGTTCTAATAAGCCTTCTCTCTTCCCGTTATCCATCATCCCGTTCCCATCTTATCTTCTTCGTGTCACGAGTCTCGCCCCCATGAAGGTCGTCGGTGGGAGTCGAATGTAGGGTTTCTAGGCTAGCTGCCGCTCGACGCCTCCACCCCCTGTGAAGGTCATCAGTGCTAGGAAGGTTCCAAATCAAGTTCTCGGCGCCTCCTTGAGCCGTTCCCTGTTGGCGACAGGATCTTGGCAGAGGCAGCGTCGAACTTGGACGGCCGTATCTCCACCCACTACTGATTCTGTGCAAATTAAGTCGGTCCACCTAAGTATCTCTCCAATCTCCAAACCTCTCCGTTCCCGATTTGCACTGCTTACAATGTTAGATTTCGTTCATCTGACCCATAAACTAGGGTAAGATCTTGTATCCCTTTGATTGGCTAAAGAATTGGCATGACTGCTCTGTCGAATGTCCAAAATTTGTGCTTCTGGTTACTAATATCATTGTTCACTCGTATAACTGTCGATACATCGTGTAGCCTCATCAAAACTACATATATTATATATTAGTATTCAAAGTGAAGTACATTACTCTGTCATATGAATACATTTTTCAGCGACACAAGAGAAGCTTAATATATCAGTTCACTTCTACACTTCATCTTGCTTATTGATATTTTTAATGTTCCATGAGTCAGTGTCACACTAGAGTTATTTGGGCACATGGATACCTAACAAAGGTGGCAGCACTAGCACACTCCTCTACATCATCATAGTCTCCACCTAAAGCTTGTCTCTACGACCTGCGTACAACTCCTAATACGGCTCAACCACATCAAGCACTAGCATCCTTGCATTATTTAACATTGTTATATACAAATGATTGTGTCTGGCTTCATCTTGTTGTTTGTACTGCATGAGCGAGTGACCTAATAGCCTCTAAAGTAGGAAGACAATAATGCAAAGTTCCACATAGATGGTTGGAGGCCATGCTAACTGGATGGCAGGACTTATGACACCAAACAGCTTTAGAACAAATTTCCACACAACAGTTGGAGGCCGCTGCTACCTGGCTGCAGTTGCTGGCCGGCTGCAGCAGCTGCAGCACAGCTACAACAAGCTATATCGAACAGCTTCCAAGTACCTGAATCACAATCGTCACCGTCACCTACATCATCCACGGGACGGTTTTTTCTCCTATCTAACTTGCGAAAGCTAGAAAAGCGCATCCTAACACCTCCTTCCCTAATGAGCTGCCACCCCCACCCCCTCGTCCTCCGCCTCGGCTGGTTGCCGCGCCCCTGCGCTGCCCGCTCACCAACCGCCACCACCCTTCTACCCATCCCTTCCTAACTTGGTCATCTCCTCACCCCCACCGCCTGCCACCGACCACTGGCCGATCCACCACCACCACTGGGCCTCCGCGTCGCCCCACCACCCTTCCTATTTTACGGCCGCCGGCCATTGGAGCTCCCACCCCAGTAACCCCGAACTCTAACTCTATCCCCACCGTCGCCTCCACTACCACCCCCGCCCCACCTCCAACCCCTTCGGCGAGTGGGATGTGGCAGCACTCGCGAGCGGCGATGGCACGTGAGCAGGCTAGAGCGAGCAGGAGGAAGCCGCACGAATCTCAAATAACGAAAGCCGTATAGCTTCTGGGCTCCGGAAGCTACATGGGTTCTCCGGTTTTTTTTCCCGCCGCGATTCGGATATCAAAAGTTGACTGGGCTGACCCCCCGGCTCGGCAGCCCAATGAAGGAATGGCCGGATGGCCCATCCGCGCCGCAGCCCATCCGCGCGCATGCGGCAGGCGTGGTCACGCTCAGCGTCAGGCACCGCCCCTCCTCCCCGTCACCCCCTCCTCGTCGGCGACTCGGCCAGAAAACCCAAATCCACTTCACCACCATATCTCGCCGCCGTCCCTGTCGATCCAGACCCCACCCCGTCACGTCCCCATCACCTCACCACCGGAGTCCCCGCCGCTCAATCGCCCCACCGCAGCCTGTGGCCTCGCCTTCCCGCGCGCCGTGCCGGGCTTGCTCTCCGCAGGTCAAAGAACCGGCTACCCTAACCCTAGCATCCTCGGCTCGGCTGTAGAAGAGCACTGGGGGCGTGAGAGAGGGAGTCACCAGCCCTCGTGACCTCCTCCCGCTTCTACCTCGCCCCCGACGCTTGCGAAAATGGGGATCTACAGAAATCCCACCTCACTCCTCTCGTAAGCACCCCTCATCCCGCTCCATCATCCGTTTCCTAGTTCTCCTATACGATTCCCGGAATCCAATCCGGCTATAAATTCTTTTGTAGAGTGGCAGAGTATCGTGAATTGCTGTATAAGTTTCTTATATAAAGGATAGGCTCCTCAGCCAAGTTCTCTTTGCACTTGTTTTTGTGGTAGAGCTCTATTCCAAGTTAATATAGTCTTCCTTCTCTCGTGCAAATATTTAGTTGGAGGAAAGTATGCTTGCTTGTGCATGTGGATTGTGTTGCTGGTCTTGGCTATCGTAGTTCGGTTTCTACTTGAGATTGCTCAATTGCAACTTGCAAGCTTAGCACTCCTGCTTATGGGCATAGATTGATGATTGGTGGGTTTGTCTATCGGGCTCAATAGGTTGGGTTGTCGAAGATGGCATTTGTTTAGAGTTTCCTGTATTGAGAGTTATTTGTGCGGTGATGAGTCTTTTGGGCTTGGATGCTTGCAGTACTGAAGCTTTGCTTTCAGAATAAACTTTTGCTCATGGGTGTGTATATATTTGCTTAGACATGCTAACAATACAAAATAGAAACCCCTCCCTATATTTTTTTAGGCTTTGAGAAGAGAAGAAAGGCTGGAATGCCATCGCTTCATTCTCCAATTCACCAATCTGGTAATGTTTAATTTCTTGTACTGTGTTATTTCTGTCCAGTGCACATTGTGTCGAGCGTCCCCCTCACATAGTGGCTGGCACACGTTCTAGTATCATCAGTGCCGTCCAAATTTGGTTACCTGGATGATTGTTGCTGTGAATCTATGGTAAAGGATTTCTTGGGTCGCAAGTAGTCACATTAGGTATTTCACACTGCTTTATTCAAACTGAAAATGGTATGTAGTTTGTTCAAAACTTTATTTGCTATAGATGGCATACCTCAGGAAGGTTTGCCCCCTTGTCGCAAGCAACAACATCAGTTATCAATAGTATTAAAATGCATTGATATTTTCCTATTTTGTAGAGGTGGTGTTTCCTTCAGAATTTTGTGTGATTTTTTCATGCAGAGATGAGTATTCTAGGGTATTCATCATATCGAGCAATGATTGCGCCAGAAAACTGCCATATTTGTTTCTTTCTACTGCTGAGCGTCTTGTACTGTGTCGTTTCTGCATGTTACTTCTATCCATTCCAATTTCGTTCACGTGTTCCGCTTAGTGAGTCGACAACCGTTGCTGTACTATCATTAGTGCGGATTTGATTCCTTAGATGTCTGGTGTTAAACTGCTCGTCATCTTATGTTGAACGCCTGGAGAATGAATTGTTTGCTGCAGGAACAGCTATTAGGCTGCACAGCATATAATTTAAAACTTTAATTATTGTTGCTTAAATATTACAGAAGGAAGTATGAGTCAAGAATATCTGGTATTGGTACTTGTAATTGTAGAAAATATTTCTTCATTTGCAAGTAATTTTAATGTGATTTTTATGCAAGAAATTACTCAAATCTAAATGTCATCTCTCATTTGAGCTTTTAATTGCCATGGCTTGATATGGCACACAAAGATTGAATCATCATTTTTTTCTATATATGGCAAAAGCTATTTACGTTACCAGTAAAAAAGGGTCTTGGTATTGAGAAATAAATTCTACAAGACTAATAAGACCTCCTAACCTTTTGGACCCTTGATTAGACCTCCTATAAATCATGAGACATGGCGAATAGGTGAAATGATTGATTTATTCTACCACGTGTCGTTAGATTGAAAGGGCCGAAACTAAATCTGAGTTTGTCCCATAGGATTCTTCTTCCCTTGGTTTCAGTCCTTGGTACGTCCATTTTTGAGCCGTTACTCCTGCAATTTCAGGTCTATCCTATAAAATAAATTTGATATCCATTTTCTCAGGGGCTGAGCAGTGTTGGGGCCTCTGGGGTGCCTCACGTCACTATAACCATGCTGGCTTTATTGAAAATTGGGATACTATGAGTTTTTTTTTCCAAGCCTTGTTGATTTGCAGACTGCAAGCAGTGCCTAGACACCAAAGGCAGCCTTGCAGTTTTTTTATCTTGTGGTTACAGGATGCAACCTCGCAAGCATCAATGGAGAGGCAGGTTGGACTGGTATGCTGTGTGGATAGCAGTGTAAATAAACAGCACCAAATTTTCATGTTTCTAGCGAGTGAGAAGTTTAAATACATCTTCAATTTAACTAAAGAATACAGATAACGCTTTAATACTTCAATTGGTTTTTCTGTTGATTTTTAAATTCTAGAGGTTGGCAAATGGTAATGCTTACATACTTTACAGCACTATCAGAGAGTGATAACCCAAACCACTTTCACCCGAACACTGTCATATTCCTGTTTGATCCCCATCAACTTGTTTTCGGGACAGGCTTCAACAGCTAACTGTGGAGCTGATATGTCTGCTACAGATCTTTTCTTAGGAGAACAGAATCATAGGGACACTACAGATCTTCATTTTTTAAGGAACCAACTTAACTAGACTTTTTATTTTATACTGTTGTATGCTTTATTCAGTTGATGTTCGTTGTGCATTTAGTACATCTGTGTTGTGAGTGCTGGTGATGCTGTTCTACTAATATTCCATTATTATTTCACCAACTTGTTCTAGAATCCTTACTCTGTCACTAATTTTCTGTCACAAATTCTTGAACTGTGTTTTCTATTTGAGAGACATTTATTTATTATCTTATACAGGGCCATCTTCTACGACTGAGATATCAATATGAAGGGACGGCTGCAATTGTATACATATTAGAGTTAGTTTTCTTTTTCTATATTTGTTAGGAGTTAGAAGCAAGGCTTCTCATGGCATCACCACAAGAATCCAATTCTGTGTGCTTGAAGCGGAAACTTGTTGATGACTGCCTGTCAAAAGACTGCAAATCTCGCCGTGTGAAATCTGAAAATGGGCCCTCGTTTGATCCATCTGCTAAACGCTGCAACTGTTGTTGCACGCGACCTAACCTTGCCAATGATTGTGTCAATTTCCTGAAGAGTGGAGCGCCTAGCCGTATCATGTATTACAAACAAGGTTCTTGGCACAATTTTCCTGAGCAAATAATGAAGTCCCTCATTGAAGAATTCAGAGGCAATAAATCGAGTGTTGTATCTGTGATGGACGATGAGCCCATTCTTGTTGATTTCCTGTCGATGACCCTGGTGAACCTAAAAACCAGAAAGCAGCGGTCTGTTGCTTGGTTTGATGACACTGGCAAGCGTTTCTTTCCTTCTCTGTTCTTTGATGAGGAAAGTGATGAAATGACCAAAGGTGATTCTGGTAACGTTGACAGCACTGCACAGGGAATAATGGTAGACAAGGCTGCAACTTCTCCACCGGAAGTGGTCAAGCAAGTTGTTCTTGAATCTAACCCTCCAGTTCCTGATAAACCTTCGACTGTTGACGTATTGCGGAAGAAGATCACATCTGTGGAAAGAGGCAGTGAAAGCTTTCTATTTGTCCAGGACCTTTTCCTCTCAGGCATGGATCCATTTGCAACACCAAGTAACATTCTTCATATCCACCGCTACTCTCCGAATGATATCACTGCACAGTGTAGATTTGAAGCTTTTGAAAGACAGATGAAGTCAACTAAAGAAGCACGTGGTGATGCAAATGTAAGGTATGGATGGCTAGGATCTAGGAAGAATGACATAGTTAGGATTCTTATTAATGGTTTGGGTACCACTGCAAATCCTGTTGAGAAAGCAGGTTTGAGTGCTGGTGTATATCTTTCACCAGAAAACCGAGCCTTTACCAGGTGTGCTTTCTTAACTCTGTTTTTGTGGTTACCATTCTGTAATGTTTATATATTGTTATATTAACATCACGTTTTTAATGTGTTTCAGTGTTGGTCTTTGTGATGTTGATGAAAAAGGAGTGCAGTATATGTTGCTGTGCCGTATGATATTGGGAAACATGGAAGCTGTTGAACCTGGATCACAAGAGTCTTTTCCAAGCAGTGAGATATATGATTCTGGTGTTGATGATTGTTCAAACCCAAAGTGTTATGTGATGTGGCCATCACATCTAAGCACTCACATCCGTTTAGAATATCTTGTTAGTTTCAAGCTTGTCCCAAAAGTTCGACGTAAGATGATTGCTAAGAGTTAACACCTTTATCACGTGATATTACTAAGTGGAGTGAATATTAGTTTTGATGCCTTTATTTTTCAGATTATTTGCTTGACTTGAAGGGTTTATGGTTTAACCCATCACCGAAGGAAGTTGCAATGGATATTTCTACCCTTCAACCTGTGAGGCAACCTGAATCTTGTTCACCATCGGCGCACTAGTTTTCCTTTTAAATGCATATCTGCTGCTCACAGTGGGACGACAGAAGCTTTTTTGTAGATGTCCAGCTCTGCTGTCCATTGGTTCCTCTCTCTGCATCTTGCAATGGCGAATAATTTTAGCTTTGGTATACAGTAGTATTCCACTTATCCAACCAAACAATCTGTCCGCAGGTAATGTCTGAAACAGGTGAAGGACCAAATTCTCCATGGATATCATTCAGTGTTTTGTTTGGAGTGATTCAGGGCAATATATCATCTGTAGCAAAGGAGCTTCTCTTCCATCACTATGAAGAGCTGAAGGTACTATCTGCTTGAATAGTTATGTTTTACCTGTTGGTATTGATTGTGGTTTCTATGTTGTGTGCTGAACCATTTCAACTTTTCTACTTTACAGGAAGGCATAATTTCTCGTGAAGAAATGGTGAAGAAAATGATAATAATAGTTGGAGAAAAAATACTTTTGGAGGCCTTGAAGAAACTTCATTACTGTGTAAGTTCCTAGTATGCATTTTCTTGTTTCATGCCAAAACTGAGGAATCTTTCAAGACTTGTGCTGGTTCTCCCCCTTGTAATTTCAAGCTTGTATAGGAAGGATTTAGTGACATGTTATGCTTGCAAATTCACCTCAAGTAACCTTTTGGAGGTTGCTTAATGTGCATTGCATATAACATAAAATCAACTCTGTGATGATATGGCATTCAAGGGCATGAATTTGGCAGCATAAGTGAAGGTTTCTCTTCAGTTTTTGAACACAAATACCCGCTATCTTTTGATCTTTTCTAGATGCAAAATTATTTTATTTGTGCTTCATGAATAGTATGGATATGCAACTGTTACTTGAAATTAGGCATGAGAAGGCATTTCTGTGCTTGTATCTACTTTAAACATTTCTGATAGTTGTATTATCTGATGGTGCATGGTAAGGAAATTGATATTAAATATTTATGCAGCTTCATGCCTCTTGAGCACTAGTAGTGATGTGCGCATGGAAATCATTGTAATATTTTCTTTGCTCCTCAAACCATGTGACTAAGGTTTCTAAATAAGTAATGCGCAACATCTTATTTCTTGCTGTATGTTTTAGCATCACTTTTTTATTGGCTTTTATTGCAGCCATCATTATGGTACAAGCCTTCTGTTGAAACTGTCTCTAGTGATCCCGTAATGGCAGCACCAGAACAATCCTTGGACAAGTCAGGTGGGAATTGTTCATTAACTCTTAATGTTAATCATGGTGATTCACATGCACCAAATGCTGTGGTTGAACACGCTACAGTTCTTAGCAATAAAGGATTTGATGCCCTTGCAACAGATATGGTGTCCAAAGGCCATGATTGTCTGGCAGCAAGTGGTGTGCCAGAAAAATCTAGTTCTACCAGTGCCATAAGTGGGGGTTCTGCAAGTGTGGAGGCCAAAGGCAGAGATTCTCCTATGCAAATCATGCCACCTGGAAACCTGGCAACCCCGTGTGCCAAAAGCCAAGATTCTTTTGTGGGAAGAGTGGCACCTATAGTTCATGATGGCCTTTTGAGGACGATTTCCGGAAACTCTGCATCTCCTGGTCGGGAAGTTTGCAAATCTGCGACACCAAACGCAGGGTGTTCTGGTTATGCTTCTCTAGCACAAACTAATGCTTCGAAACCCCATGGAGTTTCTGCTCCAGGTCTCACTCCTAAGGGCTATGAATCTGTTGTACCAAGCTTGGCACTTGGAAATTCTAAAAGCGCAGGCGTGAAACGTCTGAATTCGGCACCAAAAATGACACCTGAAGGCCAGGAATTCCTTTCACTGGGTATTCGATCACCAAGCCCAGCACCTCATTTAGTAAAACTCCAGGCCATTTCAGCATCGGTTGCCATACCTCCAGTTCATGTTCCAAGTAAGCCTCTCTGCAAGATAGATTATAGCCTACCTAATATAGATATTAAGGTTGCTATTTTTGTGCAGGCCTCAGGAAATCACTACCAATGAGCACCGAGGGCCGTGATTCTCGGGGGCTGCCTATCACGCCAAATGGCAATGGTGGCTCAGCATTTAGTAAAGCGCCAAAGCGCCATGAATCTCCGATAGCTGATACGATCACAAAGGGCCATGATTCTCTAGCACTGGGTATCTTGCCAAAAGGCAATGGTGTTCCAGCATCAAGTAAAGTGCCAAAGCGCCATGAATCTGCTATAGCTGATACAAGCACCAAGGGCCATGATTCTATAGCACTGAGTATCACGTCAAAAGGCCATGACGGTGCAGGATCAAGTAAAACGCCAAAGCAGCCAGCTGATACGCTGCCAGAAAGCGGTCACTCTCAAGGCCAGGATGTGGCCAGTAAGGTCCATAAAGCCCCCAAACCAAGTACGGTACCTGAAAACTCACTCTGGAATAAACTATTAGCATTTAGTATTTCATTTTGTGCATTCACGAAAGCTAATGTTTGGGTGGCGACTGCAGTAACAGGGGAGCTGAAAAAAGAGCAGGCTGCAGTACCCGCCGCCCAGGATTATCCATCTGGGCCGAGCCTTGATGCTAGCAGCCATGTTACTGGGGCAGCCAGTGCCCTTGTCGCCCTATCAACTCTGCGAGAGAAGGGTGGGCTCTAAGAGCAGCACGCAGAAGCAGCGATTAAAAATCGCGTTGTCCCTCCGGATCAGATCCTTGTTATGCACATGTGATGTTCCCTGTTTCCATGCACATGTGGTTGTAGCTCTGGTTCAGACCGGTGGGAATGTATGGATTAGTTTATCTCCTAGGACAGGAATCACCCCGTCAACTCTGAACATATAACTCTGCTTCATCCGTGGTAGTATGGTTGCTTCTGGTGCTACCGTTGTGGTGTGCTTGTTGGCAGTTGTAAATTGCTAGTGGCCTGGTTGATCTTGTGCAGGAAATGCATAAAAACGAGTGGAAGCAAAGCGATCTCGCATACCGTATGGTATCGGTGACGGCAGGGTGCTATTGCGGACTTGCGGTTGAGCCCGATAATTTGACCGCCGAGCAGCTCGCTGCGTTGCGTTCTTTGGTGCGGCGGAAGCGGATGGATGGGAGGAGGGGAAATAAATGGGCTTAGCTGGGTCGTGGAAATGGGCCTATGGGTCCACTAATGACCCAAGTTGTTCCTTGGTTGCTTGTCTCTTACTCCTTTTTATTTTGACCATTCTTTCTTTGTCGAAAACTCGAAGTTCCTTTTCCTCCGAGGCGGCGGGCCTCTTCCTCCCCGTCGTCGGTGCAACGTCCACGACCATCATCGCCATCGGCCTCTCCTCTCTTTCTTCGACTAGATGTGACTGAGGCTGGCTTTGCGGTTCCTCCAGAGCTTTTTATATCCTCCGTCGAATTCGAGTCCGACGCCGATCTCCGAGTCTCTGATGTCGAAGTCGGAACAGATGCCAGTCGGACACGCCATGCTCAATTCACGCTCTACTCTGCTCTGCTGCTTGAATTCACGCGCTACTCTGCTCTGCTGCTTGGATTCACGCTGGACACGTCCTGCAGAAAAGGCTCTCGATATCACCCACCGGGATCGATGACTGTTGACAATGATGCATCATAGGACTGTTGACACTTCTCGCAATCTCGGGTACGTGTCTAGTTTCAGTCTTCCTACGATAAGAGAAGTGTGAATTCAGCAAAGTGGTGTGCTGTTGATTTTGTTAGCATTCGTCAGTTCAAATGCATCATGTGTAATATGAAATGCACAAAAGACTTTGCTTGTGCAGTTGTGCCAGCAGGTGCCTGGTACAGTTCCCACTAGTTGCCACATGCCAGGTGACGTAGTCTGGAGCAATTTTGTGTGTACCGGTAACCTTCCTTTACAAGGAAACATTCTTCGTTGAAATAAAGCATGTGACATAGGGTCTGGCTCTCGCAGCAAGCAGTTCGTATATATGTACTGAAAACTAAAAAGAAACGCAAATTAAACTACTGAATTAGTTTGGATTCAGAAGATGGTCGTTTGCATCTCCGGGCACAGTGGCATTCCTGCTGGCTGCTGCACAGCAAAAAGACCTATCTAGTTCAGTCTTGAGACAAGCAGCACCATCGACCGTCGTTAGCAGTATACGCACATATTGACTATGACAGGCATGCAGGACGCAGCAGTAGATCCTCTTGGTTTTGCTCGAATCACTTGCGGCCGAAGGTTTTGAGGGCGAAGGCTTTGGGGGCCAGGCGGGCGAACTCCTCCATCCTTCTGGTGCTGGCTGCGCGGCTGGCTGCCGACTGGAGGATGAGGATGTAGCCCTTATGCAGGAGCTCCCTGATCTCGGGAGAGATGTCCTCACGCGACTCGTCCTCCCGCGAGTTCCACTTGGGGACCTTCCCGCGCACCTCCTCCTCCCGGCGCCAGTCTTTCTCCAGCCCCGCCGCGTCCTCCGAGGCGGCGGACCTCTTCCTCCCAGCGACGGCCGGCGCCAAGTCTATGTCCATGTCCATGTCCATCTCCTCTCCTTTTGCTCAAGAAGAGATCGAGAAGATGGTGGCGGCGGCGGCGGCTTCCGATGGTTCACTGGAAGACATGTTGCAGTGAAATTATAGCTTGTCAACTTGACGCTCTGCTCGCAGGAAGACATGTTGAGATGAGATGTACTAGGAAGCAGTATCGAGATTAGATTAACCGCACATTGACGGGATTGCAGCCGAACGGAGCAAATCCAAGCTTCTAAATACATACAAGGTCTGCACTGATCTATATCTGTACACAGCATGCGGCCTGCACGTGCCCGGTGAACTCCGGCGGCGCCGCGGCGCGCGTCCACGACGGCGCCGTCGCATCGCCGTGGCTCAGCACGTACACGGCCTGCTCGGCGCCGTGGCACGCGGAGCCGACGACGGCCACGCGGCCTTCCCCGATGGCTGCGACCTCCGTGGCCGCCGCGCGCCCGTCCTCCGGCACGCGCGCCACGGTCCGCCACGCGCCGCCATCTTCGGCGTCCCGCGCCATGACGCGCCCGGCGTCGAGCATGTACATCATCCCATTCCCCGCGGCGGCGGCGCAGCAGGTCCTCGGGCACGCGCCGTCCTCGATCACCCGCTCCCGCACGGGGCCCCACGACCAGGTGGACGGGTCGAACGCCTCGGCGGAGCCGGCGAACCGGCCCTGCCCTTCCGTCGAGTACCCGCCGAGGGCGACAAACCTGCCGCCGCCGGCGCGGACGCCCCTGGCCTCGTCCCGCTCCCGCGCCATGTCCGGGAGCGCCGCCCACGCATCGGCCTCGGCGTCGTACGCGGCCGCCGACCGCAGCGCGTTCTTCTCCACGTCGTGGCCCCCGGCCACGAACACCCTGCTGCCGACCGCCGCGCACGCGAAGAACGACCGCCGCGGCGGCGGCATGTCCGCGCCGCGCCGCCAGACGCCGGCCAGGAAGTCGTACACGTGCACCGCGGCCGTCGGCGCCCACGTCTCGGGATCCCACCCGCCCAGCACCACCAGCTTCGTCGACGGACCCTCGCCGACCGCGGCGAGCTGGCAGAACAGCGGGAGGCCTCCGCCGCCGCCGGGGAGAGGAGGGAGCGGCGTCCACGTGCCGGCGCCCGGGTCGTGGAGCACGAGGCGGTAGGAGTAGCCCGCCGCGGCGGCGTACTTGCGTGCCGGGCCGGAGTCCGCGAGCGGTGGCCGGGCCTGCGCGAGTGCGAGGAGCGGGCGGGGCCGGCGGAGGCGGTGGTGGAAGGGAGACTCGACCTCGGCCTTCCAGCCGCGCGAGACGCGGCGCGCCGCGGGGAGCTGGTCGAACCCCAGCCGCACCAGGCACTCCCGGGCCAGGTCCTCCGGGAGCCCCGGGATGAAGTCGCCCATGGCCGGCGACGGTGGCTCTGGCCTCGCCGCCGGTTCTTGCTTTCGAAGAGTGAGCGTGAGCGTGTGATCGCCGGTGTCCGGAGTGGAAATCATGTCGTGAGCTGCGGTGGTGTGTGGGAGAGCGTGCCGGAGGGTTTATATAGGCGGGGAGGTTTTAGGATGGTAGTGGAGGGGATCGGGCTGATCGCAGTTGGATCGGATCGGAGACTGAGGCGTCGACGGCGGCGGTCGTCCACGGGAATGGCCTGGGATTGCGACGGCGGGTCGTGGGTTTCGTTTCCGGCCGGTGTCCTTTTCGGCGGGGGCCTTGGTTTGCTGAAAACCGTGTCTGCCTGTCCCCGTTGGTTTCGAAGCAGATAGTCTTGTAAGCACTAGAGAACAATCAGTAATTCTTGATTCGTGCACTCAATAGCAAAATGAAACTATGAATAAGGAAAAGGAAAAGGTGAGATGTCCAATTGAAACGTATATCCAAGTGACGTTGGAAAATGAAATTGTTTTTGGATTAAGAAGAAGAAACGGTTTGATGACGTCAACGTGCTGCAACGAATTGCACGTGCCAACACGCATACCACATTGTGAATCTATATTGCACGGTTGATACAACAAAAGAATCTAAGGAACATGTTTGTTTGAGCTGCTTCCTGGCAGTTTTTAAGCTCAAATAAAAAAGTGAACATCTTGTGCAGCATCTCAAAAAATAGAAGCTCCGAAAATATGAGTTTATATGGAAAGCTCAATTTTACAAGCTTTTCGTTGCTTTTTGAGCTTAGAAAGCTAAACACATCTTCTAAAAGTTAGAATTAGCTTTTCAGAATAAAAAGCCAGCATCATCTTTTCAGAAAAGCTCAAAAACTGCAGCTCAAATAAACAGACTCTAAGGGGGTGTTCAGGAGCACTCCACTCCAGGAAAAATTGCTCCACTCCACCAACTCTAAAAATTTCGCAGCCAAACGCGTTTAGCTCCAGCAACTTCGGCTCCAGGAAAAAGGTGGAGCAGGGGGTAGATCCACGTTTTTGGTGGAGTATCTTAAGAGGTGCTTCAAAAACCCCCTTTTCAGACCTCCTCGTGGAGTTGGTGAGTATTTACCCACCATTGCCATCGGTTACACATACCGCTTCGATTAAAAAAAAAGAACAGACAGTCACTTCTTTTCTCCCCGTTGCCCCCCTTTCTGCCCGATGGTTCTCTTCCTCCGCCGCCGAAAACCTAGCGCCGCCTCTTCCTTCTTGGGCTGCCGCCAGCGGTTTTTCCCGGCGAGATGGACGGCGACGACGACCCTCCTCCATCGATTTCTCCGATTGCATCCTCGACTCATCCTCACGGCTCCATTTTGGCGGGGGCCCATGCCACCTAGAGGATGCGTGCTGGCGTCGCTGGCCAGGGGAACTTAGGTGGCGCGGCCAGGGGCGGCATCGCCGCGCAGGAAGAAGGCACAGCTGGCCTGGGCGCCGGCGGTCGTGGGCCCTTAGGCGTGGTCACGAGCCAGGAAGAAGGTGCGGCCAGGGGTGGGTTCGGGGGCCAGGAAGACAGCGATGGTGGTCTGGGCGGCGGCAGATGAGGTGACCTGGGCGGCGGCGGAAGAGGTGGCCTGGGTGGTGGCGAACGAGGTGTAGGTGGCATGGGCGCCACAGCCCATGCGTTGGGCAGGTCCAGGGGCGGCGGCCAAGGCCGTGGCTGTGTTGGCCAGGGTGGCGGCCGTGGCCATGGCCGTGGCGCTGGGCTTGGTAGCCATGATGTGGCCGGGCTTGGCAGCGAGCCCACCGGCTAGGATGTTGCCGCCTCTGCTGCACAACACACAGGCGTGAAGAAGGCAGCAAAAAGAAATGCTCCTAATATGGTAATGCAAACTGAGCATCCTATTCAAATTCAGAATGTGAATGGAAATTGGTAGCAGCCAGTTAAACTTTTTTGTATTGCTTGTGCTGGTTGGTTGCTTGTTAGCATTTAGAGATTGGCACCACCAGCTAGATAGAATCTTTGTATGGTGAACTTGCTGAAGGATGGCAAACTATGTATGGTGAATTGTGATCATTCAAGAAAGTAGCAAATTAATGTAACTGGCTGCTTTCATCTCATGGTTAATAGTAGAATGTTGAATCATACAAAATACTTCATTTTTTTAATAGAGCATCTCACAAACTACTGGGCATCTTTTAGGTGTCTGTAAGGTAGGAGGGTGTGACAAGGGATTAGGTTGTATATTTTTGGTTAATGAGTGTACATGTCATGCATAAGCTAAACAACTGTACTAAATGATGGAATGGTGTGTGGTGATGATGATAGATTAACAAATAGTCTTGACGCCTATCCTGAGTCGTTGGTTAAGTTTCAGTACAAAACTGCAGGCATGTTAAAACCAGCATGCCATGTTGTGCACACTCATTTGTCATACCATTCACTAAACTGATATGAATAGGTAAGTAATAGTTTGTACCTCAATTTAAACTTGGAGGTAACCTGGATATGTACAAAGGCGATGGAAATACGAGAGTCAATTACAGTAAAAGGGTAGGCTTATATATACAACTTTAGTGCACATACTTGATATTAGTTACTGTTATATCTTGGTCAGGGTGATTTGATTAAATAGACTGATGCAAACACAACGCTCATATGATCATTGTTTGCCAAATAAGTTAAGAAAGGGAATAGGCCGAACACCCATTTGAACTCAGTAGGCTATGATGAGGTTCAGAGATGAATTTTTCAACCTCACAGCAATTCGTTTGACCAAGCCGCAAATGAAGAACAAGTGGGATAAGTTGAAGATCGATTTAATGACTTGGAAGCAATTAATGAGGAAGCAAACAGGAGCGGGGTGGGACAAAGCAAGAGGTGTGATTGATATGGATGATGAGTGGTGGAAGAAGGCAAAGGCGGTGAGTTCCGAAACTATTTTATTTCTATTCTTCAATAGGTTTATATCATTTATTTTACTAACAATGATTGCCTCCTCCAGGTTGCGGCAAGGTTAAGAAAAAACCATTGCAAAATGAGGAGGACATGACAGTGATGTTTGCTGACATCACTAATGATCAATCAGATCATTGGAATCTTATGAGCTCTAACCCCGTCAAACCACCATCTTAAGAGGATGTTGACAACGGACCTGTGAATGAGGTTCATGATGTCCTTAATGATTGTGACAATGATGCTGTTGGTTGGGATGAAACAGATGAGCCACAAGAGATTTCTCCTTCTCCTACTATTTGTTGGCAAATAAAAGAATCCCACCAGCAAAGAAACAAAGAATTGGAACAACACAAGTTATTCAAGAGCAGGTAACCAAGATTGCTGAGTCCGCCTCCTCTTTTACATCTATAAAACTGGGTGAAGTTACTGTCCAACAAGTCATGGACCTTGTTTTGGAATGTGGGACAGGGTATGATACAGATAAGCATTATATTGCTACTGAGTTGTTTGTGAAGAAGGACCAAAGGGAAATGTTCGCGACCCTTCCTACAAACGAGATTAGATTTAATTAGCTTCGCAGGAAGTATAATGCCAAGTATGGCAATTGAGGAATTGTGTTCTTTTAATGTTACTTTTTTTTGTATGAACTATTGTCTTGAAACTTAAGTGTTATTTTAATATTTCCTTACTTGTTCGAATGAAGTATTGTCATTGAAATTTAAGTGTGGTACTTATTTTATTTTATTTGTCATGTGGTCTCTTATATGTAGGAAAGTGAGAGCGATAGTGATGACTCTAATAATGAAAGCGAGGTCTTTTGGAATCTTATTTTGGGTGCTGCAGAAATTGTACAAATATATGCTGACCTCTACCTTGCTAAAAATCCACCAAGGACATCCGGTGTTAGTGGTACGAGATGGCTGCTAGAGACAATGAAAACTCCTGGGGAATGCCACAGACAACTTCGTATGAACAGCGAAATCTTTTTGGATCTTCATGGTGTGTTGGTGGAAAGGTATGGGCTGCAATCTTCTATGCACATGAGCACATATGAGATGCTTGATATGTTCCTATACACGTGCTGGAAACGAGTCTAATAGGAGAGCTTAAAATAGATTTAAGCATTCAGACGAAACTATTAGTAGAAAATTTGATGAGGTTCTAAATGCTTTGATGGCTATGGCAAAAGATTACATTAGACAAAAAATCCCAACTTCCCCACAGTCCATAAAAGGATAAGAGATGACAAACGTGCATATCCACATTTCAAAGATTGCATTGGTGCACTTGATGGCACTCATATCCGTATCGCTCTTTCACCTGAAGAGCAAGTGAGATATATTGGAAAAACTAGGTTAGCCACTCAAAATGTACTAGCAGTATGTGACTTTGACATGCGTTTCACTTATGTTTTCACGGGACAACCTAGAGCTATGCATGATACAAGTGTGTTGTACAATGCACTCAGAGTGGATGAAGAATTTTTTCCACATCCTCCACAAGGTAACATGTGTTCAATTTGAATATACGAATGTGATTAACGTGTAGCATTAATCCATAACTCATATTATTTTTAACTGAATATAGGCAAATAGTATGTTGTGGATGCGGGATATCCTAATCGTCCTGGCTACCTCGCTCCTTACAAGGGTGAAAGGTATTATTTACCGGAATGGCATAGAGGTACCGAACCTAAGACTCCTATGGAAAGGTTCAATCGGGTTCGCTCATCTATCCGCAATGTGATTGAGCGATCTTTTAGATTATTAAAAATGAAGTGACAAATTCTTTGGAAGATGCCACCATATCCCATGTACAAGCAAAAGATGATTGTTGTGACTACCATGATCCTTCACAATTTCATTCGTGAACATGGAGGTGAAGATGAAGACTTTACTCGATTTGATCATGATCCTAATTTTGTTCCTATAATACCGGAAATATATAGCAAATATGTAGTTTCACAAGCGGCATTGGATGGGTCAACTTCCGCACTCAACGTACCAACCATGGATGTCTTTCGTGATGAGCTAGCCACCGCACTCTCTTGCTTGGAACTAGTTTGTAATGATAAGGTTGATTTTGTACCGTATTTGTTGCGACCTTTCATTTGGCAAAATATTATCGGGTTGAACATTTTTTTTAAAAAAAATCTTGTAGCGGATTACTCTGTAGCACCGATGTTATTGAAGCGTCATGTTACCGTAGTGAATTACTGTAGCACGGCAAAAACAAAAAAAAAAAGAACTCTCCACAATGCTAAAAACAGAACCAACTATCCACCATAGGCAAAATAGAACTTTCCCACCAAATCCTTGTGTTTCTGGAGCTGGAGCACTACAAACAGCCAAACGCGTATAGTAACTCCATGATTTTTTGGAGTTGGTGGAGTGGAGCTGGGAAAGTGTGGAGCTGATTTTTGGAAGGTGGGGTGCTGCCAAACACCCCAAGTATCACCCTGCTCCGGATTACTCGCTAAACAAACAACCCGAATGTGACGCCCCAGCCGCTATCCAATTCTCCCCTTCCTGCTTAATCGATTGAAGCAATTGCATTGGCTGGGTCTTCGTATTTCCGGACACCCTTGTGGAAATGAAATTGCAGACACTAATTTTATTGTCTATCTTTTTACTAAATAACATATAATCATTTTTATTTTCTAATAAAAGGCTAAAACTTTTATTATCTGAAATAGATAAAATGCTAAAACAGTAAAACTGTCGCGCGTGCATCCTGGTCCAGGCCGGAGGTTTAAAATGTTATAGATACTCTTGTGTTCTGAAGCATACGGCTCCAAACACCCCGGATATAACGCCGAGCACGACCTCAGCTCCATCGCAAAAGAGAGCTTGTCACTCCTCTCTAAGCTCTGTTCACGAACGCTGGTGCTCTCCTTGCAATTCGAGTTGCAAATTATCAGGCCAAACAAATAGGCAGACTTGCAAATCCAATTCAATAGAGATAGCCATGCCCTGGCCGATGATGGCACACGTCCCTAGCTTGCACCACACACCATATATCGTCGCATACCTAGATCTCCCGGCGAGACACGCAACTATTAATGGAGTTATCTCAGCACCTGATTCTTCTTGAGATGTCTGTCACGAAGCCAGTCGATCGTGTGGTAGAGCTGAGAGCCTCATCGTTTGATGTGTCGATGCATCTGTTCTCCTTTGTAGTTTGTGGACAGCCATCGGCAGCGCTTGGAGTTGGAGGCCGGAGCTTATCCAAGAAATTCACTCGTCTCTGATGCAGTGGTAAATAAAGTAGAAACAGATGGAGATTAGTACACGTTGCTGGTGTCTCTTCCGAGTGCAAAGTGCAAACGGACGAATGACATGGCGTCCCTTCCATCATTGCTTGTCGTATACAGAAACGGCATCAAGTCGCCGAGTCCTGTCACCTTGACGGGGCCCGGCAACTCCCCTGCTGCAGCGGATGGCTCTGCCGGCCTTACCCGCATCCGCGCCTGCTCCTATCAATTCAACCCCGCCGCCTTGCCACCGGCCACCAGGCGGCGTCGCGCTCGGGCTGGTGCGCCGCCGGAGATGTCGACGAGAGGGTGTGCCGCCGCACCGCACTGCTGCCTGCAGGCTGCAGCGATCCGCGCTGCGCCGGGTTGGCGCCGTGCGCCATATTGCTGGGAATAGGAATCGAAATCAGACGGCGCAGACGGATGGATGCTCCGTGCGGCGGCAGTCAAGTCGGCATTGGAGCAGAGACCGTCGAGTGCTTGGGCCCCTGCCGCCCTGGGCTGTTGACCTGCGAGGCTGCGACCGCTTTCTCATCTGCATTTTTTGGTTCTTGACGTTACGTTGACCGGTCAATCCAGTTCACGAGCGGACATTAACGACGGTATGGTCGGTCTCCTGCATTGCTTGTCCGAACTCGACGTAAACGACGGGCTACTGAAATCGGGGGCTCAGCTCACGGCTCCGGAATCATGACACGTCCACGTCACGCGGATTCTTCTTGGTGTCTGTTCAGCGGCCTCGGCCCCGGGTTCTGGAAATCAGCTGACATTACTGATTACTCTATGCACAATATACCATTTTCAACCCAGAAAAAATAAGGCAAATTCACACGAAAAAGTGGTCGATTTGAAACTAAAAGATATCAAAATGACCGTTTCGGATCTTCAGGGACCAAAGTGGTCATTCAAAGACAACGGCGGCGTTCAGTGTACTATTGCACCTAATCAACTGCAAACTTTTCTACAGTATTATTATTTACTTCTCTCTTATCAAAGCATGGAAACAACCGAGCTGCATACTTTTCTACATTAAAAATAAGACTTAAGGCCCGTTTGGATATTTGTTGCTAAAGTTTAGCACCTGTCACATCGGATGTTTGATGCTAATTAGGAGTATTAAATATAGGCTAATTACAAAACTAATTACACAGATGGAGTCTAATTCGCGAGACGAATCTATTAAGCCTAATTAGTCCATGATTTGACAATGTGGTGCTACAGTAACCATTTGCTAATGATGGATTAATTTAGCTTAATAGATTCGTCTCGCGAATTAGCACAGGATTATGCAATTAAATTAGCTCATGTTTAGTCCTCCTAATTAGTATCTGAACATCCGATGTGACACTGCTAAAGTTAGCACCTAGTATCCAAACACCCCAACATGTAAGGAGTTGGGATACCTACATAGCTCCATAAAATATGGAGACATTTTTTACACGATAAAATGGTGAATGGCAATAGTATCCGTACAAAAAAGTCACTAAAAATCTAAAGAATTTTTTGAATCCATGAGGTTCTGTACAACATAAATTGATTGGTATTGAATCTATGCAACCTATGCATAAAGTGAATCACAAGAAAATCCCACAAAATATTGCTTGATGAATTATCTTTACAAAAAAAATTGAATCTCCCAAAGAATAATATTTTGTAGAGTTCGTTGAAGCTTTTATTATTCGGCACAATAGGTTGGACCCTCTAGCATAAATTACAAATGATAGAAGGAATCCTATAAATTTGAGATACATTCCTAAAATATAAATTGTGGGAATCCAACCTTTCATTTTAAATGTTCCAATGGACCAGCCATAGTTCTCGGTGTCGGCACAGCACCGTTTCCCTAAAGCACATGAAACACTGAAATGAATACATGATGGGAAAAACATCAACTATATATTTTAGCTATGAAATTAAATCAACAGTGTGCATTTTTCTTTAACATAGTTCGGATGTAGGGAAGGCTGAAGAGATCAAAACAAAACGGGATCGGAGCTGAGCAAATAAATTTTACAAAAAGAATTACAGGAGGATTTTCTGCATGGAGTAGGCTAACTAATGATCATTGATCAGCACAAATGCTTATCACTACTACTAGATGTTGGTGCTTGGTCCTAATTAGTTGGAGAATCCGACATGAGCCGTCCTCATTGGCTTCAGCTATGCATCAAGTAGTTCAACCTAAAAGATTGCTCGCTTCACGATCCACGGAGGACTTCATATAACAAATTCATTGTTTGTTAGAGTTCCATTCTAGTTTTTATTATAAAAGTATATGGTGTTTCCTCAATCCAAAACATAAGTTGTTTTATGGCTCCATATACCAAACTTCATTTTGACTACGACATATGAAAATTTATAGATAACAATTTGAAGATAAACATTACGATACGAGAGATTCATCATGAAAGTATTTTCAAACTATTTTAATAGAATCCAGACAAATCCTAGAACTTGTTCGTTTTACTGACGAGCAAGATCCCCTATTTACTGTGGAAACAATATCCCGAAACCACCTCATTTTTCTTTTCTTTTTTTCTTTTTGCATGTGGCGCACAAAAAAAAATCAACGAAGAACACATGCTTGTGAATCTGAGTTCAGCGTGAGAATGGAGTGAACATGTAACGAGATTGCATAGCTGGACAAGTCATCTAAAGCTTTTCTTTCTTGTTACCATATGTGTCAACCTTGAATCTCATTTCTAGAAGCAGCAGAATTATACTCCATTTGGTCAAAATACAAGACACAAGACACATTTGACCTTTAGGTCATTAGAGTGCAACTTTGACCACTAATTTTATATCACAATATTATTACGATATCTAGTACTAATAAAATTACTGGTACTAAAAAACTATTTTCCAAGACAACCCTAAATTTTACTAAATATTTTGAGAGCAAGTTTCAAATGTTAAAAAAAAGATGAAAAAGAAGAGCCACCATCACTCCCATACATGCGTCCAACTCATGTGCATGGCTGCACTGCGGGCTTGGTTTGGACTTAAAAAAGCTGCCTGATCCAGGCAACGATCTCAGACGTTGGATTTTGATAGCCTGAGTTGAGGTTGGATGGTGCTGCATAGGCAAAGAGCTGCCTAAAAGGCAGCAGCAACCAAACAAGCTCTGCCTGCACAACCCAGCCACCAATTTAAAAAGGGCAAAGACACAGGTAGTCTTTCCTGTAATCCCCTCCTGTCGGTGATTTAGCACTTCCCCCAGGTATCATTAGCCAGCTAGCTAGCTCCACACAAACCCAAAACAACCCACACGTCCAGCTCATCGCGCACCCACCCGAAACCGAACCCTAACCGTCTCTGCCATGCGGGCCCCATAAACCCCCGGCCCCACCTTTCCCCCTCTCTAGAAGGTAGAAGCTGCCTCCCCGGCGACCGGCTGCACCCGGTCCCGGCCAGCGGCTGACCGGCAGCCTTCGGCGCCCCCCTTCTTCTCCCCTCCCGGTCACCTCCCCCAAACCCCCCACGAGGAAAAACTTTTTTTTTCTCCCCTGTTAATTACACGCGCAGCGAAGCAACGCAGCAGCAAACAAAAGAGGCGAGCCTTTTCGCTCGCCGCTGCCACCGCCTCGTCGCCTCGCCTCGGCCTCAGCACGGGCGCGCGGGATCTCGCGCTCGCTCGGCTCCCCGCCCGCGCGCGCGCCGAGGAGGGAGGGCGCACCCGTCCGCAGGTGGGTCGATTTGGCTACGGTGATTCGCGGACGGATCTGGCGGGGGTTCTCGCCGGATCTCGGGGCATTTCGGTGTGGGGTTTGGTGTGATTTCGTTTGCTCGGCTGTGGGTTCTCAGGGTCTGGGGGGCGCGCGGGGCGATCCGGCGGCGATGGCGAGCCGGGTCAAAGAGGACGAGAGGCACGAGCGGATCATACGGGGCCTGCTCAAGCTGCCCGCCAACAAGCGCTGCATCAACTGCAACAATTTGGTGAGTCCCTCGCCCGGATTTCTCGAGCTCGCTTGCTAAATGTGGACGGGTTTTTGGCCTTTTGGGGATGGGAAGCTAGAAGGTGGACGGTTGCTTTTTTTTTTTTGAGCTCGCTTGGCTTGGCTTGGCTCGGCTTCATCCACTGCAATGCTTCGTTGCTTGCTGCTAGGAATGGTGCACGAACAGCATACCGTGAGGTTTCGATTTTGTCTGGAGGGCAGCGTTTTATTGGGTTGCTTAAGATTCAGGCCCTTCTGAAATGGAATAAATGTAGCCTTGATGCAGGAGACAAGGATTAGCTTCATTGTTGTGGCGTTGTCGTAGTCAAGCAACATTGTTTCGCTGCCTGCAAGATATGTAACCGTTATGATTTTTTGTTTTATTTCCATGATGATTTTGGACCTGAGACTAGTACAGCGAGTCAATAGTTAATGGGAATTTGACCTATTAATTATGAAGGATGTATTGTTCGTGCCTCCGCGTCGATACCTTAAAAAAAACTCAGACCAAGGGGAGAGACTTCCCCCTGATTTTGTCTTTAGAAGATTGTGCCGCGACTTGAACCCGGGCCGGCTCAGAGAACCGCTTCTTTGCGTCGATACCTAGCAATGCAGTCGAATGCAGAAGTTGCGCTTGAGGCATGAGGTGTCAGTACTTGTATTCCGTTATGTTTGGGAAACAAAACATTGATCTTCTATCATATTTAGGGCCTCGTGACTTTATAAGCAAAAATGAGAAGTAAATACCTCCTTATAAATGAAAAAGGACATAAATTTTAGAGAATATATATTAAGGAAGTTTCATTGATAAGTCGATAGCATGTCATTTTGTTAATATAATTTGCCGAGTTCATACTTCATAGTGCATGCACCTGTGTGGCACATGAATGGTGTTAGAAAACAAACTAATATGTGAGTCAAAGATCTCAAAACACCTGCCATTTGTGAACTCATTAGTATCTTCTTATGCTCCGTGTGCTTTGTAAAGTGAACTAACAAGTTTTAACTGCTGAATAAATTGTCTATCTTGTTTCCTCATTTTGTACTGATTCGCTTACCTTGTCCACTTAAAAGTGTATTGGTTCTGGAGGACCTTCTGTACGTATCTTGCTTTTATGTCAGAATAGTATTAATGTATTAGGACATCACTACTGTCCCACTCAGAAAAAGAATGCTGATATGTATATGGTGATTTGAACAGGGACCACAATATGTCTGCACAAATTTCTGGACGTTCATCTGTACCAATTGCAGTGGAGCACAGTAAGTTTCTTATTCAGTCCTCTTTCAGTTTAGATGACCAAGCCTTCTAGCCTCCCCTTCCTTTTTGTTTAATCATGTTTGGTTTGATGGAGGGCACTAATGGGCCCATCAGTCCGGCAGTTCCCAATTGAAACATGTTGCTCCTTTTCTTAATAAACCAATTGCTTTTTCCTTCTAGTCGGGAGTTCACGCATCGAGTGAAATCAGTTTCCATGGCCAAATTTACCGCACAAGAAGTTACTGCTCTTCAAGAAGGAGGAAATGAGGTAAGTCTTCTTTTATCTGTTTTTCTAGCTTTTTATCAATTCATGTCTTTTATTTATGACATCGGTTTTGCTTGACCTGTAGCGTGCTAGAGAAGTATTTTTTAAGGAATGGGATCCTCAACGCAATGGATACCCTGACAGCAGGTTACCTTCTTTTTTTAGTAATTCCTTATTTTAGGTCACAACCTCTCTACTTTGTATTTGGAAGTATGACACGGTTCTTTTGGTCTCAGTAATGCTGATAAATTGAGAAATTTCATTAAGCATGCGTATGTGGAACGGAGATTCACAGGAGAAAGAAGTGCCGATAGGCCACCGAGGGGAAAGGTGATCCTGGTTCCTTACTGTTTCTCCTCAGTAACCAATCCCTGTTCTCGCAAATTTATTCTCTTCTAAATTCACTGTACTGATTGATTATCATCTTTCAGGATGACAAGGACGAGTATAGTGAAAATAGGAGATCTGATGGGAATTGGGGTGGTTCAAGAAGTCCACCAAATGGAAGTTACTCTGACCGTAGGAGTTATAGTGGACGGAGTGATGACAGAAACTCCAGATATTCCTATGGAGATCGTAGTCCTGGCTATGACCAAAATGACTATAAGAAAAGTCCTCGCTACTTTGAGGTTGTCGATGATAGATCTGGAAAAACAACTCCAGTTCAAAGGTTTGAGGACCGCAGGTTTTCCGAACCAAGGAAGCCAGATAGTGGGTCTCCAGACTTTCAGAAAGAAGCAGATGGTTCTGGTCCTGTTGTGCGGCCAGTGAGGGATATACTGGGTGACAATGCTCCTCAACTTCGGGTTGGTGAGCCTTCAAAGCCAGCTACTGAACCTCCAAAGCCAATTGTAGCCAGACCAATTGATCCTCCAAAGCCAATTGTAGCCAGACCAATTGATCCTCCAAAGCCAAATGGAACCAGAGCAATTGATCCTCCACCACTAGCAAAGGTTGTACTTGTCACTCCTGGCATTTCCATTCTTTTAGACATTGCTTTTGGATTCTCTCGAAATATCAACATATTATGTTACTCAAAAAAAATATCAGCATATTATTGGGTGTGTGTTCTTTCTAAGCTGGAATTCAATTAAAGAGATCTTATTGTTCCTCTTGCATGTTCATAATGCAGACGATGTCTAGTGCCAGCAGCATTGCTTCTTCTGAGGGGACTTCAGAACCAGTGAAGGTCGCAAATGCAGTGAGTTTAATTGATTTTAGTGCAGATCCTGAACCTACTGCACCTGCACCACCACCACAGCCAGCCTCTACGACTCAACAGCATCCTGTTAATGCACCTGCACCACAGCCTGTTCTTGATAAAGGGAATAGTGCTCCTTCTGTGAGTGGTGGTGACTGGGCATCTTTTGATGCTTTTGGCCAACAACAAACGCCACAAACAACCAGCAGTGCAAATCCACTTGAGTCTGCACTTGCGCAACTGTCATTCTCTGAAGCACCTTCTGCAACCAATGTGTCAGCTTTTCCAGCTTCAAATGATCCCACTTTGAAAGTGAATGATGGAGGACACCCATCCATTGTAGACCAGTCGCATAACTTGTTTGATGCGCCCTTTGGAATCTCAGGCAACCAGGTACTTATATTTGCATAAGAACCTCAAGGTGTATACACTCATCCCTTTTTCCTAAAAAGAATAGTTTTCGCTTATTTCCTTTCTCAGGCCTCAACAGTGATGTCCAACCAAGGATCTTCAGTTCAACAATCTCCTCTTGCTGCCCCTACAGCTGGACTCCCATCTCAAGTAACTGCAAATCCACAAGGAACCAGTGGTATTCAAGGAGCAGCATCTTCTAATGACAGTAAATCCAGTGGCAGGAAAGAACTTCCAGCGGTATGCCATACGTGACTAACTTTGTGTTTGTACCTTCTCACATTATCGAGCTATTTCTTGATTCCATGTAATACATTTAATGCGTTACTTCCTCATCCAAAATTTAGGTCGTTTTAGTTTTGTCATTAGACGGACATCTCAAACCTTGATCAAGTTTATAGAAAATATATAAGAATCTATAATATAATACCAAATAAATGCACTATCAAGACATATTTCAGAAGTTAGATTTCAGTTCAAAGTGAGTAACTGTCATGTGGGCTTATAATGTTCTGATATAATTGCAGTTTTGTAGAACAATTCATGCCATGGTCAGGCCAGGTTTAATTTTTTTTTCCTTTTGCTTTGATGTGCTTCAATGCACTACCTGGGTTGGCTGATAAATTATGCGGGAAGAAAGTAGTTAATAGATTTTTTGAAAAATGTTCAAGCCGTGATTAGGTGGCAAAATCATCACAGTTATTGCTTTGAACCTTTGGTTTCTGTAAAGTAGCACTTTGAATGACCAGAAATGCTTGTTAATCCATATATGTTGGTGCACTTTTGTTCTCTTTTTTTATTATAACATGGGTTCATTTGCAAGATCATTATCTAATTGTCAATTGAAGACAAGTGTATAAGTATCTTCTGTTTGAAAAATGTTGTAGAAAGCAAATGATATGCTGATGGATCTGACACCATGCCTTTCGACAAAGTCATTTGCGCATACTTGACAGACTAAACATGTCACAGGATATCTTTACTGCACTATATCCAACATCAACTCCAATGATGCCCGGTTGGCAGAGAGCTCCCCAATTTGGAATGGGATACGGCATGCAATATCCTGCCGGAGTGGTATATATGTCATTCTCATGTCTTATATATTATATTATGCACCTAAGTTTGTATTATTTCTTTTATCTTACATAAGGATTGCTCTTCCAGTTTCAGGGAATGCAAGCATATCCTCAGGCAGCATTTCCTCAACCTACATATCAACAACCTGTATATCCGCAACATGCATATCCCCAACCTCAACCCCAACCCCAACCCCAACCCCAACCCCAACCAGTGAAAGCTTCAAACCCTTTTGATCTTGTGAATGATCCAGTTCCAATTCAAGCTCCTATGGTATGATTAAAGTATCTATTTTCGATTGGGATCTTTTTCCATATTCTGCATGCTTATTTTCTTAACATCTTTGTTACTTGTTCCCATTAATATATCACTTTTTGTTGTATATGTGGGCAGCCTCTATCTGGGCCACTAGGAGCATCAGCAGGCACTACTCCCCAAACCTTACTTGGCACCTCTAGCTTTGGTGTTCCTCCACAGCAAACTCACCAGCTCTATCAGTCAGCTGCACCTCCAAGTAATTGCACATATCCCCATCACATCCTTGCACTTGGTTACCAATCTTTTTGCTTGCTGTGCTAATTTGTGTCTCAATTCAGGCCATTTCATGATGCAACAAGTTCCAAACAGCATGCCCCAGCAACCACCGAATAGCATGCATGCAGCGTGAGTAAATACTTCTTTACTACATCTTCTAAAGTTGAAATATGCAGTGTTAGACTGTGCAAATATGTTGTCTAATTATTGAATTGTTCTATACTTCTATCACATCCCTGGTATGGCATGCATAAAAAGGAACCTGCTTAAAAATAGAAACATAGACCTGTCCCTAGACACACCGTCCTATATTTTCTGGTTTCAACCCTGATGTCTGACCTGTGACATTACAGGCAACAAGGTCTGGGTTCCTTCAACATGGGTTTTGATCAGCAAGCTCCACCCAGATACCCCCAGCCAAGCACCCCACCTTACGGCTCCGTTGGGGGTAGCAATCCGTTTGGATAAAAGAACTATCAAATGTGGAAATACCTGCTCTTTCATCTCCAGACCAAGGGTTTGCAGCACATAGCAGGACGAACATGCATCGAAACCCTCAAGAGAATGTGTTTCATACAACCGGTTGTGTATTTTGTTGGGCGTAATCCGTTGTACTTGTTTACATTGGGTCAATGATCAAATGTAACTCTGTTTTGGAGGGCGTAAGCTGCATGCATCCCCATTCCTTGTATATTTTGTGCCCGCCACATTCTGCTTGTATGGCATAGTTTGTATATTTCGTATTCGTTTGTTATCTTGGACAGTATCGGATCTATTATTAGCTCAGCATGTCGTTTCTAGTGCAGTTGGCTATTCAATATACTGTGGATGACAATATCGGACTGTATACTCGATCAGGTGTATAATTGTGATCAATCAATTTTGTGATTTATATAGCAATACTGTGAAGTTACCATTAATTTCTGGAAGCTTTAAAGATATTTTCCGCGGAATTTAATGGAAATATTTCAAATTGTATTTGTATCGGTGGAATGTGGATATTTATAATGGAACTGGCATACGGCTGCTTTGTCCGGTCCATATGGCCATGTCCAGCTAGCAAGTTATTTGAATGTACGGGTTTACATAATGGAAGAATATTTTTATTTTTTATTTTTTCTTTTATGATTTTGCAGAAATAAATAATCGATCGAAAAATTTGCAGAAATAGATCTCTGCCGCCGGTTCTGACGGTCCATTTGAAACGGCGGTTGGAGCTCTGGATTGCGTTGGATGTAGGTACCGCCATTTCAAACGGCGGTAGGTAGCTCCTCCCATCAGCGGTTTGGTTTTTATGTGTGTTGGCAGCTATAGCCGTTTCAACCGGCTATGACCCTGTTTTTTTATTAATTTTTTTTGTGTAATTTTGTCTGATATTTAAAAAAATATGTAGTTACATTGGAAGCACTAAATATTTAGAAATATCACTTTTAGTTGCAATATGAAACTTCGTAATTTGAGAGAGGTAGAGAGATTCGAGAAAATAATTGAAAATGAATTAACTCCTGGTCATTAGATACATAGTTATTTCCAGCGAGATTACAGCAGATAGAAACGCAATTCGTGCACAACATATGAACAACAACAACTCTAGTGTGAACAATTTGTTATAGATTGTAGTGGTACGTGCGGTACGGTACGAATGCTATCCTAAACCAGTGCCGTTGGTAAATCTAGCATACCTTAGGTAATTAAAATAGCCGGGGAAGAGTCATGTCTACTTGCTTGTAGACTGGCTTTGCGAGAGCTGGGAGGGCCCAACTCCATAGTAGCCAGCACCCCTAGAGGATGATGGAGACGGGGGGCGATCCATGTTGTGGTGGTAGGGGCACTTGCACCATAAATTGGTACAAATCAAGTCACCTGCGATGTTAACCGCCCAAGAATTTGCATCAACTTCGGATTGAAGGTCCTCGATCTTACGTTCGAGGTCAAAGATCTTGCACTTGAGGTAGTGGATGTACTCTTGGGTTGGCTTAGGAAGTGATGGATCAACCCACTTGGTATAGCGGCAATTTGCTTCATCGAGATAAGACTGAACGTGGTGTTAGTTTGTAGCACGAGAAGCTTAGGAAGAGTAAAGAAGAAATAACTTCACTCATCAAGCCATACGGGCATCAAAAGAAACGTTGGCTTCCATCACCGTAGCCATCATACAGCTGGACGACATAAGACACGTCATGGTGATACATTGACCACGCATCATGGCAGTCGTCATAAGGCCTAAGGAAGTTTGGAGGGACGTAGTTAGTCCTGTCCTCCAGAGGGAAGTCGTCGAGGGATGCATTGCGCCCCTACGTGCTCAGTACCTTGTCATGTTCAATCATCCTGAGAAATACTAGATATCGGCTCTAACTTCAGGACCTCCCACTTCTTCTTCCATCTAACTGCTAGACCCAATCTTCCTAAATACTTCAACAAACAATATGAGCGGTAAACCGCGCTTAGTACAACCATTTACATAGGCTCGGTAGTTCTGGGTTCCTTCAAACGACATAAACTTCTAAAAATTTATGTCAGGCTATCTCCTCACTACAGCCCTAACAGACAGCTCCACTTGATCTCTATCAAGATCGAAAGCCTTAAATAACCAGTTGCATATTGAAGCTCAAGTCCTCTTGCTCTTGGTAAATTCTTACAAAATGACTAAAACTCAGACAAATCTACCCCTTCTGGACCATATCTAACCTCCTTCGACCATAGAACACTTGGAAAAATAAACTTTTCGACATACCTATTCAATATACATGACACAAACAGTGGAAATTACACTCATGTACTTAATTTAAGTAACTCCAACAGCACATACATTTCAATATACGGTAGAAACATCTAACTCGAGCATTGCCAATAATAAGAATTTTAGAGTTATCTAAAAATATGAACAAATTCATTTTATTTTACCCGGTCAATATACACGACATTAACATAGACAATTACTAAATATTACTAAATTTAACTAACCCTAAACACCCCTACATTCCGAAAACATATATAAAGATATGCACGACATGAACAAAAATTGTAACTAAATCTAATAATTTCAACTATCCCTAAAACAACTACATCTGAATACCTATACTTTGTATAGCTCTTGCATTGCGAATAATATTCTTCTTAAATTTATCTAAATAAATCAACAAACTAATTTTACTATAACCTAAATATCTAAACTAAATCCACTACACCGACTAACCTATATTTTTCTATGTCTCATATCAACACCTAGATTTCATCTACTAATTAACACTACACCATTTCTATAGCTACTGCAACAACCACTACATCTACCAACTACGAGCTAATCTAAACTAGGGGATTAGTAATAATACCTCAAACGAAGCGAAGAACCGGGTTTCAATCTCCACCCTACTCCCCTCCCCTCCTCTCCTCTCCTCCCTCCCTCCCTCCTTCTTCTCCTCCCTCCCTTTCCTCCTTCCCTCCCTTCCTCCTCTATCCCGAGCGCTCCCTCGGCTCCCTCCTCTCGCTCGCTCAGTTCTGGTGCTGGGCAGAGCAAATGCCTTGCGTGTGCGCCCGAGGCCGACCGCAAGGCGCGGGGGAGCTACAGCCAAATTAGCCGGCGGTAGCTACCCAGCTGTTGCCGTTTGAATTGGCGGGGCCTGCTACCACCCTCTCCTCCGACAGAAAGTTGTTACCCCGGATGGAACGGTGGTAACAGTCTCGTCCCACATGCCGCTGCAAACGATGTGCCGCCTGCCGGATCAGAGGGCGGTAAGCAAGCGCTGTGTCACCTGACGGTACCTTCTCTTACCGCCGGTTGAGACGACGGTAGCCCGTTACCGCCGGTTGATCCGACGGCAAAAGTCTATTTATCCAAATTTTTGGATCGCCTATTTATTTATGTAAATACGTAAAATAAAAAATAAAAAATTGATAGCCCATGTATGCCCAAATCGGCTCCAAGCAAAATTTGATAGCCCATATCGGCCCAATTTGCAACAATTGTAGCACTGCTCGTCCTTAGTCCAATTCCGCTGTCCAAACCCCACTTTGCATCTTTCTACACAATACAATTCAACCGAAACACTTTTCTGGGGAGACTAGGAGTAAGCCGCACGACTATGAGCATGACGATGGGCACAAAATTCTGAAAGCTCACAGACAAAGCGCGATTATTTAACTAAGACAACTATAAACACAGGCTACCAGAAAACCACCAGGTGTAAACTTATTCGCTACCATTGCAGAGGTAAAACACAATGATACACAGCTCCCAAGTCCAATATACATCACAGATAAAACATTCTCAATTCGACAAGCTACTACCCTATGTACCTTGTAAAATATCACTCCTCCGATTGCCACTCATCAAATCTCGGTGAAACAGAATATCAGTCGGTACGCTATAAAACATCTGCAAAACCTAAAGATCTGATCTATATGTAAAAAAGGAAGCACAAAATTTCCTATCGGGCACAACGATGAAGTGCTGATTAATTGTGGTCCAACTTGGTAAGGGGACAAGCCAATCCTAGGGTGTGTCCAGTGCTTGGAGAAAAATGGCTTTCATGTCGGTAACAGTCAGCAACCTACAACCAAAAATTATAGATTTAACAACTCAAAAGGGTTCTGTGCTAAATGACTCACTGTATACTTGGAATACTATTTCACCTTTACAACTAAACCATTGAAGCAAAGTTGCTGTCCCATTGATCCACTATTGCTCAGGTGTCAGCACTGCAACAAGAAGACATCCATTAGAAACATTTTTATCGAATTGTACTGTTAGCAAACACAAATGCTAACAAAAATGACCTGACAACCAAATTAACACCACTACAAGAATATGCACTACCTCTACCACTTCGGTTGAAAAAAAACAAATTCTATCTCATTATAGTTTGCCTATCAAAGACTCATAGTTCATTTACTATATATGTGTATACATATTTCACACAATCAATCAGGTTAAAGGTAGCAAGAAATTAGCCACTAGTTACAGAAACAGGACCATTTTAAGTACAACACTCCAAGGGAAGACAAATGCAGGACATTTTTCTAAAAAGTTTGACCTAATCCCATAATAAAATTAATGGAATTTTATCTTGATCAAAACTCCCTGAACTGCCATACTGCTAAGGACAAGGGCAACTGAAGGATACATCCAGAACAGATCACCCAGCAGGAGTTTCCTAAGATCACTGGTGCACTGGGAGGGAAGACCAGGAAAAATAAGGTATTTAGGACTGTACACTTGCTCAACTACAGCTTTTATGCTGATGGTTCTTCATTTTTCGTACCCCACTGTTCCTCACTACTATTTCCATTCACAAGGACAGCACCATCAGTTGAACCCTCAGCCTCAACCTCAACGCCATCGTCTTGACTCTCTTCTACTACGTCATCCTCAGCATCAACCTCAACAGCATCTTCTTGACTCTCTTCTACTCCACCATCCTCAACTACCTGTAGAACAAGGATTAGTGTTCTCAGTTTTGCAAGAATAGTAGCAATTGAAGCAAGTAGTTGCAGCAAAATAACCAAAAACCTGAACGAATGAAAAATAGTTAAAGTTTTGAGCTCACACAGAACTTTAGAAATATAGATCAACTAACTGGTACTGAACTCAAACATACACCTTAACCACACTAACAGGAGAGTAGTCTTACAGTGTAAGAAGCTTGGAGTTTTTCAGATTGATAAAATTCAAAAACTCTGCTTGCTGATTTTTAAGCATAAAAGGAAACCATGTAGAATGTTCCACTAGCAAGCAATGATGTGAAACTCCACAAGTTCCAAAACAAACAGGTTCAGTTACAACTATAATATGCACACGAGTACTTGGTCTATTTTCAATATCAAACTAGTATTGCATTATTGGTATTCGTCATGTTATACAACAGATAAATAGACATTAAACAAGATGCAAAGTAACATCACAAAACCATCTAACCTCTCAACTAATAATAATAGTTGAATCAACCAGTCAATAATTGAATGAAAAACATAACCTATTTCGGTAAGAGTCATGGTAGTACCTCATGAACAGTATCTTCATTATCATCTGGCAGCACCTCTTCATCTACATGCATATTTTTGAAAGCTTCCACTAGACTCTCATTTGACCTTTCAGCATAATTCATGTATTCCTCTGCCGGTGGATAGATACCCCTATTCAAACATTTTTTTTGAGTGAGATCATCGATAAAAATGATAGCTTGGGAAAAGATACGAGTATTGGCATCAATTCCGATTTTCATCAAATGAACCCAATTAAAGCCAAATCTAAACCCTCATCCGATGCATGGAAGAGGTACCAGGGACAACTTGACAAAAGGATAGAGCTATATGAAGATAGAAATAACAAAAACCTTTTGGGTGCAACAGTAGCTTCTACGTTGAGAGCAATTTGCCAGTCATCAAATAAGTTCGGGTACTCGTTAGGATCAGCCAATGACTCTGCTGCTTTTGGGTTTACCTAAAAAGCAAATGGAACAAATAGTAAGCCCCTGCAATTTGAAGACTGAGGTAAATATAATACATGATTTTAGTTATTTTCTAGCATAATACATAACCATCCTGAATTTAGTGTATTAAGATTATCTGGCACATTTTGCTTGTCAAATTCGAAAGCACCCTTTATGAGTGAATTAAGAATAAACACCACAAGTACACTGTACCATAGTTATGCTAAAACATTATAATACTTGAATGTGTAACATAAGAAAAAGTGACAGTTTATGCTAAGGAGATACACGCACTAAGATCAAGTTAACATAATGAAGATCTGCTGAAAGATTTAGCATAAAACTGCGTAGAACGAAAGCAAAGGAGATTCGTAGGATAGAAGACCTTTTGGAGATCTTTTTTCCATAATGCCACAATCTCAGGGACTTTGCTAGGAAGATAAGATCTTGCCATCAATGCTGCTTCCGGAATACGGTTGCTGTACAAGGGATGGTAGATGATCAATATAAAATAAGGGCTAAGCATTATATCAAGCAGGACAGTCTTGCCCACTGCCTAGCTATACCTTTCTATTAACAGTTGAAGGCATTCTTCCAATTTTCCTAGCATGAAGAAACAAAGGAAAGAAACATTGTTCTTTCCTTGTTCTTTAGCTACAGATGCCAATTTTGTAATACCGTCAGCATCCCCAAGAGATGAGTACAAAAGCAACAAACCACTGAGATCCATAGCATGTAGCAGACACTCTTCTGCCATATCAAGCTGCAAAAAGATGTATGACATGTAAGACGAGTGGGCAAGCAGTGGGCTAAGCATTGTATCAAACAGGACACACACACACTAGCTGTACCTTTCCAGTTGACATAGCTAACTCCCCTAGCTGCTTCCACTTGGACTCACTTTGAACCTCAGTAGCAATCGCCTGCAAAGCAACTATTATAAGAAAAATGGAAAATGATACTTTCTAAAAAAATTGAACATAGAAAGCAACTATGCCTTCGCAATTTCAAGTTGACCAAGCTGCACAGCCAGGTCAAATCTGTAATTAGTGTCTGTTGCAATCTCAAGGGCTTCCTCCAACATTCCCCGTGATTCCAAGAAACGTGCCACACTGCCAAAATAAAAGGAGAGAGAAAGAAATAAATGATTATGTTTATGTGCTAAACCTAAATTGACGAGTACAACAGTTAGTTGAACATTGGTCACCTGTCATATTGCTCCTTTGGTATAGAAGATAAAACATCATTTGCACGGTCAAAATCCCCACGCATTACAAGTGTTTTATACTCGATCAAACTAAGGAGTAAGGTATACCCAACAACACTGCAATAAAAATTACATTAGCCACAGAAATTGTGCATGGAAAGTTGGAAACTGCAAGAGAATATTAGAGAACACAACGATGAACTCACTTAAATTGCTTATCGATAAGATAAACACGGCTTTGGTTTGCAAGATATCCTAATAAATACATTGGCCGATCCAAGTGAAATAAGGTTGTGACCTGTAACACACGAAATGGTTATGACATGATATAGCTTTTAGCTCTAACAACAAATGATCTAACTAAAAAGATATTTAAGAATTGTCTTTCCACGTGATGGAAACACTCACCTCTCCTCCTACACAGTAATTAAGCCTCCATGAAGAATTATTGTAGATGAAACAATCACCAACCCATAGCCCAGTCCGGACACGTTCATTGATCTCATGAAGCAGTTCAAAGGCATCTTCGACACCTTCCTCACCAACTGAACCCCCTCCATCCAAATGAGATGAAACTACATCCCTCTAGAAGCCAAAAAGTTACTTCTGTGTTAGTACATTTACATTTAACAAAATAATACAATTGTTTTGTAACTTCAAATTCAAATGTAGAGTTTCTGTTGCTAATAATTTTATGTTTAAAAAGAGTATATAAGCTGAGAACATAACAGAAAGAACAACTGAACGTAGGCAATTAAGTTAATAGCAGAACTCACATTATACTTCAGAATGTAGAATGATGTGTCACTTGCAATTGTTACTAAATCGCCACTGTCAGCCCAGTAAAGATTCTACAACAAAGAAAACAGATATTTTCAGTTGCATAACATTCCAATGGCATACATGTAACAACAGGTTTGAATCCATGAGGCAACAAATTGAGTTACCTTCACATTGACATCAATCCGGCGTATTAACCTGCATTCCGCCCAGTCATAGAAGCAAATGAAGTCATTTGTACACATAGCAAGTAACACTCCGCCAAATATGCGTTCTGCGGAAAATGACGGCCTTATACTTTTCTTCTCCTGAAATGGCCAGCTCCAGTTATCAGACTATGTTTCAGGAAACCATAGCAGAAGAGAATGATGCACTGAGCATAGTATGCTGGTTAGCAAATGTTCATTAAGCAACTTGATCTGAAGCAGTACAGTAAATACATATTAAATACCTTCTTACATTGCACATTACTTAACAAAAAGGGAGCTACCACAAACTATAGTACAGTTTATTTTATTTTAGTAAAAGACAATTAATTTAAAACTTCTATAATTCATTGTAGCAAATACTAGGCCACAGATTGAATATGAGGGCCGATTGGGCAAACATTTCAAGATTATCTTTCATGGTTATGATTCACCAGTGAACCCACAATCATAACATGGATGTTAGACATGGTGTAATATCCACCTCAGTGGGTGGTTGTCAGAGATAAACTTATGTCAGTGTAGAGAACTAGAGTAACTAAACAAAGTAGAGGAGAAAAGTGAAACAAGTTATATAGAGAAAAAACCTGGAAATTTTTACTGTATATCTTTATCCTGGAGGTGCTTTCTCTGACTGCATATTCTCCATCAGTTGACCAAACAAATTCAAGTGCAGACCCAAAAGATCTGTTTCTCCATGCTAATGCTGTGTATATTATGTACTCTCCATCTCCACATACAACAACAAATCTCCCATTTGGATTGTGCCTTAAGGTCTGAAACAAATATCAATATAAGTAACTTGCAAATGTAAACCAGCTCAAAAAGATATGTATCACATGTTCCAACAAGAAAACAAATCCATGATAGTTCAAACATTTAGCATTGTTCAAAAGAATCTGCCGTAACCCATAGGCATTTTTGTGATCCCACCAAGTTCAAAACAAAAACATCAGTTCCCCAAATGAGTTACCACTATGAACCACGTGCATTCCATTTTTGCATTTGAGCTTAATTTAATTATATTGAAACAAATGAAGGTAACAGAATCTCCATACATATAAATATACACATGGGAAGCATAAACATAAATATTTGGATGCACTACTTCAAAGTATAAATATTTTGGATGCATGATGAAATGATGTATTACCATAACATGATTATTACAATGATGATGCATTACCAAGTCTTCAGTATAAAGATTGCAAAGAAAATTAGAATTAATTTTCAAGCATCTAGTTGACTAGTGATCAAATAATATCACGATGAAGTATGCTTTCATTCTATAAAAAGTAAACATACTTGTGGGTACAGGTCACAGCTTCCCAACTCCTTCACGGCCAATGGTAACCGATCACCGTCCGCTATCTGAAGAATGAAACAGCTAAGGACCACAGAGAAAGCTTATAATGAACTTAAGAAGTTTACAGCACAATAGCATGGTGAACAAACCTCATTGTCCGCACCAACACTCTTGATATTAACTGTTTGGATTTCATTATGCTTTGCCCATATGATTTTTCCACTGCTGTCCATGCTAGCAACAGGAACTTCACGGCCAATTTTTATCATTATTGTCCCTTCATCATATCCGATTACGACCCTACACAAATTAAAACACTCCATATCATGAACTCAACATTTTGAAGGGGAAAAAACAAGTTAAATGAAAGGGTCACAATGTTTCATTGAGAGAAAATTCTCAAACAAACAGTTACGCAGACAAATAATTTTATTGTCACAACATATGGGTACGGGATACAGAAAAAAAAAGTATGCTAAATACTTATTTCCAGCAGACAATTGAGAAGGAAATGTGAAAAATACAACGTATGCAGCATGACTGGGACATGTGGTTTGAGTGGAGCTTTGATAATATATTATAAGACATGATGCTCAGTATCATCATGACAGTTCAGGGAGGGAGGGAGCATACCTTCTTGACCCCTTCATGTATCCTAAAGCCCAAACTCGTTCAAGGCCATAGTTAAGAGTGTTCTCAAGCCTGTAAAAGTATCAAGCAAATTGTTATTCCTTGTTCATAAGGGGAAAAATGCACTAGATGCTTCACAAAGCATAGAAACAGGATTGTGTTTGATATTCAATTCCACCTATGAATATGCATATACAGTAGCTAATTTACAACATTACTATTAATCTAAATCATAAGCAGAAAGCAGTTATTTTCCATATATGTTCTGAGTTTTGGCGTCAAATAGCAGTACCATAATTCGATATGAGAAACTGAGAATTCAAGGGATTTTATAATTACACCAATTCAGCAGAAAATGGTAAATCTAAGAGTTCCTTTTCTCAACACTGCAGGAGGAAGCACAGCTCCAAAAATCTCTTTTCTCAACACTTCTTTGTTAAATGAGCTAAAAGTTTTTGGATAAAATATTCTTGTCGTACATGTCATGATTGTTTAAAGCTCAACCACTACAACAAGCTCTGCTACCAATCAAGACAGGGCTAATATCACGCAACTCTATCATTCGCCCCTACTTCTAGTTGCATTGTTTTATCTGTATGTATCCCATTCCAACTGGTAGAGGACTACATTGTAATAGAAAACTAACATGTGTAAGTGTAACCTGGCACTAAACATTTTTCTACATTTATTTAAACATACAAGGCTGTGATAATTGAAGGTATACCACAGAAGAAATAAATCAATCTTCAAGTACATATGCAGGACAACAAAATCACAACTTAGTCTGGTCAGTACAGGATGTGACTACATAGAGCCAAACATAGATATTAGTTTAAGCCCATGAATTCAATCTGAAGTAACAAAATCTGCTGCTGCTGTAATCAACAAATCAAGAATTAAGCTCTAACCCTCTAGAACCTAGTGATGTGATGTCAGTATGTCACAAGTTTAAACCTCAGACGAACAATAACAAATTTTAGTGCCTTTTGTCCCAACCAAGTTCAGCCTCAAATTAAACAACATAAGAAAGTCTTATCATTAAAATTGCCGATAAACTTTAGCGACTGCCAGATTTGGACTCAAAACAACGGCACACTTGCATTTATAGGCAAGTGGCAGGCATCTGGGGCATTAACTAGATGAGAAGCAATACCTGTAGGTGGTAGAGTGCCACATTCGAACCGTCCCATCCTCTGAGCCGGTAATTATTATAGGTAGCTCCGGATGGAAACATACAGCAGACACATTATGTGCATGTCCTTCAAGTGTTTGAACGCAGCTCTTTGTTTGGTAATCCCAAACCTGATTTGACCAATAACATCACCACAATGTACATACACGCTCATAGGAGTACAATTCAGTGCATATAACAAACCTTTGCAGTCTGATCATCAGAGCCAGTAATTAAGTACGGTCGATCACCACCAGTGAAGTAATCAACACAGTTCACACCTTTTGAATGGCCATCTAGTGTAAAGTTAGGGTCAGGGGAACCAAGACTCCATATCTGAAATTAAAAAGAGATTAGGATATCGTGATCAAGCAAAGAAAAAGATAGAGACAATAATACACAGATTTTGGCCAACCAAAATTTACGAAAGGGAGATAAGACAAACCTTTATTGTGCGATCAAGGGAAGCACTAGCAAAAGTGTTGGTATCTTTTGGGTTAAATGTGACTTGCATCACATAGTGAGAATGCCCCTCAAAGATTTGAGTGCACACCCAGCCTTTATCCCAATCCCATAGCTTAATCAGCATGTCATCGGAAGATGACAGAACAAAAGGCTGGGTGGGATGAACAGCCACACACCTAATGTAGTCAGTATGAGCTTCAAAAACCTTGACCTTATCCATTGTATTGTAATTGTACACACGGATGAACATATCATCGGCACCAGCAACTACCCATTGCTTTCGTGCAATGAATTTGGCTGATCGAACTGAAATTAGCATGGGTATATTAGCATGATGCAGAATATCAGGGAAGAGAAGCAAGCAGAAAGTTGGGCGAGCATACCTGGTAAATCCGTGACTTCAAATGATTTCACCATTGTCTGCGGATAAATTAATACAAATTCATCATCTCAAGTTTAACGACAAAACTACAGGTAATACTTCTAATTTTAAAAAGTAGTTGCATTTCACTTGTCTTTTTTCTCCCTTCCAAATAATAAACCTACAAAGTGCATGCTTCTCTTTTCTACATTCCAATACTGGTGCCTATTCTTGTGTTTACCTTTTTCTTATTTACCATATGTAATCTGTCAACCCTTTACAAGTTAGTTATAAGCTTGTCGTATGCAACTAACACCTGTCCATCTCAGAAACCGTCAGGCAGGTGCTAGTTACTTTTGCCTTGAGAACATTAGACTTTCTTTTTTCAGATGCCAATAAATCTTTCCTTTATGGGTTTTATGTAATCAGTTATCCCTCCCTTCCTCTCTATCGCTAGCATATTGCAAAGTTCATTATTGCATACACCCTAAATGCCTGTGCCTTGATTTCTATAGTGAACGCAATATACAAGTAATGGATAGTCATCATCATAGCATAAAACGTTCATCTCCCGACCAGATTTAGTAGAAAAGCAGAGACATAAGCTACTGTGAAGCATGAACAACCACCTACCTGCGTTTGGTAGTTCCAGATGCAAACGCTCCCGGAGTACAGACTTGACAAAATCCTGCATTACACCACATAATAACAATAATGCGATTAGCTGTGGCTTGGTCGAAGCACTCATAATTCACACAGTATTTCTGTACACGGGAACCAGACACTCACCATGGCTCTGTCGGATGCAGATCCACGGACTTGACCCTCTCCGACCTCTGCGCGAGCTTCCTCTGATCCAACGAAACCGACAACCACCATCAGCGAAACGACCCAAAAACGCATTTACCGCCGAGACAAACCGCGAAGCAGAAAACCAAACGGATCCGAGAGAGAAGTGTCGCGACATTACCTTGATATCCAACCGGAGCGGCTGCCGCAGCACGCCCATCACCCGCCCACCACCACCACAGGTAGAAAAAAAAGGCAATAACGTCAGTACGCAACGCCGGAAACCGCCAGATCCACGCGGATTCCGACCAGCCCCGCCGCGGATCTCGCCGCCGCGCCGACACGAACGGCCCACAGCCCAACGTGCGCGATCTCGCGCTCGCGGCGGCGGAGAAGCGAGGCGGGAGCTGGTGACGAGGGTGAGAAGGACGAGAGAGAGGCACGTGCACGTACCATGGTGGCGCCCGCGACGGCTACGGCGGGGGCGGCGACGCGAGGAGGGCGGCGTGCGGAGGCGCAGCCGTGGGAGGCGGTGCTTCTAGGGTTCGCGGAGCGGGGGAGCTGGGTGGGAGCGCGAGGAGCGGCGCTGCGCGGGCGGTGGCCTCTCGCCGCCGGACCGGGGGGAGGTGCAGGCGCCGCGCGGGGAGAGGTGGGGAGATTTGCGAATGCGGGCCTGCAGGGGCGACGAGGCGGAGAGGGGGAGTGGAGAGGTAGCAAAGCGGGTTAACGGGTCTCCGAGGTAGGGTGGATTGGATCTGAAGGCCGTGTGTTTTCCGGTTGGCTTTCTGGATCGTGGGATGTTGACTTGTACTCCTGACGTGGTTAAGCAAAGCAGGGTTGTTCCGGTAAAGCTCAAGAGCACTCGTGCTAAGGGCTGTTTGGTTTGCCAAGCTTGCTTATTTCGAGGATTTAACTTGCTTATTTTGAGAGATTTAAGTTTAATCCCCCTGTTTAGTTTTAGGGGCTAAACAGTATTTAATGCTCTGTACAATGACCACATTGCCCACCCCTCGCCATCCTCTTCGGGAGCCGCCCATCCGCCGCCGCCAACACGTGAGAGAGGAAGGAGAGGGCCGTGGGGAGGAAGGGGAATAGATGAGAAGGGAGGAAGAGGAGAGGAGAAGGAGCTGAAGGAAGAGGGAGGCCGTTCGTGGAAGGGGAGCTGGAGCCGCCGCCCAGAGCGCCGCCCGAAGTCATCGTCGCGCCGCTCGCCACCGTCGCGCTGCCGTGAGCCGCTTACCTCTCCCTGCTCTTTTCTCCTCGGTAGAGTAGCATAGTCAGTAGGCCGCCGCCATCGCCGCGTTGCCGCTGGCCGCCGTGGACCCGGGTCGCCAGTGTCCCGCACGCCGCCACGGCCGTGCCGCAGCCGAGGCAAGCCCCATGCCTGCACGCCCGCGCAACGCTGCGGCCAAAGGCCCCGCCTTGGCCGGGCAGTGGCCACGCCGCGCCTTCGCCCATGCGCACGCGCGTGCCACTCGCCACTTGCTGTTTGCACCACCGCTAGCCCGTGCGCGCGCCATGCCGCGCCACGCCGAAGGGGATGGCGAGAGGATGTGAGAGGGGGGAACCAGGAAGGAGGTTGGTGGCGGCGACTGGAGGCAAAAAAATGGGAATGGGTGGGTGTGACGGAGGGGTGCGGGAGGGGTGGGGGAAAGGGAAACGGACAAGCAATTAATGAGGGCAGAGGATGTCCAGGGTGCACTTTAGCCCCCATAAGCAACCCCTTGGTGGCTTATTTGCTTATCCTTATGGGCTAGAGTTTAGTCCAAATAAGCAGGGGTGTTTGGAGGTTTAGGGACGAAAATGGAGTTCCTAAAGTTTAGCAACACCCCCTAACTTTGGATAGTTCAAACATTTTTTAAGTTACGGTGTTAAACTGACCTACATCTAGATGTATATTGAACATGATGATCAATATAGATTTAATCTTAACTTATTTTCTACCATATTATCCTAACTAGTCTGAATATAGGTAAAAGTTATTTGTAAAAGTTGTAGAGAATAACTATGGAACACATCATATCAAGCATGACAATTATAATTTATCTTACATATTAATCCTATAAGACAAAAAACCAAAAAAATAAATAATGAAAATTGAAACCGGATGTATTCAACAGTTATTTCAATAAAACATTGGCATAACTTTGTATTTGACTTCATCTAGTCCTTTCAATTTATAACAAAATGAATTGTACACGGGTCCTTCGGATCTATAACAATATGCAAAATATGCACAGAGAGAATTCAAAATGAAAACAATAAGAAATGCATCTGAATATGTGTATGTGAGTACACTAGCTTTGTCAGATATCCATAATACAATTTTATAGGTACTTAAAGATGAATTAGATATGTATTTTTCCAAGAACTAAATTTAATGCATAATTACACTAGGGAGCAAGATATTAGAGTTGTACATGTAAATTTTACTATGTATATTTTAACACAATTTTACATATCATCATTAATAAACCATGTGTTACGAAGTGGTGAGGGGAGTTATAGCTTAAAAACCGAGTGTTGTTGCAGTTTTTTTTTAACGAGTCAGCAGGAGAGCTGCTGCTAGATTAAAAAGAAAGGTTTAAACCATAGACGGGGCGAGGTTACAAAGAAACAGATTGTACAATTTGCCAAAAAAACACTAGAGAAGGAAAGAAAAGATCTTCAGCCGCCCTTTGAGACAAACAACCAAATCTGCTAAAACAAGAAAAATTGAGTAGGGACATATGTCCCCATGCAACTGTGACCTCGGAGTTAGATCAAATCAGTGAAAGATGGTACGGTGGACAAATAATACAGATATTATCCACAATTTTTGCAAGATGCAACAAGAACAAAGGATAATTATAGTCATGATCTTGGATGCAACTCAAATATTTCCATGCCAATCTCAAAACATTCCATGAAAGAGAAACATGACCCGATAACTTTGATATTCGCCCTAGTATGGATAAAGGTATTGGCAACACATGGTACCGTAGCCATGATGATAAAAGCATGCATGTAGATCTACCATGCGGTGTCTTTTCTTTATTTCAAATATAAATAGTCTGATTAACCTAATCAGTCAGTATTTTTCTCTTAGAACTCAAATTATTTAGACGTATATATACATTTCCCAAAAATTAACATGGTTTTCGCCTGAGGATCCATGTCACGTGGATCCTCTTGTAGTCTTGATCGAGGTATCATGGCACTGAAGTCGTTTTTCTTCTCGTGTGGGTGCATGTGCATCCTCTATGCTGCATGCAAGTATTGGCTTTTATCATTACTCTAATTTGAAACATAGTATGCATATTTATCGAGCATATATCACTTATAAATTGTTTGAATGTAGAAAAGATTCATGATGGAATACGATTTTGTTTTCTATGCAAAGCCTCAGTATCGTAAAATAGTCAATTTAAAGAAATATCTACAAAGTTAATCTAGTTTTATAAACTTGGGCCAATATGCAAATTTGTGCAAACTCAATTTAAAAGGAGACTTTGTCACCGAAAAATACTACAGAGAGTTTTTCACGATAAGATGAATTGACCATAGTTTTGAAACCTTCATATAAATCTAAGGCACAGTTGTAGGGTTGTACATAGGCATGCACCACATAGAAACTAAAGGTGGATCCAGAAATATAAGATTGGATGTACGGAGCTGCAGGAGGACTATTCCACAAAAGCAAAAGTTCATGCGAGCAAAATGTCTTCTTTAAAAAACAAGTAGTAGTTCTATGCAGTGATTTTGAGACAAGCATGGGCTACTTCGCAATTTTTGCTCCAAGAGTACCTTTAGCGAGCATAAGTACTACCTGTATAGTATATATATGTGTATTGTACCTATCAATAAATTGCGATTGTTGCACATGCAAATACTACCATGAAGCACATTGTTACTTTGAACTTATACATGTCGTTGGCTGCATTGCGATGCGGATTTCATTAAAAGTCATGAAGCACATTGTTACTGTGCAAATATCACCTAGGACTGTTTTAGTGAAATCCACGATGAAGGCAGATTTTGTCCCTCCACAAAGTATGAGTATCGAACCCAAATCTCACATTGCCACGTGCACAGAAGACAAAACTTTAGTGCCCTCAAAAAAAAGGAGACGACAAAACTTTAGTAATAGTAGGCTTCCTTGGCAACAAATGACCAGTTTGTACATATCGCACAAGAGAAGAATACATAGAAAAAGAATTTTATAATAGTATACACGGGCGTCGATCTCCATCTCCATACAGGTGGAGACGAGAGAAATGAAGTTTGGAGCTGGGGAACTCGATCCAAAACTCAGGCTGAACAGAAGAAGGCCAGCTCACAAGACAAGAGAGTATCCCTTCCATCACGCCGTGAGCTCTGCTCTGCTCTGCCGCCGGGGCAGCAGGACGAAGTTGAGCTCTAGTGAAGCGCGTAGGTGGCGACGAGCGCGGCGACCATGAGCGCGTAGGCGACGCCCCGGTCAACGGCCTGCCGGTCGATCCCTCGCCGCCCTCGCGCGGCCGGCGCCGCCGCCACCTTCGTCGTCTCCTCCACGGCCGACGATGACTTGCCAGCCGCCGCCATGCCGCTTCTGACGCCAAGCGAAGCAAGGATCCCGCGTGGAGCGTGTGTGGTGTGCACAGGGAGCTGCGGAGACGACGGAGAAAGCTAAGAGCTGGCAATCGAGGAATTTGGTGCGCTGGGGCAGCTGGCTGCGATTGTGCCTGTGTATATATACTTGCGCCCGTGCACGGGAGGAGGCGGCGAGCTGAGGGAAGAAGACTTACCCAAGCAAGTCCGGCCGGCCGGTCGGTAGCCGCCGCGTTTGATTGATCGGGGGCAGAGGACAAGTGTGGATTTGGGATTTGGCTTTTCTTTGCCGCGGTTGGAAGTCCTCATGGAAGCTGAACGGAAGCGGGCCGCGTGGAGGTGGAGAAGGTGCGACGGAAATGCTTCTAGACGCGAATGACGGCGACAATAGACGGCTGGAAATGCTTCTAGACGCGAATGACGGCGACAACAGACGGCTGGAATTGGTGTGGTTATTGCCGGGAAAGCGGCGTGCGCCCGTGCTGTGCGCGGGGCAGGCGCCGGCTTTGACCGGGCCGCCGCGCATTAGGCAGGCCCAGCGGGCGAAATCGCGGCCCGGGATGAGGTATTGCGGGCCGAGCTTGCTGGAACCAGGCCCAAGCGGCCTCTTTTGACTAGGTTGCCACTTGTTTGACTTCTTTTGATTCAATTTTTTTTTTGATGCTCAGATTCAAACTTCAAAGTCGTTACCGGACTGAGGTGGCACGCAGGACTGTTGCGACCTTTCTCGCAGCGTGTTCCCAGCAGCCAACGGCGCCGAGCCCCAACCCAACCGCCCTGCTCCCCCCCTCTACCTGCCGCCAGCCACGCCGTGCGGTCGCACCACGCACTTGACCCACTCGTCGGCCGCCGCCGACACGACCGGAACGTCACACCACACGCATGCATGGTGTTGTATGTATCCGCTTGTTCGCGAGCGGAGGTCCGCAGCACATCACATCCGCATCGCGCGCGGCCTCGAAGGATGCCCTCGAACCCAACCACCCGTGCCACCTCGTCCTACCTCCCGCCGTGCTGGACCTGGACCAGATGATAGCCAGCAGCGGCGGAACGGCCGGCGCCGCCTACAGCTCCCGCTCCGGCTCCTACGCCACCGTCGTCGCCAGCCACCGGCTCGCGAGGCAGAGGTCCATGCCGGCCGCCTTCGCTTCGTGCGGCCGCGGAGGCGAGCGGCCAAGGAGACTCGGGGACGGCCGCGGGCGAGCGCCCGCGTCCCCGGCAGCAGCTGGCGGCGGCGTGGTGCGCGCGCTGTTGGCGTGGGTCTGGAGAGGGAGAAGGAGGAAGGCGGCGGTGATGGCCCGGAGCGGGTCGTCGTCGGCGAAGGAGCAGCAGTACGGCCACGACGAGTACGCGCAGAACTTCGACGAGGGCGCCGCGGCGGGGGAGCCCGAAAACCTGTCGCGGTCGTTCTCGGCGCGGTACGCCAGGCGGGCGCTGCGGTGGGACGGGGCTCGCTGAGGTCGCCCGCCGCCGCCGCCGCCGCCAAGAGCATGTGGTGCGGCTACGATGCAGAGGGAATCAACTCCCTCTCGCCTAGCACTCCGACCAGGCCTCGATCGGCGGCGCCATGATCAAGTGTTCGACCGGTGCGCGCTGTGTTTTGACTTTTGAGCGGTGCTCTGAGCCCAGGCAAGTGACAAGTACTCGCACACCGCGGCGTGCTCGTTCTTCGGTAACCATGTCGAGGATGGCAGGCGGGCACATTTCTGTGTCGTGAAAACATTTGTATCACAGTTGCATATGGCGTGTTAAAAGCCGGTTAAGGTAGTATAAGTACATATGACAGTGCAGTTGTGCGTTCTTAGCTTTGATGTACTACGACGATACAATCGAACCGTTTGCATCTTCTATCCGTGTGCCTTCTCTCGATTCACTTCTAATTCTTGCTGTGAAAAAAAAATTATCAAGGAACGGGATCGAACGGTGGGCTGTTCTATTGTCCCAATTACCAGATGATTGATCAGAAACCGAGGGCAAATACATTGCTACACATCAGCGGTCTCATAGGTCGTCTCATGCAGTGCCACGTAGGATTTTTGATGATGTGGAGGAGAGAGAGCGAGGAGAGAGAAAGAGGTCGTTGCTTCGTGAAACAACCACCTCATGAGCTAAATTGTAGGACTACGAGGCAACTTAACAACCATTGTACGAGTTATTGTTGCCATACAACTCATAATATTTTATTTTTCTTATGCACAAATTAAGGAATTATATACCATTATCAGACAACTTATAGGACAACCCATTGTACGAGTTGCCTATTGAATCGTCTCAAGATTACGTGTCATGAGACCGCCTATTAGACGACACCAGTGTACTGATGGATGCGTTTGAGAAAAACAAACAAACAAACAAACTGATGGCTATGCGCAACCAAGAGCGTCAAGGCAAGGGTAGCAAATATTGTAACTTCTCACATCTTTCGGTTGCAAAAAGAAAAGCAGACACCAAAACACAGGATGAAAAGATGCAACATGTGCTGAAGCAAAGATTCACAAGTTCTAACAGCAAGTTCTCCAAACTCTTGCTTCGTAACTTCCGGATGGTTCTCATAAAAACGTGTTGCCCGACTCAGCTTTCCTTGCCGCTGCCTCCGCTGGTGCTCTCCACAGGTGGAATGGTCTGCAGCAGCGGAAAATGAAACGGAAATTGGAACAAAAAATTGAGCAGGGTCTCGTGTAGGAACGCGGTCGAACAGGTGGCGTGCATGGGAGCGGTGGGAGGGGTTCACGAACCATGTCAGGCTTGTAGATGTTGTGGACGATGGAGGCGCCGGCGAGGAGGGATGCGACGATGACCACGGAAGACCACGCGAGGGAAGGAGTCCCCGTCGGCGGCCGCCCGCCGCCGAACCTCTTTCCGCCGCTCATCTTCGGGACAGCTGACTTTTCTTTTTTGTCGTTGATGATGGTTGATGGAACTAGGAAGAGACTGGTGACGACGGTGTGGGTCTTGGGCCTGGGCATCTTGAAACGGAAGAAAGAAGGAAAGCGACGAGCACACGGGCGGACCAACGGCCGTCGGCCCACCATTAGCTACCCCCCCGGTCGGTACTGGCGGGAACTTAATGGGCCGTCTCCCTGCTGTCGGCCTCTTGCAGCACTCCCTTTTGGTTAGTTTAGGAAACAAGTATTTCACATTTATTTTCCTTAATTCTCCGTCTGGCTATTGTTCTATAAATCTCTTTTTTCAGCCAAAGGAAAAATTGTATTAAATCAAAGCTGAGTACATCTTCATGTCACACACAGCACTCTCGAAAAAAATAAAATTACATTTAAGAACAATCAAATACCGTTCTTCGTCTTCATTGTACTCACGTGTCATGCAACTCCAAATCTCAGTCTCAAACATGTATAAAGATTCATATAAAAGACCGCACAGGCATATGCTCAGCAAGCAGGCCGAGAACAAGCGTCCAAAAAACTATGACCAAATCTTCTTCTTTCTTCTTGCGTCTTTCTTCTTCCTCTTTCTGCCACTGATGAAGAAAAGAGATTGATCCCAATCTACCCAACTCAAAACTGATCAATATGAGCTCAAGGGGTAGAATTATTCTCACAAACCTTTATATTGTAACACCTCAGGCTCTTGTTCTCTAAATCTACTTCAGGTTATTTTAACCATCGATGCAACAGTAAAAATACGTCCTGCTACTGATAGCTGATCACATGTTCAGAAATATGAAGCAAAGATTGAGCACTCCATATATCATTATAGTAGTCATGATTTTCTGTTCTCGCTCTTATGATTAACAAATCCACTGGAGCCATGAGCCTACACCCTTAGGAATTTCATCATCCCCTTTCTTTGTTCAATCATCGTCATTGGCAACATGGATTTCTCAGAGCTCCATATATATATGTGTCCATCAATATTCTTGTCATCTCAGTTTCCATAATAAGGAAAATTGAGTTTGCCGTTCATGAAGCTGGGGAGATATCACACCCCTTTTCTAGCGTGGTGCAACGCAGTGAAGTTTTTTTTGTTAATGAAATCAATAAAGAGCTAATTAATGACACTTGTCTAAGCACCAGTGGTCTAGTGGTAGAATAGTACCCTGCCACGGTACAGACCCGGGTTCGATTCCCGGCTGGTGCACGATGGTTGATTCTTATGTTTTATTGGTTCTGCAAGATTTTTTTGACTTGGAAATGGTAAGTGTACTTTTTTCCCTGTTTTACTGGTTCTGCTAGATTCTTTTTGACTTGGAGATGGTGAAGTGTTGTTCGACTCATGTTTGACTCTACTACTTACCCATCTATGAATCCATCTATGAATCATGAATGTACTTGGAACGTACATGTACCATTAGCAACACGTGCCGGTGCCGAACTACCGATATACCATAGGCACAGGACTCGTCCCGATCGAGCGAATCTATATCCAGGTCCTCCTTTTTGAAGACCTCGATTTGTGGATCGCAAACCAACACCGCCACCTACGATCATGTCAATGATGGAACCCCAAGCGATGCGTTGCCTCCGCCGGAGGCATCGTCCAATGAGCCTTCGCACGGCCAGCCGGCACCGGTGGTGCTGCCTGAGGACGTGGTCGTCGAGCAGATCCTGACGCGTGTCCCGGTCGACGCTGCCGTCCGCTTCCAGGCGGTCTGCCGGGCGTGGCGCGACGCGCTCACCTCGGACCACTTCGCCGATGCCCACCGCGCTGCCAGGGCCGCCGGCGCCCACACACCCGAGATCGTCTTCTTCGCGCCGGCACCGGCCGGCACCGGCCGCCGCCGGCTCCGACGCCACCGCCTGCTACACGTGGAAGCTGGATCTGACCACCCATAAGAAGTCGCCGGACGAGAAGGCTGCTGCCGCGTCGGCCAGCGAGCTCGTCACCGTGGAGAACCTGCGCGCCAAGGACCTCATCCTGTCCGGAGGCATGGATCATGGCCGGAAACAAGCACCTCTGCAGCTGCCGTCGCTGGCTACTAGTGCTATAACTAGTAGTGGTGGTTCTTTGGGTCGCAAAAATGTGGATCATGTAATTAACTCTAATTTCTTTGCGTAATCTCCCAAGTGCATGTGTATCTGGATCGATTCTTCTCCTCTCAATAAAAAACATGTAAAGTCACATTCACGGAAAAAGGAATAATCTGCATAAACTGTGAATATGTCGTACGTACTTCTCTCTGAATTTTGGCACGGGTATACCTGCAAGTTACATAAATTTGAAAGGTGCTTACATATTTGCCTAGAAACAAATTCAATTTCTATTAAAACAGTAATTATAATCGGATATTACGTACTAGAATCGGAAAGGTACGGTGGCCCAACCTCCTAAAATCATCATAGAACTCCAAGAAGTAAAAATGTGTCACAATTCGCCGTGATGATCCTTTCCGCTGTGACAGTGGCCCTTTTCCCATCCTCGCTCTCTCACGATTCACGAATCCGCTGGAGCAAAGAGTCTACTACCCGTTGGATCTTGATGATTTACGAGCTGCAATGTGGTGGAATTGTGTTCCTGCATGGAGAACACACTGTCCACGCTGTTCCTCTCAGGGTCGTATGCGTACACCTCGTGGCGGCTCGTGGCGAGGAGTATCTTTCCTCCCGACGAGCCGAGCGGGAGCACACGGAAGCCACGGCCCAGGGCTTCTCTCATCGGCCGGGGCAGGCTCGCCAAGCCGATGCGGCAGCGCAGCGACCACGACGACGGCACCGTCGAGCCGGATCCGGCCGTCGTTGACCGAACCCAGAGCTCGTAATGCTCGACGAGGAGGCGCGTGTCCACCACCGCGCACAGGTCGCCGTTGAGCTCAGCGAGGTGGAACGCGTGGCGCACCCGCTCCTCCGGCGGGCGCACCCACCTGAACTGCCCCGTGCCGACGGAGAGCGACAGGATGGGCTCCGGCGTCCCGAAGCGCCTCTCCTCCGGGCCGGCGAAGCTGAAGCTCGTGTTGATGTGCCAGTAGAAGAAACAGCCGCCGTCCAGGTCCAGGAACACCGGAGGCCGGCCGTTGAGACCCTTCGCCGCGTGCGGCGGCACCCGTCCGGCGAAGGGGCGCCACCCACCGGACCTCAGGCCGTACATCTCGCAGCGCTGCTGTTTGCGCCAGTCCTCGAAGAGCCTGACCACGACGTGCTCGCCGGCCGCCGGGTCGAAGCCGAGGCCGGTGCTCGAGAGCACGTAGGGGCCGTCAGGGAGAGCCCTGTTGGCCCATGCGCACGGGGGCAGGGAGACGTGCTCGCCAGTGTAGAGGTTGCACACGTGGTACGCCGACTCGCCGGGCTGGAAGAGGAGGGTGAGCCCGCGGCAGGGCTTGGTGCCAGACATGACGAGATCCTTGGCGCGCAGGTCGCCCACGGTCATGAGCTCGCGGGCCGCCGTAAGTAAGTTATGTTCTCATATTTTCCTATATAGAACCGTACTAAGTTATGTTCTGTTCGGATGTATCAATTACCTCTATGCGAACACCACTGTTTTGGTACGCCACACTTTTATTGTCCTTTGCAGTGGTATAAAATGTGTATCCATTAATTTCATATGCTTGTCATAAGGTGACATTGCTTGATAGGCCAGATACCAATCTGGTCAATGTTACATAATTTGTGAATTTCCATCAAATAGCTACTCATGGTCCTTTAACCATGATGAGAAATGACGCTTTTGCTCTTTGATGGTCCAATCCTCGGAGCGACCATTACTTTCTCCACGGACCTTATTTAGATGTTTCTAGATGAAGGGCTCACTATTGCGAGCTGTTGTAGAAGGTTTGAATGCACTTTCTCCAATTGTTGGTTGTCCTCATCGATGAATCTTTTCATTCCAATAGTACCTCTCCCGGACAATCTACCCTCGTGTCGAGATTCTAGTAAACCAATAGCTCTCTTATCTTTTATGTAATCTATACAACAATCAACACTCTCTTCTGTATGGTAGCTCTAGATCATGCTGCCCTCTGGAAAGGTATTGTTCCTCATGTATCCATTGAGAGTCGACTGGAACCGTTCGTATGACATTTGATGGAAGTATATAGGCCCTAGTTCAGTTATTTGTTGGACCATGTGGACCATGAGATGTTCCATGATATCAAAAAAAGACGGAGGGAAGCACATCTCGAGCGAGGCCTGAGTTTCTAACACAAATAGTTGAAACCTAGCCAACTCGACACAATCGATCACTTTCTGCAAAATCACGTTGAAGAAGTAACACATTCGTGTGATAAACATCTTTACGAATAATGGTTTGAAAGCCCGTATCGCGTGCGAGAAAAATGGTGATCATCACATGGCAAGCATGAGAGTTATAACCAGTAAGCATCATGTCCTTCAATCAGACTAGTGATTGGATGTTGGATGAGAATCTGGTTGGCACTTTCAACCCGCACAAGCACTTGCATATAGGTGTTAATTTGTGGCTAGCTGGGGGAAGGTATTACTTACCATTAGGAAGTTCTTGCGGGTGGAGCTCTGGCTTGATTTGAAGGTCAACCAAATTGTTACATGATTTTAGTCTATCCTTTTACCTTGCCTGATAAGCCCAAGAACCCGATGGTGCTATCGAACACATTCTTATGAAGATGCATCCCATCAATGGCATGACGCACCGCTAGCTCTCACCAGTATGACAAATATTTAAAGAAGATAGACATCTTATTAAATGGCACGTCTGCGACGTCTGTAGTTTTAGCATGCTTCCTTCCTCTTTTCGAATTATCAGCACCACCTAAAGATTTTTTACCGAGTATGAACTTGACCTTCTTGCACATTTCAAATACTATTTTACCCGTAGCTAATTTTGAAGAAAAATCATTCTCATTGGTGCCATCGAAAAAGTCCTTCATCCTACAGTATTTGTGCGCCTCAGTAAGAAGCGCCTATGCAGCATGAACACTGTCTTCATAGATCCCTTAAGGTACGCATATGATGTTCTATCCAAGAAACTACGCATGTTGTCTTACCTTCTCCCTAACCTGTCCGGGTAAATAGGGGGGATAATCATTGATGGTAACAAAGATAATGGCTCTTAGTATGAAGTGCTCCTGTCTGTACTCATCCCACATTCGAATTCCATCTTCCCAAAGCTTCCACATATCTTCCATCAATGGCTCAAGGAAACTTCTATGTCGATACCAGGTTGCTTCGGGCCTTGTATGAGAATGGTTAGAAAAAGGAACCTTCTCTTGTGACATAGCTAAGGGGGAAGGTTGTATATGGTCATCAGCCCTGGCCATGTGCTGTGCGTCCTGCTTCTTTCACCAAACGGTGTACTTAAACGCGAACTGTGCATTCTTTTTTTCATTTAAAAACTTTCAATGATTGGCATCAAAGGTCCTCCATTGGCGAGCATTGGAAGGATGTCGAAGCTTTCTATTAGCCTTTACTGAGCGATCAGCATGCCAAGTCATCATTTCAGTGGTATTTGGGTTCAAGAACAAACGCTTCAGACGGTCCACCACCGACAAGTACCACATCACCAAGGCAGGGACTTTGTGCTAAGTCGTTGTGTCAATATCTATACAGGACTCGTCCTCCACATGAGCACCAACACTTTTCTTTACACCCTTCTTCCTCTTATTCCCTATGGAGGAACCGGCATGGTCCTCACAGAAATCGGCATTACTTTTGTAATGGCTAGTATCATAATTTGGACACTTTTCCAATGTTGCGTACTCACCGCGTTACAATATGCAGTGGTTTCTGCATGCGTGTATTCTTTGCACATGCATCTTCAATGGATTGATAATCTTCTTTGCTTCGTATGTGTTTTTTATCACAAAGTTAGACTTCGGGAGCAACTTGCCTTGCAGAGTAAGGAGATCATTAAAATTGTTGTCTGACCAGCTGAATTTAACCTTCAGGATCAGAAGATGAAGGATGAAACGCAATATTGTCCACTCCTTCCCACATCCCTCATACATACGGTCCTTTGCTGCCTTCTTGAGTGTCTCGAAATTCTCTAACTCTTTAGCATTCCCTAACAACACTTCCGGTTCAATGTGGCACAACATGTCCTCCATATCAACATCACATTCCTCGTCTACCTATGGTTCCACACGCGCATCTATTTGATCACCATTTTGATCTCCACGGTCATAACCATCATCCATTATAACATGATTATTTTCATTTGCATCATCACCACCCACTTCATCGGAGCCAGTATCGATATTTGTGTTGTTAAAAGTACCTTACGCCTCATCATGGTGGGACCAAATTGTGTATCCATCCACAAAATCTCACTTTATCAAATGGCTCTTGATGATATCAATATCCTCCCATACAATATTGTTGCTACAGTCAAAACACGGACAATGTATTTGCTTTGTCTTGCAAATGCGAGCGTGCTTCTCCGTAGCCTCCACAAACTTTGATACATCTGACATGAATGTATGTGAATGTCTCCGTATGCCATACATCCATACTTTATGATCCATCTTTAACAACCTATGACAACAATTATATGTTATATTTACTAATTTAATGAGCTATGGGTTGCAATTCTATAAACTCAATTAAATTATGGATGTAGTAACTAATAAGTAGAAAGAAATATAATAAAAAAATATTTCTATATTACCCTAAATGAAACTTAATTAAACCATGGAGGTAATAATTAATAAGTAGAAGGAAAAAAATCAAACTCAATTATAAATTAAATTCAATCAAACTCATTAATTAAACTATGGATGTAATAATTAATAAGGAGGAAAAATATAATCAAACTCAATTCTATATTACATTAAAATGACAAACATAGCATTGTAATGGTTATAATATAACCATAGAATTTTATTTAAAAAATAATCCATCTCTAGTTATTTTCTCTCTCTTCCTTCCTTTTTCTTCTAGGTCTAAATCGAGATCTAGATGACAACCTATTGATAGGAGCTAAAAAGAAGGTTGGAATGGCACAAACTTACCTTTAATAGCCATCTCCTCGAAGGAAAATAAGAGCAAAATCTTTCCGCCCTAGATTTGGTATTTTTTGGAGCTTTTCCCGAGCTCCTCTCGAGCAAGCTCCAAATGAAAACTTGGCTGGGGAATAAGCTGTTTGCGGCTTTATCTAGGCGATATTTGTGCTGGTGGGCCACCTAACGCACCCGCCAGCATGGATGCATCCCATCTGTGTTGGTGGGCACTAGCCCAGCGGCCCCGGTCACATTTGTGCTGGCGGGTGCCAATTCTGCCCCCCAGCATGCTAATTTTGACGTGCCAGCACAAATCGTTTCTGGCGTAGTGTAATGGAGTGCACATCCTTTACTAATCATTTTATTTTGGAAAAATCATGCATGACTGCTATAATATAAGGAGTGTTCAATCTTTGCTTGATATTTCTGAACATAGCTAGTTAGTCATTGTACATGTTAATGATGTTATGTATTGGTCCATGGCCGCGCCGAGCATCAGCTGGATCAGCTGCGGTGTGACATTGAAGCCGTTTCGGCGCTGGCCTGCTGCATCTCCTCCCCGCCTGCTGGCAACCATTCTGGTGCATCTTCAGCGTGCCCCGGTCGCCAGCCGCGGGGCGGCGGTGGCGAACGCTGGTAACGCTTTCCTCGTGCAGGGCCATGTTGAGCAGCAGGCCTCCCCACCAGGGGCGTCCACTAAGTCCTCCACGGAGAACACCCTGTCCGCCCTGTTGCTCCTGGGGTTGTAGGCAAACACCTCGTGGAGGCTGGTGGCCAGCAGGATCTTCCCGCCGGAGGAGTTGCCGAGCGGGAGCATGCGGATCCCGCGGCCCAGATCGCCCCTCATCGGCTGCGGCAAGGTCGCCAAGCTGATGCGGATGCTCAGTGAGAATACGACGGCCGCCGCGGCCCGGCCGGGTCGTCGTCGGGCGTCGTCCGGGTCCAGAGCTCGAACAGTTCCATGGTTAGGCGAGCGTCCACCACGGCGCACAGGGAGCCGTCGAGCTCCAGCCTTGGAGACCCTTGGCCGCGTGCGGTGGCACTTGGCCGGCGCAGGGGCGCCACCCGCCGGACCTCAGGCCGTAGACCTCGCAGCGTTGCTTGTTTTCCCAGTCCTCGTAGAGCCTGACCACCTTGTGCTCGTTGGCCGCCGGGTCGAAGCCGAGCCCGGCGCCCGAGAGCACGTAGGGAGACATAGTAGGGGTATCTCTCCAAGCCGGTGAGCACGGGTGCAGGGAGACGTGCTCGCCGGCGGAGAGGTTGCAGACGTGGTACGCGGAAGCGCTGGGCTGGAAGAGGAGGGTGAGCCCGCGGCAGGGCTTGGTGCCGGACAGGACGACGTCGTTGGCGCGTAGGTTGCCCACGGTCACGAGCTCGCGGGCCTGCGCGGGCGCATCGTCGTCCGCCGACGACGAACCTCTCTGCTGTGTCCTAAACTTATTATTAAGCCTTGACGACTAGAAGGTAGTGGAGCCTGCTTTGGCGGACGCGAAGAAGATGATCTCCGGCGGCTGGGCAGCGGCGGCTCTGACTGCTTGATACGCCTGGACGAAGCGATCGGAGGCGATCGCGGCGCGCCACTCCCGGCAGACCGCCTGCAAGCGGACGGTGTCGGCGGCCGGAACGCGCGTCAGAATATGGTCGACCGTAAAGGACTCGAGGCCAATTCCTAACATATATCCTATACCTACATGGAAACTGTGTTAAACAGAACTGCAGGACGTACATATACGTAGATAGCTAAGTTCATCGTATTTCTTACTAGTGTTCAAGTAGTCAATTTGGGAAGTGTACTAATAACAAGTATATCCGTGAGTTCTTTTTTGTGACACCTCTCATGTATCCGTGAGTTGAAATGGTAACGGCAACGAAACCTGTGCGTCAGGATCTGATCGACCATCACATCTTTGGGCAGCACCGGAGTCCGGAGGCGGCAATGCCCACTTGGGGTTCCACTGAAATGATCTGCCGTCGTGTCTAAGGAAGATAGTTTTTTCTAATGCGATGCCTACAAATACGATTGTGCTAGTCCACGTGATTAACGAATAGAATTGCTCTTGGTTAAAAAAAAAAGAGAGAAGAGGGAGCCAAACACGGGCTAGTTTTCGGCAGCGACTTGAATGTGATGGGAGTTCAATGTGTGCGCGACGAACTGGTGGACGACCAGTGGCTGCTGGGACTTGACGCGCACGTACGCATACGGCATAGAAGCACCGATATCTGTCGCCGGGACCAGCTGGTTTGCCTCCCGTGTGCACATCGATTTCATTGCCAACAAAAAGGAATGATGATTACATTCGATCAGTTCCAGTTTCAATTAGAAAAAGAAAAAACAGAGAATGTTGTGCACCACCAGGGAGCCGAACAACACTCCAAGTCATGGAAATGTAGCAGAAACAAAAAGGAAACACGATTTCTTTTGCACCAGCCGGGAATCGAACCCGGGTCTGTACCGTGGCAGGGTACTATTCTACCACTAGACCACTGGTGCTTCGATGTTATTAAAATAGAGTTTAGTTTAATTGTGGATCTTCTGATGATGAACATCCAACAGGTAGGCTCATTGCTCCAGCGGGATTCGTTGATCATGAGAGCAAGGACGGGAAAAATAAAAGCGTTTGTCACGGCTGAAGGACCATCAACCAGCGAATGGTGAATTGCATTGGTGACACTCGAAGTTATAAGTTGATTTTAGGACTTTTGGACTTACGGTCGTAGTCATCATCTTTCCGTTACTAGTTGGAGTACTATTTTAAAAAGATATTGAGGCCCCGTTTGAGAGGGCTTCAGTTTCGACCTCTTCACCAGCCAAAGCTGGAGGCCTACCAAATGACGAGATGGCGAACGATTTCGGCGGAGAAGCTCCGTGAATCATGCTGACCGGAGCCGATTGAGGGAGCAGGAGCCAAAAAAAAAATTAGCTCCCCGCGGCTTCTCGTGTCTGACACCCTTGTCCTCCGGTGGGGCTCGCGGGCGGAGGTGGCCGGCGGCAGGCGCAGACGAGGCTCGAGGGCGGCGGCGCGGGAGCAGAGGCATGGAGCGGAGGTGGCTGGCAGCGAACAAGCCGCGACGGAGGACGGCCGAGGACGACTGGCGGTGGCGGGCGCGGGACGGAGGTGGCCGGCGGCGCGTGCTGGGGCACGGGGTGAGGCGGAGCTGGAGCGCGGGCACGTGGACGGGAATGCTTAAGGAGGAAGAAAGAGAACGCGCAAGGAAAAAGGAGGAAGGAAAGAGAAATAGAAAGAAGGAAAAGAAATAGGAAGAAAAGAGGGAGGAAAAAAAAGAAGAAAAAAATGTAAGGGTATTATGAACATTCTACATTTTTATCCATTTTAAACAATTAGGATAAGTCGTTTTACCGAACATTTTTTCAAACGAACAAGCTAAAGCCAAAAACAAGTTGTTTTATTGGAGAAGCTACAATCAAAGCCATTTCAGCCACAGCCACTGAACGAGTCCTGTGTCGAAGGCGCTGGGAAGGAAAGGACCCGTGATACTATATAGCGCCTTGGGTTGCCATATATTGCGAGTTCTCCCAGTCCGGTCCGGCCTCTTCAGAACCAACACAAACGCAGCGCAGCCGCCGCGACCTCGCAATAATCCAAGTTTAGGGCTGCTTCCCGATTACCTTGCAAAGGCCGCGCATAACCAAGCCCGTGAAGAAGGATTTAGTGTCTACGCGCAAGATGATGGCGGAGGCCGGAGCAGGGAACCAGCCGACGGCGGGGATCGGCATCGAGACGGCACCGGCTGCGTCGGGGGCCAAGAAGACGAATGTTGTGAGGGTTGAATACATAAAAACGCTGCTTGCTCACAGGGGCTTACTGAGACGGCGCAAGACGAAGGTTGAGGCCTGGTTGATTTTTGTTGTTGTTGTTATTGTGTGTATGTGATTTCACAGGGGCTTACTGAATCTGTGAGTTGCATTTCTCATCTTTCCTACCATGTTGCAAACCCGCCAACACCACCAACCACCGCGAGACGCCGCATCATGTTGCGGCAAAAGAGCAAGGACTGCTCCCTGCCGCTGCCCAAGGCCGTCCAGGGAGCATCTAGGCTTCATCAACACCTCGACACCGTGCTCATGGAGAAACATGTTGCATCCTCTTCAATTCATCGCTTGAGACTACCCTGCTTCATTGCCATGTCAATCATCACCCGTAACATTTTCGGGCGACCAACGGTAGTTTGCATGTCCTTCTCACCTAGCGAGCGTGCTACTGCCGACCTTCACCTTCAGCTTGCCCCCGTCGTAGTCGTCACCGGCCGCAGGGCGGCGGCGGATGCCCGTGACACTCTCCTCGTGCAGGGCGACGTTGAGCAGCACCTTCGCCTCCGCCGTGTAGTCCACGAATCCCCCCATAGAGAACACCCTCCCCACGCCGCCACTCTCAGGGTCGTAGGCGTACACCTCGTGGTGAGCAGGATCTTCCCACCGCTTGAGGTGGCGAGTGGAAGCATGGTGCGCCCACGGGCGCAGGCCATCCCTGATCGCCCGGGGCAGTCTGCTCAAGCTGATGCGGCAGCGCAGCGACCACGACGACGGCGAGTCACCGCCGGAGCCGGCCGCCGCATGAGTCAAGAGCTCGGGCTCGCGGTGCTTTATTCTAAGGCGGGGGTCCAGCTCCACCACTGCGCATAGGGATCCGTTGAGCTCGTGAGGCGGCGAACGGAGTGCAACGGCCGCCGCCCCAGCGCGGGCACCTAGCTAAACTCCTCCGTGCTCACGGCGAGCGACAGGATGGCCCGTGCGTCGACGAGTGACCCAGCTTGGGCCTTGTGCGCTCGCGCAGGGTGCGGCGGCTGCCGCCGACCGCTCCCGACCTCGGCCCTCATCCGCTCGCGCAGGGCCCAACCGTCGTTCTCCTGCGCTAACGTCGGCCTCAGGCCCCTTCCACTTGCACAGGGCGTGGCGGCCGCCACTGGCCGTTTGCTCCAGCAAGGCAGTGCCCGTGCCTAGCCGTGTTCACCCCCGTAGGGCCACCGCTGCTGCCGGCCGCCTCGATGGCAAGCCCTGTCTTGCTACTCCAACATGGAAGAGACCGAGAGAGCCAGGGAAGAAGGTCCCACCTGGTGCCATGTCAGCGGATATGTGGATGTTTAATTTAAGCAAACGTGATTTGGACCTCAAGTTAACCGATTAGTAAGTTCGGAGGCTTCAATATGCATTTTAGGAGTTCGAGGACCTGGATGATACTTAAGTTCATGTACTGCTGGTGCATTTTACTTAAACACCAGCTTGGCAAGCAGAGACCACCCGTCAACGGGTTCCGTTGGCATTATCGTAGATCCTGTATTCGTGTTGGTTTGCAGCAGATTGAGGTCAAGTCAAAGTACTATGGCCCTGTTTGGATGTGCTATTACTACAGTTTAGCACTTGCTAAACTTTATCTGGCTAATGGGTAGAGGTGCTAAAGTTTAGCCCTCCTGTTTGGATCCAGTGCTAATGGCAAGGTAGCATATGGAGGAAAGTCTTCTCTAGCCCTGCTTTTGCCTCCCTGGTCCCCTCCCGTGCGCCCTGGTCCCCTCCCTAGCCACCCGCGTGCTCTCTGCTTGCCAAGCTACTATACAATTTCAAAATGCCAACCTTCAACATAAATTATAGCCACCTAGAGAACAAGCTGCCGAGATTCGAGGACGGCGCCGTGGAATCCCCCTAGGAGAAGAAGTCCACGAAGCCCTCGCCATCGTGCAGCCCATGTGGTTCCATCTTCGGTGATGGAGAACTGGGCTGGGCGAGGGGAGGAGGGAGGTGCTGCGACGCGAGTAGCGGTGGGGAGGAGCTAGCGGCGATGGCGGCGGCGGGGTGGAGCACGTGGCGGCAGTGGCGGGGAGGAGCACGGGATGGCGGCGGGAGGAGCACGAGGCGGCAGTGGGGGAGGAATCCACGGTGGCGTGTGGCGAGGGAAGGAGGAAGGGTGCTGTTGTGCGGCTAGCGGCGGGGAGGAGCACGCAGTGGCGGCATCTCGTGAGGGGGAGGGCGACATGCGAGGATAGGATAAGGTTGGTAGGGGTATTTCAGTCTTTTCACGAGTTCCAGGTGCCCATTACACCTATTAGCTCCTCCCCACCAGCTAATGCTTTTGCATCTTTTTGGAGGTGGGCTAAAGTTTAGCCCTCCCTATTAGCACACATGTTTGGATGTGCTAATGCATAAAGGTGCTAAACTTTAACACTTTCACCCATTAACACTTGGATCAAACAGACCCTATGTATATCGTATCGATTGTAGACGCAGGAATTGATATGGATGTAAGTGGTAGAATCCTGACGCACCGTAAGGTTCATGATTGTCCAATAGACTTGCTGTTGGTCAAAAGGGAGAAAAAAAGTTAGGGAGACAAGCATGTTTATTTTGGAGCTGGTTGTGACGGCTTGAATGTGATGGCAGCTCATCGTGCCTGCTGACGACGAATCAGATGACAGGTGTCATGGCACTCATGGACAATTGGCAATTGGAATGGGGCTGTCTATATACATTCGAGCATTTTCCCCCCTCTCCACGCTCGATTTTTTTCAACCGTCAGATGCACATTCAATGGATGGATGTCCTTCTTCTACCTCTGTCCAGGTTGTCTTCTCCCACTATCTTCCTCCTCTTCTACCTTCTGCTGCAACCCAAACCGCCGTCCCTCGGTGCCCCCACCCTGCCATGGTGGGCTAGGGTCTCGACGTGGAGCTCCGGCGAGACCCTAGCCCGCCCGCGGCAGCCGCCCTCAGACCCCGCCGCCGCCATTACCGTCGTTACCCCCGTCCAAACCCCGTCCACCAGTTGTCCCCCACCGCTCGGATTGGTGGCGCCATCGCCGTCGGCCTCACCGCCCTCGCACCCACCACCACCGCTGGGCTTGCCTGCCTCCCCTATCTTCCTTCTAAGGCCGGCAATGGAGGAACTCACCGGAGCCCGAACCCCAACCCCGAACCACAACCATCTAACTTCGGACCCTAAATCTTGCCGGAGACCTCGCTAGAGATGGAGAAGGAGGCGAGAGGAGGAGGAAGAAGTTGGGATGGGTTAGATAAGCAAGAAGCAAATTTCAGGTGTGAGGAGCAAAGGAAATGCTCGACTGTCATTTAGCTTTCCCCATTGGAATTCGGTGCCGGTGGCTGCTGGAGCATGGAATGCAAGCGCACGTACGCGTGGATCGATCCGAGGTGGCACTAGCACACAAAGATGTCACGGACCATCGTTCTACGCACAAAAAAGAAGATTCATTGATGAACAACTAAAACGAACGAAGATTTGAGTCCAATTTGAAGGGCGCTGGTATCTGGATTCTGTTAGTTTTTTTTTTATCGCTACGGCGCTGGCTGGTCCCTCTGATAATCTGATTCCGGTTGCAGCTCAGAAAATCAGAGAACGTTGTGCACGAACAACAGTTCCATTCCAAGTTACAAAAATCCAGCAGAACAAAAAACAAATGCACCAGCCGGGAATCGAACCCGGGTCTGTACCGTGGCAGGGTACTATTCTACCACTAGACCACTGGTGCTTTGATATTCAATATAAAAATCTTAATTTTTTTATAAGTAGCTATTTCAAGCAAACCGTCTCTCAAAGAGAGCACCATCCAAGTGCCGTCTGCCAACAACGCGCGCCCTCCATCCCAGTTTGTCCACAGATCCTCTAAAAAAAAGTTTGTCCACAAATTAGAGGACAAGTTGTTTTGTAATGTACAACCATGCTTAAATTCCCCCCGTCCATACAAAACTCTATGCTTCCTCATCAGAAGTGGTGGCGACCATGTCTTGGTTCCTTGCTCAAACACATGTAACGCACACCGGTGGTAATGGTATTCGCTTCCTGGATTTGTTTAGCCGTTGAATGTTGATGCAGACGGACTTAAGCGCACCACAGCCCCAGGCTCACAATCCAAGCACGACGCCACGACCTGAAGCCTGAACCTTGCATTCTGTGGAATGAATCGAGGAGATTACGGAATGTTATCTTCAGCGATCTCTTCGTTGCTGCAATATGCAACCATAACTCCACCAGTTACAATTCCACACTCCTCCCACTACCAGCTTAATTAAACGAATAACAATTAAAAAATAACACAACAACTCCGATGTAATTAATCAACACCGCTAGGCGCTAGTAGCTTAGCTTCTCTTCTCTAGCGACGATCAAGAAATCTCCACCACAATCCAAGAACTGTGTGATTCCACACAACAAGGCCGGAGAAATCGATGGCGGTGTCAGATGAAATGACAACGATGGTGATCTATCTGACGGTCAGGAGGTGGAGGTTGATGACGATGGGCAGCACGATGACAGCGACGAGCACGGCCCCCGCGACGACCGCGACGCAGGCCCACTTGCGGCTGCCCTTCTGGTACTCCCGCGCCGTCTCGAGCTCGACGGCGCCGCGGAGCACGAAGGAGCTCGCCCGCGCGACGTGGCTCTCGATGTCGTTGAGCTGGTGGCCCTGCGCCTCCACCAGCGCCGCCATGTCCAGGAACACCTGGTGCAGCTCCCGCAGGCTGCGCTCCATCTCCCGCACCGCGCCGTGCCGCTCTGGATCTCCGACACCGCGTCCAGCACCTGCCCGCGCCCGGCGGCCTGGCCCTGGCCCTGCTGGATCGCCTTCTGCAGGAACGTCTCGCTCGCGCCCGACGCGATGAGCGCCTCCACCGTGCTGTCCTCCGCCTTCTCGCCGGTCACCGTGTAGTACCGCCGCGCCACCGTCTCCTTGTACTCCGCCGCCATGCGCGTCCGCAGGCCCTGTTCCAGAGACGACCAATCGGGTTGAGCAGATCGGCGGCAGATGATAAAGCGATATCGAGCAAGAACACGGCGAACGAACGGACCTGGAAGTCGTCCATGAGGTCCTTGAGCTTCTTGCCAAGGCCGATGACGACGGAGGTGCGGGTGCGGTCGGTGGACGAGCCCGGCCCGCAGCCGGGGAGCTTGCGGGAGGCGGCGTTGACGCGGTCTAGAGCCTCGAGCCTGGCCTTCACGGCCCTGGCGTGGCGGAGCACCTGGTCGGCGTCGGCGTCCGCGCGGGCGCGGAGGACCCTCACGGCGGCGGCGTCGTGCGCGGTCTTGCCCTCCTCGTGCGCCGACTGCAGGCGCCGGTGCAGCGCCTCCAGCCCGCGCAGGTCCTCCTTCACCACCTCCACGTCCTCGAAGAACCGGTCCAGGTCCGGGCCCTCGGCCTCCCCGCCGCCGCCGGACTCCAGGTCGTCCAGCGCCACCTGCTGCTTCAGGTCCGCGTACTTCTTGAACGACCCCGACGTGAACAGGTCGTTCATCTTGCCGGAATCGAGAAAGACGGTGATCGCGCGTGCTGTCTCTACAAGGGAGGCAGCTAGCTTCGAGCTTCGGTAATGGCGGGCCGGCGCCTGTGAGTGGACAGGCGCCTAGCTTCTCGATTACTACTTGTGACAGCAACAGCAATGCAGCAGCAAGAGCAACAAAGATGTCTCGATGTCTTGTTTCGTGGCAATGGTGCAGATCGAGGAGGGAGAGGCTGCCAATTGGCGGGGGGAAGAAGAAGGCGTCGCACCCACATTTCCTTGGATTCCTAGAAGAGCTGGCATCCAGCAGAAGAAATGGACGTGCAGGGGTACAAGTACAACTGAATAGAAAGAAGCCCGCGCCGCGTCCCCTCGATCTTCTCTATTCTTGCGCGCGGCTCCGACATGTGTGGTGTGCACGGCGTCCGCGCCCCCCAATCATTTCACGAGGAACTAGTGAGCCGGCGAGCTCGCGACTTCGACGGGTGATGGAATCTGTGGGCTCAGAGATCCGAGTGTCACGTCTTGTTCCATTTTGGTAGGTAGCTCGACTCGCCGCGCAGCGCCGGTTTGCAAAATTTCAAACCCCTCACTACTGTCAGATCTTACTCAAAAAAGGCCCATTTTACCATTGTAGCAATTTGATTTGACTACTTAACCCCGGCCTTATTACTATTTGTTTGTGGCTCGTTTAGCTCTAGAAACCATTTAAATTAGTGAAATTTACGGCCATAAAAAAATTATATTTTTATGATGTGTGCTGGAAGGTGAAACTGAACTTAGGCAACCATGCATTTTTCTTAGCAGCTCCTAACCCTCTAATCTTTAGATGTGCTAGAAGGTGCATCCACACATTCATGTACACTTTTTTCTTGCGAGGAACATATTAATGTACATTTGTTTTTGCGAGGAAAACATATCGATGCACATAATGTGGTTGTAGCATATCATTGGCGCAATTTTACATTTTCACCTGCTTCACTTCACTCCATCATTTGCAATTTTGCCACGAGCCCCCTTAAGCGACGGGCAATTGAACGAGCTTATTTTTGGAGGAAAACGAAACGAGCTGAAGCGAGGTTTGTTTATTGATTGGGCAGACTCGGCCCATCAGTAGTAACCAACCCGACAGGGCCAGCCACACAGCCCGCGCCTCCCTGCATACGGGCCTATCTCGCTGCCTACCTGGCCCTGTGGCCCATCCGCCGCGGAGGTCCTATCTGGCTTCCGGAATTCTTTTCTCTCCGTAACTTCCAGTTGAGATTTGCGCGAACCGAGATGAACGAACATAATTAACGAGGTGTTTGATACCGCCCGCTAAAATTTAGCACCTGTTACATCGGATATTTGAATACTAATTAGAAGTATTAAATATAGGCTAATTACAAAACTAATTGCACAGATGAAGTCTAATTCACGAGACAAATCTATCAATTAATTAGTTTATGATTTGACAATGTGTAATCATTTGTTAATGATAGATTAATTATGCTTAATAGATTCAACTCGCGAATTAGCCCAGGGTTCTGCAATTAGTTTTATAATTAGTTTATGTTTAATCCTGCTAATTAGCATCCGAACATTCAATACGATACTGCTAAAATTTTTTAGCACGTAGGTCCACGCACCCCCTCAGGATGGTGGGAGAGCAAGCGGCTGTAGCTGGACAGCTGTCCGCGCATGGATAGCTGCACGGATGAGATGGTTGCCGAGATTCCTTTTGGTTTGATCTTTGAACTCGTTTTTTTTTCTAAACTATAAATCGTTCTGGAATCCGTTTAAACTATGGTCTTAGTTAGAATTTATGCAACAAAATAAGATATATGAATATATTCTGATTTTTCAAATATTTTTTCAAAAAATAAACATTTAGAATGTACTGTTTCAACCTTTTAAATAATATGTTCAGCAATTTGGATATACTATTTTAACATTTACATATAAAATGTTGAACTGTTTTATTGAAAGTGTTGAATTAAGTTCGGATACATGTTGAAATGTAGTAATTTAAAATGTTGAGCATGTTGATTTACTTTGAACATACTAGATCAAAAGTATTTTAAAACATATTGAATGGTTGACACGGACTATAAAAACGAAAAGTAAACTCTGCCACCAGCATGAAACGTCGGCTGTCCATTCCTTCTTTGTCACGATTTTGTACTGTCTGGTTGGGCCTGCAGTCTGCACGCTGCTTGCAGCAGCATAATGGGCCGTGGTGGGCTGTTTGTTTTCGGCCGTTCGTAAGGCACGGAAGTTATATAGGAGCCCCATCCGCCGCCGAAACACGCACGTGAGCCCCCAAATCTGGCGAGGCGATGCTGGCCGGCCGCGGCGACGGCGGCGGCCGCCGGCCTCGCGCCGTCTTCATGGCCTTCGGCACCCAAGGCGATGTCTTCCCCATCGCGGTATGTTTCTATTTCCTCTCCTCCCCCTCTCTTAGCTGACTTCTTGGAGACGATATTGCTTTCTTTTGCTCCACCTGTTACTGAATACTGAGGATATCTGAACAAAGCTCATGGGATCGAATTAGTTTGGAGCACTGTGCTTTAAATTTGACTCCTTTTCTATTCTGTAGGCGCTTGCTGCAGCTTTTGCTCGTGACCAAGAGGACTATGCAGTGGTGTTCATCACTCATTCAGCACACCGGGTAAGAAGCTTGCAAAAGGGGAACAGTTTTCGAACTTGGGTTTGCTTCTTGTGACATAATGTAATGAAATTGGTGCAGAGTTTGTCAGGACATCTAGCGGCCAGCAACGTTACATACATGCCTGTGTCAAGCCCACCTGTCCTTGCTGCCGAGCAGGTTGAGAATATCTCATGTAAGTGCCAGGATGCTAATCTAGTCACATACTTACATCTGGTCTCGTTATTTCCTGCAAAAACCAATTGGTCATGAAAACATTTTCCTTAGGTGATTCTATTCAATCAAATGAGGAGAATGAGTCCTTTTCGATGCGGAAAAAGGCCATTCAGATAGAGCACATGAAAGAATGTTTGTCTTCTGTGGAAGAAGTTTTTGGAAATGATACAAGCACTAATGGGGATTTTATTGTGATCAATTTCTTTGCTTTGGTAAGTAACTAAGTAGTAACTTTATTCATTCATCAGTTGGAACTTTGTGACAGTCAGTTGTATTATTTTCTTAAAGTATTCTGTCAATTCAAAGTTCTGCACAACAAGCATTGAAATAATGGATTTTTCCATCACGAAAGGTTGTGGGCATACCCACAACAAAATAAAGCAATCAATCTATATATAGGAAACCAGAATAATTCCTAATGTCCTAATTCAGCAACCATATGCATTGATGCTGTAATAATATGAGTCATCTCCTGATTTAGGAAGGTTGGCACCTTGCAGAATTGTTCCAAGTTAAGTGCATCGTTGCTGCTCCCTACTTCGTTCCATATAGGTAACTTGGGCTCTATTGATTCCAATTCACACAGATGTTTTTTTTGTTATGGGATTATCTATATCTTTTATTGGTCTATTATATATGCGTCAATAATTTTAATGCATTTATGTGTCGCTTTCAATAATTTTGCATGCTTACACTTGTTTTTTCCAGTGCTCCAACAACGTTTGAACGCCAATTTAAACATAATTTTCCTCTATTGTACAAGTACTTCCAAGAAGCTCCCACAAACACGGTACAGAATAATCCATAGTCACAATGTTTTACCTGTTTTTTTCCTTTTTTTTTACTCTTTGGAGTGCTCAGTTCTGGAACCTGCAACACTCTTTTAAGTTGATATTCTATTTAACTTACCTGCTATGGCATGTGAATATATTGGCTCATATTCTGGAGACATAGTTGCATGGCTGTTAACATTTTCTTAATTCACATGGTATCATTGTCATAGCAAAGTAAACAATAGAGCAATTTATCCTGTAGACAACAATCCCTGTAGATTTGTTGGGATATTCATCAGATCCTTGGGGCTGAATATTTTAACCATCATATGTAGTCATCAGATTTACCATTCTTATGGGCTGTTCCATTTTTGTTCAATCACTAGCTCCCCAGCATAGACATTGCAGATTCTCATATGTTAGTGTCTGAAATGTGCGAGTAATTATGTATGTCCCATAAGCATTGAGGTGGCAAACTTATGTTGTAAAACAATGGCAGGTCTGCTGGAAGGACATAATCCACTGGATGTGGGCGCTCTTCACAGAAAGTTGGGGATCGTGGAGAGAGAATTGTCTAAATCTTAGCGCTATTCCTTTCACAGTGGGTAGAATTGTCTATAATGACTATTCTTTTGTTTTTGTTTGCAATCCTGTTCTTTTGAGTCACTGGAACTCCACTGAGGTCAGATTTCTGTTAACTGCAGGATCCAGTAACAAATCTTCCGTTGTGGCATGTGCGAGAGGAGTCACCACTGTTGTTGTAAGTATCATGTCTTTGATGATAAATATGAAGCCTATACCCTGTAAGAGAATAACCAAGTTAGTTCACCTTCGCATGTTACAATCTGTGAGCTACTTATAAGGGGAAACTTAAGAAATGAAAATTTTGTGATGGATTGATAGTAAATAACTGGTGGACAGTAAACAATTCTTGAATTAGTTTATATTGGATAAATGACATCAGTTTTCTTTTTTTTTTCTGGTTCAGGTATGGTTTCAGCAAAGAAATTGTCGAGTGCCCCGGTGAGCTCTGATGGCCTCTGACATCTGTCTAAAATCATTTTTGATGTTTATAGTTCTTCAATGCTTATGGATCTAATTTCAACAATGCATACATGATATCATGGCAGGATATTGGCCATCCGGTGCTCATGCTTGTGGCTTTTGGTTTCTTCCTATGGCTTGGCAATTTTCTTGTGACAAATGCATGGAGTTGTCTGGAAATACTAATCCTTCATTTGGGGGTGTTTTGTGTGCAAACCATTCTTCCCTGGAACACTTCCTCATAGGGAATTCTTATTCATCAGGACCTATATTTGTAGGATTAAGTTCAATTGGTAGGTGTGTTTCTCATCTGATACAAATTTGTGTTTATATTTTTGCTTCTAGTCTCTTGCTAGCCTAGTGACTTTGCATTGCAATGGATCCTCGATACAGATTGGAATATGACCCTACTTTACTGAACCATTCATCATTAACAAATATTATTTTTAATCCTTGAAATTACATATTAATTTTCTGGCCTATCATTAAGCTATAAAGAAACCATTTCAGTACAACTGTGCACAAAGGACCCACCATGCATACACATTATGAACAAATCAATGCACAAAAAACCCTCCAGGTTAAGGCATATAACTGTAGGACCAACCTCTATGACAACCTTGTTTTTGTAATTAGTATATATATAAAGAAAAGTTATCAGAGTATGTGGACTATCTAGAACCAAAGTTTATCAGCTCTCATTGCCTCATTATCCTTTTAAATAAGTCCATTACAAAGTTTTGGACATGTTTTTGCACTTTGCAAAACATTTATCATTCTATCTTTATTTTAGGTATCTATATGTTTTTCTTAGTAATCATAAACCTTAGGTTCTTAAATTTTTTCTTATGAATTTCCTTTCATGACAACAATCTTCTACAGCATGGGTTTTCTTAGAAATCCTAAAGCATTTCTAATGGTGCTTAAGGTTGCCATAGAGTTGACAGACTACAGATTCATCCTCTTCTCATCTGGATACCAGCCATTGGATTCTGCAATACAAGGTATTGCTTCTTCAATAACCAAATCAAGTGAGGCGGAGACACCTTGTGATGACAGCACTCTCCTTTTTAATGGTCGGCTTTTCTGCTTTTCTGGGTGAGTACTTGATTGATGTCATATGTTTGTCCTGCCATTTGAAATTGGTAGTAAATGATGTTACCTTTCAGATCAATACCATACAGCTGGCTTTTTCCTAGATGCACAGCTGCTATTCACCACGCTGGCAGGTACACACAGCTAAAAAATATATCGCAGCGGCCAAGTGGCTGATTCTGAAGCTTTCATGTTACTGCTGCTTCCACAAAATATTTTATGTTTTTGCTGCTTTGATAACAGTGGGTCAACAGCTGCAGCACTACTTGCTGGAATCCCACAGGTGACAACAACATGTTCTATATAGCAACATATTCGATCCTGTCTTTCTGTGGCTCTTTTCATTTTCTTTTGATACATTGGTGATAGCTATGAACCAGTCCATGTGCTAGGCTCTACTCGGGGAATTGGGAGCTGGGGCTGGTGTTTTTAATTAAAAATAAAACATTTGTTTGACCTTTTGCCAGTCATCATCATGATATAATCCATTCTCTGAAATAAATGACAATTCTTCAAGAATCAACACTTTTTCACCCATGATAATGAAGAACGATCTTTACCTATCTTATATGTCATTGAGTCACTCAAACTTTGGACACTTGCATTATTCTATGAGTGTGCATTTGTGGTGAGCGAATTTCAGGCTGGGGTGAAAAAAATCCCCTCATCTATCCCACACCAAAGCATAGGTCTAAGGCCCGGCCCAAGTCGTTGGTCATCTCACACGGACTACGGTGCCACTATGTAAGGGTGGGGCAGGGGTTCGGGGGTTTTCTCGACCTGTGTGATAAGGTCATCTTCTTCTTAGCAAAAATGCCTAGGGGCTGTCTTGCCCCCTGCAGGTCGAGTTTTTTTTTAGACACTGAAAGTTCTGATGCAAAAACAGCTGGCATTAGTTTTTGGGCATTGATATCTTTGAAGTAGTGAGAAGGAAGTAGTTAAAAACTTCTGAGCAAGGAACATTCATATCTTATTTCCAAAAAAACATCTTGTACTGATTTTTTTATATACTGTTGAAGTTCTGATGCTGATTCGAACAATACAACATCATCGAGATTATGTATTCTTGATTGTTTAATAATATTGCCGTTTATTCGATGATTCATTATACTAAATGTATCCTATGATGCAGTTAGTGTGCCCTTTCCTGCTGGATCAGTTTTATTGGGCAGAGAGGCTACACTGGTTAGGAGTGGCACCTGAACCCCTACAGAGACAGCATCTAATCCCAAATAATGATGATGCCTTGAGTATTCACAATGCTGCAGATGTGCTACTTGGAGCTATCAGATCAGCATTATCACCGGAAATTAAAGCTCAGGCGACCAGAATTGCTCATAAGCTCTCTTATGAGGTGTGTTGTCTGAATGCAATTCTACAATTGTTGTATAAAGGAAATAGGTCAACGATCATTGTATTTGAAAAGGTTGAAAACTTAATTATTGTTCGCTTTGCTATTGTGCCCAGGACGGGGTTGGTGAAGCCATCAAGATCTTCAAGGAGAGAGTGTTGACTCAGAATAAGACCTGAGCTGCGGTAACTGTGTGACAGTACAGAGCAGAACAAGATGCATGTAAAATTACTGATCATGAACTCTTAGAATTTGTGTCTGGGTCTGAACTCCTGACAAATCTGCACTCCTGAAAAATCTGAGCTGGATTTTTATGTTCCTTGATTGGGGAATGGAAATAATGATGTCATGAAGTAATTGTATGACTCTTATGGTTATACAGAGAAAAAAACCAGACTAAAATTATCCAGCTGTTCCTGAATCCTGACCCACTGATGCTTCGGAGATAGCAGCAGAAATGACAACACATCGTCTATCTCAGCGGGTCAACTGATCCAAGCTGAGATGGTTTCCGCCCTTTCAACCTCTCTGTGCAGCCATTTTTTTTAGACTTTTTACAGCTTCAGGTTTCGTTCAGAAAGTCAGCTGAATTCTGCAAAGCTTTGAGGCAGAATGGTTCAGGTAGGACTCCACCTGGAGAAGTTGGAATTATTCTTCCTGACCCACTGATGCTTCGCAGATAGAAGCAGAATTGGCAACGTATTGTGTATCTCAGCGGGTGAATTGATCCAAGCTGAAATATTTTCCATCCTTTCAATCTCACACAAAAAAGGTATCATAACTCATGATATGAGTAATACATCTGTTACAAGCTGCAGTCGTTAGACTTTTTACGGCTTCCATTACTCTCAGAGAGCCAGCTGAATTCTGCAAGGCTTTGAAGCAGAATGGTTCAGTTAGGACTAAGACCAGGAGAAGTTGGAACTTGCAGAGCTAGCAAACCAGTCTTCGCGCCACCACCAACTCCACGCAGCTCTTCACTGGCAGAGCAAGTAAACTACTCCCCCAAAAAGCCTGGGAATCTGGCTTCATTGGCTTGCCGCTATATATTTCATCAAATCCAGCATGCTCCAACGCAGCAGAATCCAGGGCATTCACCATCTCAGCAGTCAGCTCGATCACCCGATCGCTCAGAGAGAAAACACTTCCGGGATTCCGTGACGCAAGCAAGCATGCCGCGCCACCTCGCGCTGCGCCTGCACGCGATCGCCGCCGCGCTGCCGGCGTCGTCCGGCGGCCACGGCCACCCCGGCGCCGCGGTGGCGGCAGTGGCGGCGTTCCTGGCGCTGTGCGCGCTGGCGCTGGCTCTATGCGCGTCGCACTCCGCGCCGGGGCCGGGGCGGCTGCGGCGCGCGCTGGCCAGCGTGAGCCGGCGGCGGACGGAGCCCGTGATCGCGGCGGTGCACCAGGTGCAGCCCGGCGGCGGGGAGGCGTCGCCGTGCGTGTGGCAGAGGGGCATCCTCATGGGCGGCAAGTGCCAGCTCCCCGACTTCTCCGGCGTCATCAACTACGACCCCGCCGGCAACCTCGTCGCGCCCGCCCGCCCCGGCCGCGCCGTGCCGGCGCTCGGCTGGTGAGGGCCTGAGGGGCAGAGGGCGGTGGCGGCCAACGTGAGACGACGCCTAAACATAACAGAGGGTTTGGTCGAGCGGTGTTGGACCATTGTTAGTTCATGAAATTCGTGTGCTCCGTTTTCTTTTTGGATGTTCATTCCTTGATAATTTCGGCGAATAACTAAGTTGCCATGTGGAATTTGTGTTCTTGGGTTTAACTTGAGTTACCTGGTGTAGCAACATGAAAAACCACTATATTTTTGAACCAATTGCACCAAATATGAGATCACCGTATCGGTTTGGTTGAACTGAATTCAATATTATGGAAAGTGACATGTCAGATTGGCTGCGCTTGCTGGTTTTGTTTGATGATATAGTTGCTCGAGAAAACCAAGAAATGGACACATGTCCGTACCACCAAATCCAACGTTATCTCCCCTGTGTTGGTGAAATGCCACGAAAGCACTGTTTTTCTTTGAAGAAGAAAAGGATAGAGTTTTCCTGCTGTTCACCATAGAAGAAAAGATGTGACACAGATTATGAGAAAAATTGGGTCCGAAAACCCTAACACTCATGCCGGCACTGTAACAGCATGTGAACTAGTAACATCTAACATGCAGCTTGTGTAGGAAATTTGAACAGAAAAGATTTCAGTGAATGGAAGTATGGAACAGCCACAATGGAAAAACATTATGATACATGCCTTCGTCAGAGCAGATTTCCTTCGTCGATTAGTGTGAAAAATCGAATACAATCAAAACGTGAAATTAAAACGGTTTTGCTAAAAAAAACGTGAAAAAATTATTACGTTCGACTTATGTTTTGACATCGACGCTTTGCGCAAAATCGCTCAGACTCTGACTAGGAGTCAACGGGAAGACCGAGGATGTGTCTGCTCGGCCGTGACGGCCACGACAAAACTCCAAGGGCAAAACCGCCATTCCATACGGCCGGCCGGCTGCTAGAGTTACCCGCCAAGCTCAAAGCCAGTTACCTGACCGGAGTGCAGCATCTCTTCGGCTTCTCCAACTCCAAGGGCGATGGGTGCAAGCCGTCTTGAGCAAACCAATGCTCTCTTCAGGAAAAACCTCGTGATCCAGGTGAAACGCGCCTCCATCTCCGGTTTATTTTCAAAATTCTTTCCTATTCAAACCTTTAAAACTGGCCGAGCCTCGATTTCAATTTGCGGGGTTGCACGAAGATTCATTTTTTCGCCTCTCTCATCATAGATCAGTGATCACTCATCTCGACGCTATTTGCTTTCAAGTTTGGTTTATCCAAGATCAGTGATCACTCATCTCGACGCTCAATTCTGACTCTGCTGTGACGCAGCGGCGCGCCTGCAAGACCAACTGCTGCCTGGTCCTGTTCCCGCTGCTCCTCTGCTCCGTCATCGGCGGCTTGCAGATCGCCATCGACCGCTCTTCGTCGTCGTCGCCGGAGCCCCCCACCCACTTCGACTGCGGGTGCAGCAACGTCAGCGTCGACGGGAACGCGTTCGGAGGCTTGGTGTGCCCTTCAGAGTGCCCGCTGCCTCGCGCGCCCAGATGGCCCCCTGTCCTGCAGATCCCGCCGCCCGAGTACCGGGCGGCCGGAGACGGGCTCTTCCCCTTCACCGATCTCCCGGACGCCTCGTGCAGGGCCAGAGGGACTTGCCCATCGACGTTCCTTGTCACCGGTGGCAACCAGTCCTTTGTAAGAAGTAAGGAAGCTGTTCATCCCAGTGCAGTCACAACTCGCAAGGTCTCTAGTGCTAGTTTGCCTGTCCGTGGTTTCTGAAACTAAACCTTTCTTCTTTTTTTTTACCTTGCAGATGTGATGGATAACATGTTCTTCCCTGTTCATGATGCTTCGGTGAACCTGTCGGCCGGTGTTTCCGCGCTATCTGATTTTGTCCTGGTAGGTTGTAATCTTTGGGTTCTCTTCGTGATCCTTGGTTCTTTGAGCATCGTGTGATGTCTGGAAATCTGCAGGCGACTGATGGACATTCCGAGCAAAGCTTTCTTCAGAACAAGTGCATTCCGAACCTCACGCTTTCTTACCCAACTCAATATGGCAATGAAATCGCGAATCAAGGTAATTCTCTCCGTGCAAGATCAGACGCTCACTGACGATAAACATGCTAGGTTCAACTACATAAAAGGCTTTACGTTACAATGAGCCAGTGACAGTGGCCCAGCTGCTGTTGGTTCTGGCAGTGACAGTGACAGTGCGGTCTATGAGCAGTTGAGTACATAGCAAAACGATAAAAAAAAATCGCAAGAGATTTTTTCTGTCTTCGTATTTAGAAATTCTATTACTACATTTTACTTATTCCTAATGAATATCGAAACATGGAACAGATGTACGATGCACAGAAGGATTAATGCTCTGGCGTGATAGTTCGTGGCTCATTAACGATGAACTATATAGAGGTTATTACCAAGGGAATGATAAGAACATGACCGACGAAATTGCTGCAGGTCATATTAAATCCAACTTTATGCTTTTAATCAGTTATTTGAACCTGCTGTTCGTTAACATTTAATAAGTGCCCCATCTCTACGTGCAGCATATGACTTCTTAAGTTCTGACCAGGGAAACTTCAACTTGATCATCTCATATAATGCATCAAACGACTATGATGTTTATTATGGCGCAGAAGACCCTGTCCCTCTTCTTAATCAAGGAGGATCAGTGCAAAAGCCTCATTCGGTTCAAGTTACACGACTGGCTAATATGGTATATATCGCTTTTCTCAAAGGAGAGAAATAATAGATTCTCTCTTTTTGAAAAAATTTTCCTCCACTTTCTTTTATCCGTGTCTTTTAGTTCTCTACAAATATGTTCATTCTCACTCGCATGCCATTCTTGATTCTTCATTATACATACTCTTTCTTATGCACACTCTTTGTAGTCAAATTATTTGTGGCGGTACCCTTTTGTCATTATTTTACTTGAACAACACGTGAGAACTGCTCTTTCACCATTATTTTACACTTCATAGAGTTTCAAATTTTACAGGCTTCAAATGCATACCTTCATTTAAGAGGAAATGGGCTCAGGATGTCATTTGATTTTGTCAAAGGAATGCCTAGAGTAGCTATACACTACCTGGACCGGTTTGATATCTCTCCATTTGTAGGGAAGTTGCCTTTTGTATGGACTATGGAGCTTCTTTTTCCGGTATGAAATACATTTTTGTGTGTTTTTTATATCTCTGTTTCATTTGAATATTCTGATATATTTTTTGTTACTTTTAGAGGCAAAGAATTGTAGTAGTTATAAATATTTTTAATAGCTCATGAAGCACAGAGTTGGTTCCACAGGTAATTTTAACAAACATGGTATACGAGAGGCAAAAGAAGCTAAGGATAATGATGAAGATGCATGGCCTTGGAGATCTTCCGTATTGGATTATATCCTACTGCTATTTTCTACTACTATCACTGCTTTATGTGCTATCCTTCATGCTATTTGGTTCTGTCCTTGGTATGATAAGTTGCTCTTAAGACTAGGAAAATGCACTTATCATCATCAAAATGGAATTAAGGTTGAATTTAAAGTGACTCTGATCATGTAAACATTGACACTGCACAAGTTTTAGCTAGTTATTGACTTGATTTTATCACAATTTGTTTTTTTCTCGAATACGTAGGAGAACTGCGTATCATTGTATTAATAGTAGAGAAAGGAGTCATACAAAGACCCAAACACACCCACACACACCCACTTACTGACTGAAACTAATCACCTATGATTGAGATGAAAGACCTGACCAAGTTTATCACAATTTGTTGATGTTTTATTTTTTAATTTTTTTTGAAACTGAAAGGAGTCTCATGTTACTATTATAAATTGGAAACAACCTAATCATAATCCAATCTCTCTTTTTAGGTTTAAGTTTCTTCCGCAAGAATAGCTATGGAGTACAGTTTGTATTCTATTTTGCCTATATGAACTTGCAAATTTCATTTGCGTTTCTTATGGCAACGTACTTCTCTAGTGTGAGGACAGCTACTGGTATGTGTCCATAAATGTCTTCAGTATGTCCATAAAGTGGACATTTTCCTTCATTTTACCAGAAAATGTGGAGTATCCACACTGATTATTTGGCATCTCTTCATGCAGTGACAGGATATTTGTATATAGTTGTGTCTGGCCTTCTAGCAGAAGTTTTGTTCAGATCATACGTTGAAGATGTTTCCCTCTCAAGTAAGTGCTTAGTTCATTTCCTATTAATGAAGTCAATTAAGGGTTTATTCCTCTTTTCCGATAAGTTGTGTGGAAATTCTTTTTTTTTTTTCATTCCAAGGGAGCTGGATCAGACTTATGGAACTTTTACCTGCATTTTCGTTGTACCGCATTATCTATGAATTCTCACAATCTCTACGGGTTGAGAATTATATGACCTCCTCCGGGATTCAGTGGATAGACATGAGCGATCCCAAAAATGGATTGGCAGGTGTGCTAACCATAATGATACTCGAATGGTTCCTATTCCTTTTATCTGCATTCTATTTGGATCACTTTGGTTCCTTAAGAAATGGAACGAGAAAAGCAGCAGTACTTGTGCGCACCTGCATAGATGGGAATCGTTTTCAAGCTGTTCAGCAGCAGAACACACAACTTCAGGAGTTCAGAGCTTCCGTTGAAATGGAAAGAACAGATGTTATCAAAGAGGTGACCTCTGCTCTCTTCTGCAGTACACTCGGCTCTGTTTCATATAGCGTCAAGAGACAAGAGTTAGTTGAAATATCAGTATTCACAACTGATAAGTTTAAAGCATACAATCTACAGCCTAAAAAAATTACCAAGAATAGAAAATTTCCCTTCGGAGTTAATATTGCCCTATAAGTGGTTATCACAAGTCCCTTATGAAGCAGAAGAAGTTAGGATTCACTAAAATGTTGGAAATAATGGAACTTAAAAATATTTTTTTTGAAAATTACTGCAAGAATATTGCTGTAATTTTATTAGAAGAATGTAAGGCCCACTTAAAGATGTAATATATAAAAATCATATTTGCCTAAACAAAATCACCTTGTGAAGTAGGTCTCTCTTACCTCTTTCTGAGAACATACCAATTTAACCTTTTCACTTTCCAGAGAGAGGTAGTTGAACAGCTCCTACAAGAATCAAGTAGTGGTTATTCAGTCATATGTGACAACCTCAAGAAAGTGTACCGTGGACAAGATGGAAATGCAGATAAAATTGCAGTTAGAGGGATATCACTTTCCATGTCACGTGGGCAATGTCTTGGTGTTCTTGGGCCAAACGGTGCTGGGAAAACCACTCTTATTAACATGGTAAGTTTGGATTTAGATTTAATAATGTTATGGTATCGAAAGCATGTTCCCAAAAGGTGACCATCATTTATATGAAAAAACATGTTTGTGTGTTTATGTAATAATTTAACTGAATTCCATAAGTTTCTGCTAACATATGTTAGCTGTTATACATGTGTAGTTATCCATCATTTATACTGTTATTAAGTTTTAATGACACTTAACCTTTCAACAGCTGACTGGATTTAGTAAACCTACTTCTGGCACCGCATACATTGAAGGGATGGACATACGCTTGGACATGGACAAAATTTATACAGGGATTGGTGTTTGTCCACAGGATGAGTAAACTGTTCTCACTCACTCAGATGTTTCTGAACTAGTTTTTCAGGTTAGTTTATGTAGTTGCAAACTCGTGATAACTTTCCTCTTTCTTGGATCACCTCATGCAGCTTGCTATGGGAAAACCTCACTGGTCGAGAGCATTTAATGTTCTATGGCAGGCTTAAGAAATTAAAGGGCACATCATTAGCTGAGGTAATTTGTGAACTGCTGCTTGTTTATTTTGGCATTAATATGAATATGAGGGATTCCATTTCCATCTTTGTAAACCACTTGACTACATCCAGTCAATTCCATGTACAGCTTTTAATATGAGTGCGTCATGGCAGATTGGACTGAGTTGTCCTGAGCTGACCAATATAGACTTAGAAGTATCCTATGCAAGATCCAAGGGGCGTCATCATCTCTTCGCAAATCTAACAATCAGTATCTGTAGGAGATATGATCTTGAATATTGAGCCATTTGTGTTCTTCAGTCATGATTCCAGGCAGACGTTAAAATATTTTATCAGCATTTTATTTATCTGGTTTCAAAACCAAATTTTAATATTGTGCAAGGGACTAATAGAAAGCAATTGTTTGTTGTTTGCAGGCTATCGAACAGTCTTTGAGAAGCGTGCGTTTATTTGCCGGTGGCGTGGCTGATAAGCTTGTAGGAAAATACAGTGGGGGCATGAAACGTCGTCTCAGTGTTGCTATCTCTCTAGTTGGTGACCCCAAGGTATTTTTATTTATTAACTGAGATCATGATTCAGAATCCAATATTTGTGAATTTGTAAAACTAATTACATATGTAACATTTTGCAGGTTGTTTATATGGATGAACCAAGCTCTGGCTTGGATCCAGCATCTAGAAAAGACCTATGGAAAGCTGTGAAGTCTGCCAAACAGGAGCGGTCAATAATTCTCACCAGTACAGTTCTTCACTTCACCTCCATGGGGGTATTTTTGGACTAAGGGATTGTTTCAAGAATCTTTATGGTTTTGTTCAAAATCGAGCTAATCCTAAAGATTTGGATCCAGTTCCCTGCTATCCAAATAGTTCCTTGTTCTCATAAAACAGTTCGTCTTCAGTGCATTTAATCACTGCATTTTCACATGTGTTCTTGAGGTTCACATCACAGGATCACAACATCATACTTGAATCTATTTTCAGCGCACTCGATGGAAGAGGCTGAAGTCTTATGCGACCGGATAGGAATAATCGCCAACGGTAGCCTGCAGTGCATTGGGAGCTCCAAAGAAGTATACTTACACACACGCCTTTAGTCATATATCCAGACATGGCCAATGATCTCAAATCCTTACATGACCACCCTATTTTCAGCTGAAGGACAGGTATGGAGGCTCATGTGTACTCACAGTAACAACTCCGGCCGGCAAAGAGGAGGAGGTTGAGAGATTGGTTCGGTCCTTCTTGCCCGCGGCGAACAGGGTGTACTGCGTCTCCGGGACGCAGAAGTTTGAGATGCTGAAGGAGGGGCTGAAGATCTCTGAAGTGTTCCGGGCCATGGAGGATGCGAAGAGCAGGCTGAACATCCTCGCCTGGGGCCTGGCCGATACGACACTGGAGGACGTCTTCGTCAGAGTTGCCAAGGACAGTGACATGTCCACTGTGACCTGACCTGAGTGCCTGGCTGCTCCCGGGTGCAATGCGGTGTCTGAACTTTCTGAAGTCAGGGTAATAATTCACCATGGAGATGCAGATTGAAATGTATCTGTTACTAATGGCAGTGGATTTTGCTACTCTTGGGTCGGTCCAATTGCGGCAATGAATGCGGCACTTGGACTAGAGCAGCCTGAAGCCCTGAACTTTGCTAAACCTGACAGTGCAAAACGCTATAAGAAGGAACATGGTCATCTGGTTCCAACCTGACACACCGTCACAAGCTTGCATACACATGACACATCATCCTGTTCCTTTGCAAAACCTCAGAGATGTAGAAATGACTTTGCATTGCACTGGTTGCTGCTTGCCTGCAATCCAGCGCTTTATAACTGGGATGACAGCTATGGTTCCATTCATCGAAGAATTAAGAAACATCGGTATACTTCACAACCTAAACACTGACATGGTACCCAACAAAAAACATGCTGATATCACTGACATACAGAATCTGTTGTGAAATTATGTTGATATCAACTCAAGGCCTGGCGTTATCCACTCACCTTACATGCCTTGACCTCCTCTTCATCCGCCATGTCGTTGCTTCCATCCTCCTCCAATGATACCAAATGCTTGTAATGGTCGTATACGCCAAGGCTGTACCCAAATAGTCCAGCCATTCCAATCATGCCGAGGGAGTAGGCCAATGTCCCAATCGCCTTGCCGAAGAAGTAGGAGACACTGATGTCCAATAGACAAAGCGATGCGGCGGCGATCAGCGCGATGTAGGACACGGAGAAGAACACGGTCCGCCGTGCGCGCGTCGTCTCGGTGAGGATGATCGTCCATAGGACGAGGTAGGTGGTGGTGAAGATCGAGAACACCCACACGACGCTCTCTGGTCGGCCGGCGACGGGCCACAGCGCCAGCGACGTGGTGACGGCGTACAGCACGGACGCGCGGAGAGCGAATGCCACGGACACAGTGCGTCGTCCCTTGAAATCGGCGGCGGCGGCGGCGGCGGCGGCGCGGTGAAGTCCCCGGTCTTAAGGGAGCCACTGTCGACGGTGCCGTTCTCTATCACGGTGGGGGCCGCCATGCCGTCCTCCATGACGACGATAGGTTCGACGGCGAGGACGATGGGACCATTTGCAATGTTCTCGCCATCAGGCCCTAGGTAGTTCGGCCAGTTGGAGCGAGGCCCATTTGTCTCTGATCTGGGCCTCAGAACCATTCCAGATCATTTTCAGTTATATATGCCAAACGAAAAAAGTGATGGCTATCTAGCCAAAAGAAAATCAATTTTTTTTTGGCTAGGTCAAATAACCGTACGTCTCTCACAACCAGTAAGCCATTTTCAAAAGTATTTTTGAGAGCCATTCTAGAACTATCGAGCAATGAATATTGACCCTTACGACTATCTAGTCTATTAATCCGATCAAATATGATCCTCCAATCACCTCTTAATCGGTAAAATAGAAAAACTCTATTATATACCTTTGCATGCCTTAAGCTTTTCATGTTGAGATCATCTGAGCTATCGCCATAGCAACCATTTAAGCCCAATTCAATCTTGGATTAGCCTACCCTCATACCTCAAATAAATTTATTAGTTTATAAATATTGTGATTAATTACCAAAACCTGAATTACAGACTTAGATGCTTTCAGCCGCGCCGACTAATCCAATATGGAGTACCGGGCACGAATCGACTACAATTTGAGGCATTTCAAATATAGGTGGCGTGTAAAGAGTACATCTCTTGATGTGTACATTCTCTCCGGATTGACCCGTGGAATTCTAGGAGCACATCTCCAATGAAAGTAACAAAAACCCCTTGGGATCCCGACAGAATTGATATTAGACATCAGCTTGGGGGCAAGCCGATTCTTAAGAAAGGGGGAATGTCAGGACTCCACTATCATATGCAACATATAGGGGCAGCAGGAGGCAGCCCAAGCTACATATGGACCGCTAGTCGGCAGAAGGCCCAGGGAACCCAACACAAGACCTGGTGGCCGAGAAATGGATCCGCTATGTGCGTGCACGAAAATCGGGCTGAGCCCATGTACTACTATATGGTCTTCTTCCTGAGCGAGAGAGAGAGGGAGGATCCATGTATGAACAAATCAACTTTACTTGCAAGTAAAGCATTCCTCTGCTCACCATTGCTCTGCTCTTCCTTGATCTTACTCTGTTCTTCTTTTAATTCCCAGATTCTCTTCTCTGATTCATTCCCCAGCTACCCTCCTATTAACATAAAGTTGTTGAAGAAGCACTAAATATATAAAAAAATATAAATTTTTGCGTATCTGTGTAGTGCAAGTTTTATCTTTCAAGCTAGTACTTGAAAAGATAAAAAGATAAACTTGTACTTCAAGCGTCTTGACGCAAATAGGGGGGCCATGGCCGCTAACGGCCCCTGGCTCCATCCCTACGCCAAAAGCCCACAGCGTGGCGGTGTGCCTAAATATTTTCATTAGATCAATTTTACAGTCAAATCTAGATTAAATTCTTGCAGACTTTTAACCGCTAGTGAAATATTTTTGTTCACACTGCCTTCCACCCGTCTATGCTGCTCCCACCTCTGCCGGCTGTCGCGTTAAACTGGCTCCGCCGGTGCTGTTGACGAATGGCAAGCATCCCTGTCTTAAACTGGAAGCTGGAACCCTAACCTTATCCAGTTTGACACTAGTTTGCACAAATCGACTACAATTTCATGTATTTCAAGTATAGGTGGCGTGTAAAGAGTACATCTCTTGATATGTACGGAGTCTGTCCCGATTGATCCCTAAAATTCTAGGAGTAAACATAAAATGAAAGTAGCAAAATCCCTCTTGAATTTTGATCTACAAGCAGTCGCCACGTTGGTGGAATGTTTGAATCCACTGTTCGCGATCGAGCGTCTGCCGCTGTTCGCAGCGGCGGAGATGGTTCAGCGTGTGCATACTGCATGGCAAGCAGGAGTGTCTGCAGTGGGCGGCGGCGCCGGCTACGTGCTGCTGTTGAAGCGCCCTGAACTTTGAAAACACGACCATGCAGAGTAAGAACCCCCGCCAAACACGCCCAACCCCCTTCACAACCAGTGGAGGTCTATGCATCCTGTGTGGATGGACGTTGCCAGATTTGACCTTGCTCAGAAGTCAGAACTCAGAAGGCCTCGAGGCCACGTTGAATTCCAAGGGCAGGATCGTCTTTCTACACGCCCAAGCCCAGGCGCTGCATTGCTAGTGGGACCCCTCCTCTCTCTCCATTCCAATTGCTGCAGCAGTAGCATCTCCTCCTGAGTCCTGCCTCCTCCCTCTCGTCGTGCCTCGGGCTCTCTCAGTCCGATCCATGCAAGATGACGGGGGCGGCGGACTTCCATGCCCAGGCCGACGCGCTCTTCAGGAAGAACCTCGCCATCCAGGTCTCACATCCTGCGTGCAGCCTCTCAAGGACCATTCCATTATTCCCGATTGTTTCTTCGCATCGAATTAATAATCCAAATCCAGCAACAATCTTCTGCAGAAGCGCGCGTACAAGACGAACTGCTGCATCCTCCTGTTCCCGCTGCTGGTGTGCGGGCTGCTCGGGGCGGCGCAGAACTTCATCGACAAGTTCTTCAAGGACGACGGCGGGAAGGTCGACTGCGCGGGCTGCGACGGCGGTGTCCGCCCCGCCGGCGTGCGCCTCAGCGAGGCCGCCGTCGGGGGCTTGTCGTGCCCGATGGAGTGCCCGCTGCCGATAACCCCGCGCTGGCCCGTCGCGCTGCTGCTCCCCGGGGAGAAGGCGGAGGACGTCACCAAGGAGGACAGGGAGGCGCCGCCGGCCGACGCGAAAGAAGAAGAAGAGTCGCCCGAGGAGCTCCTCGAGTCCCTGACGAAACCGCCGCCGTGCAGGAGCCCGGAGTCGTGCGCCGCGCCGGCCAGGTTCCTCGTCACCGGCGGCAACAAATCCTTCGCACAAAGTACATGTTCATGCAGCCAGCCAGATCATGATGGATTCCTTTGTTCGTTGCCAAAAAAAATGGCCCCCCTCCCTAAATCAAAACCTGATGCTCTTGCAGGTCTCACGGGCAACATTTTCCCGCCACACGCGTCGCCGAACCTGACGGCTGACATCTCCGGCTTGGCTGATTTTGCTCTGGTTCGTTGCATTGGACGGGCTCCATTTATCTGTAGATGATGAGATCATTGTTTGTGTGGTGGCCGTCAGTCTACTAATTGCTATTGCATGCAGGCAACAGATGCAACGGGTCCTGGCTCTGGTGGCTACGAATCTGCATTTGGCATGGGGGCGCTTTATTTTCTTCAGAGCAAATGCACTCCGAATTCCACACTTTCTTTCCAAGTCCAGTACGGTCCTGAAAGTTCGACCAAATGTGAGATATTTATATAATCTATATATATGTATGTGCAGAGAAAGCTAATAATAACTTAGTGTTTATTATGAAGTGATATATAAATGCTGAAAAAACATATATTGGGTATACTAATGCAAGCTTTTTTCTCAAAAAAGGAAAGGAAAGTGGGAACACAGCTAAAATATACTCCCTTCGTCCCAACTTATAGGTTGTTTTGGGTTTTCTAGATTCATATTTTTTCTATATATTTTTTCTATGTATTTAGACGTATGTATATCTAAGTACATAGCAAAATCTATGAATAAAAAAGAAAGCCAACGACCTATAATTTGGGATGAAGGGAGTATTATTGGATTTATCCTAACTGCTATTCCTAACTGAAAAAAGTCTGAACAGATGCAAGATGCACTCAAGGATTGTTTGATTGGCGAGAGAGTTCGGCAGTCATGAACAAAGAATTGTATAGAGGTTACAAAGAAGACAAAATCAAAGAAAGGATAGAGAATAATAATGATGTTGTTTCAGGTGTTACCATCCCATTAGTATTTTTCTACCCATAATTTATATCTCTAATTGATTATGTAACTTACATTCTTCTGTTTACAGCATATGACCTCAAAAACTCAGACATCAAGAACTTAAACTTGATTGTCCAATATAATCCTGAAAAATCAAACATGCTTCGGGTTCCACGGTTAATGAATCTGGTAATATTTCTTTCTCAACTTGAAAGAAAATATCAGGTCATATCTTTATAAAATACTACCATTTTCCCAACCCTTTGGTAGACCTTGTGTACATGTAATAAGAAGCTCAGATCTAAAGTCAAAACTTCAGTTTATATTTTGGTTTTATAGAGTTTGTAGCTACTTTGCAGGCCTCAAACGCGTACCTTCAATTGAGGGATAATAATAAGAAGATGCAATTTGGGTTTGCCAAAGACATGCCTAGAGATGGTCACCCTATGAAGCCTCCTGATATATCTTTCCTAGTGGGAAAGCTGATTTTTGTATGGATTGTAATGCTTCTTTTTCCGGTATGACCTGTTTTACTCTAGAGTTAGTTACAACTTTATGTTATGAATACCTCTGGCAGTCCCTCCGTTCTAAATTATAGGTCATTTTTTCTAGGTATACAATTTTTATTATGCAGCTAGATATACGCTATGTCTAGATATATAGTAAAAACTATGTAGAAAAGTCAAAATGACTTATAATTTGAAATGGACTGAGTAGTCATCTGAGGACTCTAGGACAAATATATGTATGTGCATGATATATGGAGAATATACAAAATAACCGTCATATAATAAGAAAATACCAAAGATGAAAACAAACAATCTATATACTCTAACCATATTATATTGGTATTGTAGGTCATCCTGAGCAGTTTAGTCTATGAGAAGCAGCAGAAGCTAAGGGCTATGATGAAGATGCATGGCTTAGGGGATATGGCATACTGGATTATATCCTATTGCTATTTTCTTCTTATATCGCTAATTTATATGCTCTTATTGGTTATATTTGGCTCCATTGTTGGTAAGATGATACCTTTAAGAATTGTATGAAAAGTGCTCCATTAAGTTTGTTTTTTTTCTAAGCTAGCGTGATTATGATTGCACAATTAAGCTAGGGTGATTATGATTGCACAATTTCCAAAATAAAACCTACAATAATTTTATGTTTTCTTTTATCTCTTATGTTAGTAATTACTGCTTTGTGATTTTAGAAATGTTACTTGGAATATCTTCCAAAACACACATCACGTCCATCTATATATGCTCTTTTAATCATGGGTTGAACTACTTCACTTCTGAAATTAATTTACTTGTCTTTCTATTTCCAGGTGTAAAGTTATTTGCGTCGAATAGCTACGTGTTACAGTTCATAGTCTATTTCACCTACATGAACTTGCAAATATCATTTGCTTTTCTTATGACATCATTCTTTACTACTGTTAGCACTGCTACTGGTACGCTTCTACTTGAATGCTCATAATTTTCGTTCAGATGGTTGCAACAAAGTATCTAGTCTCATTACATTTGGAACTGCTTGGTGCAGTGTCAGGATATCTCTATGTAATTGGATCTGGCTTTATAGGAGAATATTTGTTCAAGCCTTTTGTTGAAGATACATCCGTCTCAAGTCTGCACCCAACTTTCTTCTTTTATTATGGCTATAAAGTTTCAGAAACTTAATTTCTATTCATTATTTTGTCCTGTGCTTCAGGAAGCTCGATTGTGCTGATGGAGTTCTTCCCACCATTTTCTTTGTACCGCATAATCTATGAACTCTCCCCACCTCCAGCCACGGGATTTTATTCAGACTTTTCTGGTGTACAATTGGGAGACCTGAGTGATCCGGAGAATGGAATTTTAGTCTTGCTAATCATAATGGTACTCGAGTGGGCCACATTCCTTTTCTTCACATTGTATTTGGACGAATTTGGGTTCCTCCAAACTGGAATTAGAAAGTTGGTAACAGCTTCTCGCCCCGATGGGAGCTGTCAGGCTCTTCAGAAGCCGTCCACACAGCCTCAAGAATTTGAAGCTTCAATTGAAATAGACAGGACTGATATTATGAGCGAGGTGCACCCGAAATCTTTATATCTGCATATCTGCATGTTATGTCATGTGGGCCATAGGGCTTAGAAGAGGGGTTGCATACCTGGCCTGTTCACCCACATCCATTAGATGCATGCAGTTGTGCCCCTAAGTCAGTTAGGTACTATATTAGGAAGTTGCCTCTCTCTAAACTTCTAGATATGGATTGTTAAAGAGTAGATTAATCTCTTTTTACCGTTACTTAGGGGTCAAGTAATACCTTCTGTATAAAGAAAGACAATCTTTCAATAAAGGTGCAAGCAAGTGCTAGAAGGGTTAAAATCCCTCTGGTAATCCGACACATAACACTATGTGTTTTTATGTTATACTTATCATGATCTTTTTAATACTGTAGTCCCCCCTCCCATGCAGATACACACAACCAAACTTGGATACTGTACATTTTGTGATATTATTTAAGTTAAATTTAGGTACTGGTATTTTTTTTTGATTTTACTCCTGCGTGGATGTATTTTTCACTAAATACGTTGATAATGGTGTAGTTTCGCTTCTTCTTTTCAGAGAGAGATAGTTGGTAGATTCTTGCAACAACCAGATAGTAGTTATTCGGTCATAATTGACAACATTAGGAAAGTGTACCCTCCAAAAGATGGAAATGCAGAGAAAGTCGCTGTCAAAGGTTTCTCACTTTCTATCCAAAGAGGACAATGCTTTGGACTTCTTGGTTCTAATGGTGCTGGAAAAACCTCTCTCATTAGCATGGTATGTAAATCATATTATTTAATTGTAAATTTCTCGAACCTTTTTATAAATTCTTGAGATGTAGCATGTTATTGTTTGGTCTGTACAGTAGTATTTTTGGCCTCTTGGTGATCGGAAAAAAAACTATCAAACATCTCTTTTAAGAAATGTGACCGATTTTAAGAGTGGAGGCATACATTTGTCTAAATAAAGGGTGATCAATTTAAGAGGTTCATGTTGAAATAGAACTAAAACCCATGATTTGGAAAGGTTTCTAGCTTCCGTTCATGTGCAAATATTTTTGATTTTCGGTTGCTACTTCACATGACAAAATTTTCCTAATCTCAGCTGACTGGATTTACTAAACCGACATCTGGCACGGCTTATGTTGATGGACTGAACATACGAACGGACATGAATGAGATATATACAAGAATAGGTGTTTGTCCACAATTTGAGTAATTGCAGCTTTTCACCCATACTATTGTGTCCTTTCTTTATTTCAATATGAGAGAAACCCCAGATTAATGTGTAATATTTGTTAATTTGTGATCGCTACTTTTATATTTCCATGCAGCTTGCTGTGGGAAACACTGACTGCCCGAGAGCATTTGATGTTCTATGGCAGGCTTAAGAGATTGAATGGTGCCGCATTAGTTGAGGTAATGTCAAGCAGCAGTTTACTCTACTATTGTGTTTTGGCATTGTTTACGAGTCCAATATATTCCATTTCCAATATCATTATTGGATCGATCGATTTACCTTATATATCATTGATAGTTAACCATCTGTGGTACCTCTATGATAGATGTTTCTAGAAACGTCTGTGATAAATCTGGGTTATCATAGACACTAAATTACAGTTAGTACTATAGCCATCTCTTGTTTACAAATTTTTGAAAACAATCTCTTTTTTACAAATATAAGTTTGAATTTCTCTCTGTTTTTTTCTAAAAGGAAGTTCTCATATATTGTGGTGTTACTGATAACTGTTCATCCATATTTTTGGATGCATACCAAAATAATTTGTCCTGGTGTAGCAACTAGCAATAGTCAAATGCTCAGCTTTCTCTTTCCTTTTGCCAGGCTGCAGAACAATCTCTAAAAGTATTAAGGATATTTGAGGGTGGTGTTGCTGATACTCGTGTGTCACAATACAGTGGTGGCATGAAACGTCGTCTTAGCGTTGCTATATCTCTAATCGGTGACCCTAAGGTACTTTGTTCTATAAAGTTGTCCATGATCCATGAAACAGACTGTATTTCTTTTAGATAGAAAAAAGTAGGTATTTGATCAAATAATGAAAGATTATGTATTTGGAGCGTGTTTGTAGGTGGTTTACCTGGACGAACCAAGTTCAGGATTGGATCCAGCATCAAGGAAAGCCTTGTGGAATGCTGTGAAGTTTGCCAAAAAGGACAGAGCCATAATTCTCACAAGTAAGATTTTCACGCCAACATTTTCAGACACTGATCAGCCACTTTTATCACTGCTAATCACAACATTTTTCATCTGCTACCATAACCGGACTTGAATTAATAGTGAAACTTTTTCCTTCAACTTTCAGCACATTCGATGGAAGAGGCTGAAGCTCTATGCGACCGGATAGGAATATCCGCATATGGGCGCCTCCGGTGCACCGGAACATCCAAAGAGGTAAACTTGTACCTATCAGAAGTTGACTCTGTTTTCAGAAAGGACCACTGACCTACGGTGCTAAATATCCCCTCAACATGTGTTCTCCCAGCTGAAAGCCAAGTATGGAGGTACATTTGTGTTCACGGTAACGGCTGCGGCCAGCGAGGATGAGGCAGTGGAGCAGCTAATCCGGTCCATCTGCCCTACCGCGAAGAGGACGTACCACATCGCGGGGACGCAGAAGTTTGAGATGCCGAAGCAGGGGGTGAAGATCTCTCAAGTCTTCCAGGCCATGGAGCAGGCAAAGCGCTCGCTGAACATCGTTGCCTGGGGCCTGGTTGATACAACGCTGGAAGACGTCTTTATCAAAGTTGCCAAGGAGAGTGAGAAATGCCCTGATTAGAACTAGCACTTGGACTTTGATCGCACATGGACTCTTGGACATTACTTGGGGGTGTGTTTTTGGTACTTTGGATTGGGGGAAGGGCCTGGATCGGCAAGGTTATGCATTTGGTAGCTGCTCAAAAGCTTGGTTTTCTCAGACATTTGAAAGAATCTTGCTTTGCTTTGATGACCGAGATCTATGAGCTAGTCGAGAGTATTCCAAATAAGACCTTACATTTGGATTTAATTTTTGAACAGTTAGTTTGGATTTAGTAATTGTTCATATATTAAAGTTTTTATTTGTTAGACAATCTTTTTTTTCAAATGATCTACGGGGCTATTTAACTAGTTATGTACACTAGCCATTATTGGTATGTATAGTATCCATAATAACCCATAGTCCTACACCGTCCTGTCGTAAATATATAAACAGTATTTTAGACATTCATATGGTATATAAAACACAACTTTTATTACTTCCTTTTAATTATAATATATCAATAAGATATAGCAAATTAAAGTATACTTTTATGAAATTGTTTTCAAGGCAAATTCACTCAAATAATTTATAGTCAAGGTTTAGAATGATTGATTTTAGACAAAAGCACAAAGTATTACTAGCTTATTTGTGGCTTTGCACCGTTGAGCCCGTGATGGCCTGATGTTTGGGCCAGTCAACGCGTGCAGTCCGACACTAGGACACACACTGTGGAGCATCCGGCAACGACGCAAGCGGCATAGAGCGACGGCATCCTGTCTCAGGATAAGCAAGCGTGCAGCGCTGACGGATACGCTTGGACAACCCAACCGAAGGTTGTTTCTCTCCTTCCATCAATAGCTAAACAGCTTTGGAACAAGATATCCCTGATTTCTTGGTTTGTTTTGATCTCGTGACAACAGGCACGATGCGACTTTTGCTTTCTAGCTAGGTCACTAGGTAAACAAAGTGTTTGTGACCGTGAAACTTCCACGTACGTTGCACAACTATTTCCGTATATGCATACATTTTCATGGAAGCTTCGATCAAACCAGGACCATTTCGTGTGAGTTAAACCTTTGCCCAATTTCAATCGTTCATGTATACCTGTTTCGATCACTAGGCCACCAAACACATTGCAAAAATCGGAGCAAACAAGTTCCACACGAATTCCCACGAACGGAAAACACCAACCTAAAAGTTGCACTTCATTTAAAAACGGCGGGCCCCACACCCATCCCAAACCCAGTCTTTCAATGCCCATTTCAATAAATGCCAAATCTTTTTCCGGAACTGGATTCCAGAAATTGGTGTTTTGCTGCCGTGGATGAAATCAAATGCCATCGAAATTTGATCTGATCAGGTCAGGGCCAGGGGGCACACTGCTAAATCTGGCCATGCACAAAAGCCAAACCCACCCACCCCGTGGAATCAATGCCACGGCAAGCCTCAGCGACGTCCTGCTGCGAGTTGCCGAAACTGACCTTGCTTCGGGGCAAAGGAAGGGCGCTCTCCTGCCGTGTGCAGGGTGGAGGAGTCCAGGGGTAGAACCGTCTTTTGCACGTGGCCTGCTGCTGCTTATGTAGCGCTAGTACACTACGCCGGGCCAGTTCACACTTCACACGCCTCTGCTCCCATTCCAAGTGTAGCAGGCAGCAACGTCTCTTCTCTTGTCCTCTGCAAGCAAGGTGAGGAGGAGGAGGAGGAGGAGCGGCGATGGGCTCGGCGAACTGCCTCGCGCAGACCAATGCGCTCTTCAGGAAGAACCTCGTGATCCAGGTGATGCGTCGTCCTCGATCTGACTCCTGATGATCAGTCGAATCTCTCTTCGTGCTTCTTGAATCTTGGACTCCTTTTTTTGTTGGAAGATTTTTTTCGTTGTGTTTTTTTTTTTGCTTCTGAAAGATTCAGTACTTCGTGCTCGAGATTCTGTGAATTTCGAGGAATTCAGGAATGCAGGTCATGTGTTTTGGTTTAGCCCCACGATTGCATCTTTTGACCTCAGCGCATATGAAAAACCCCCAAATTCTCATTTCACCGCGCTGCAAAGCTATTATTTTTCACTGATATCACGCTTATCTCTGACGTGTTCTACACTGCCAATCTGCAGAGGCGCAACTGCAGGGCCAACTGCTGCCTCGTCTGCTTCCCGTTCCTCATATGCTTGCTGCTAGGAGGGACGCAGCTGATCGTGATACTGGCTTACCGCAGTTCAGGGGCGCACAAGTCCGGGTTCGACTGCGGCTACTGCACTGCCAGCACCAAGAGTTCGATCGAGAACAGGGTTGGAGGGCTCCAATGCCCGATCGAATGCCCCCTGCCGATCGCACCGAAATGGCCCCCAGTGCTGCAACTGCCATTAGATTCAGGCCCTGAGGATGAACTCGGTTCCTTCAACTCTACCAACGTCACGGATACGCCGAAACACTCTCCGGAGAGGTTCCTTGTCACCGGTACCAACCGGCCATTTGCAGAAAGTATGCAGTGCATATTTTTCAGTAAAATTTAGAAGTTTCTTTCTTGCAATATCGTTTTGGTATTCTTGTGGGTTCCGATTTTCAAGGTTTCTGGCCCTTGCTTGCAGGTGTCATGAGTAACATGCTCCCCAAGCATGATGATGGGTTGAAGTTTGTAGCCGACATCTCCACCTTGGCTGATTTCGTGCTGGTTGGTTCCCTAAATTGACCTTAATTTGTGTGATGCTCACTGGTACGGTTCACTCATTGATCTTACTTTTTTGTAAAACTTTTTCAGGGTACAAATGCAGTGCGCGCTCTCTCTAGAGGTGCTGATGAACTTGGTTCTGATTTTGATCAGTACAGCCACCTTTTTTTTCTTCAGAGCAACTGTACCGCGAACTCAAAACTTTCTTTTCCAGTCCAAGAAGGTCGCAGCAATTTCACCAAAGGTGAGATTCTCACAGGCACAGCCACACAGGAGCTATGTAGAGAAATCAAACGATGACTTAATATTTACAGAGTTGTGCTTATCACACGCGAACAATTATGCAATTTTTTTCTGATTTTTTTAGAAAAGGGAAACAGGATTACTATTCAGAATTTTACCCAGATATTTTCTCTCCACAAACATTCGATGATTGGTTGAAATATGAGCAGACTGTGTACCGTTTCTGAAATATGACCAGATTAAGACCTGTTTTCTTTACTAAACCGGCCTGAAGCAGATGCAGAATGTATTGAAGGATTATTTCTGTGGCGTCAGAGCTCATCAATCATGAACAGTGAATTATACAGAGGTTATTGCCAAGAGGATAAGGAGACCAATAAAATTGCTTCAGGTTTTACCATTCGTCTCCTTGTTCTTTTCTTCCCCCCCCCCTCCCCCCCTCCTTAATTGACCACTCTAATTGATTGTGTAACTTACGCTGTTCTGTTTACAGCATATGACCTCACAAGCTCAGACCTCAACAATTTTAACTTGGTTGTCTCATACAACTCAACTTACAAGGGTGTTACTCAATCTTCAGTTTTGCCATTATCTCCACTTTCATTTGCACCAATCATGCTTCGACTTCCGCGGCTACTGAATCTGGTAATTTTCTTCCTTCAATTTGAAAAAAAGTATTTTTCCAGCCTAAATATATTTGCCACAACATATATAAATGCAATAAGGATATAAGGTTTAATCCCCCACCCCACAAAATGAAAGGAAAATAGTTATGATATTGACTGTCCATTAATTTTAAAGTCAAAACCTTCTGTTACTAAATAATTTCATCCTCAAAAAATAATTCAGATTTTTTATATGCATTGTGCTACTCATTTTTATGGAGCCCCTATCTGCTTTTGCAGGTCTCAAATGCATACCTTCAATTGAGGACCGGTGGTCCTAAGATGCAATTTGAGTTTGTTAAAGACATGCCTAGAGCTCAATCTGAAATGACTATTGATATATCTTTCTTAGTGGGGAGGGTGGTTTTTGTATGGATGATAATGCTTCTTTTCCCGGTATGACCTTACCATATATTTAAATGCACCTAGATTGACACTTCTTTTCTTTTTCTTATAGTAGACATTAGCTACTCAGAGAATCTCATATAACATGTTGCTATTGCAGGTCATCCTAAGCAATTTAGTCTACGAGAAGCAACAGAAGCTAAGAACTATAATGAAGATGCATGGTCTAGGAGATGTGGCATACTGGACTATATCCTATTGTTATTTTCTTCTTCTATCGCTACTGTATATGCTCATCTTGATTGTTTTTGGCAAAGGGGCTGGTAAGACAATACATTTCACATTTTGAAGAGATGTGCTTCATTAATATTCCAAATAAAAAGGACATCAATGTTAAAGTTGTCAGGGTTGCACAAGTGGTTGATAATACACATATGTTAGTTTGATTTTGTTTTCTTCTAATAGTAGCTGCTTTAGGCTTGTGCAAAATTTACTTGGAAGATCTTCAAAGTATACATCAGAGACCATTTGTGTATTTTGAATCATGGAACTACGAGTTTGCCACTAATTACTTGTCTTTCTGTTGCAAGGTATAATGTTATTTAAATTGAGTGACTACAAGGCACTATTCGTGGTCTATTTCGCCTATATGAACTTGCAAATTTCGTTTGCTTTCCTTATGGCGACATACTTTTCCAATGTGAGGACTGCTAGTGGTATGATTCTACTCAAGTATTCACATTTCTTTTCCTTCAGATGGTTCCAGCGAGCTATCGACTCATTATATGATACTGTTTCGTGTAGTGACTGCATACCTCTTCACAATTGGATCGGGCTATTTAGGAGAATATTTATTCAGGCCTATTTTTGAAGATATGTCCCTCTCAAGTCCGTGCAAAAACTTCTTGCTATATGGCTCAGTCTATTGTGATATATCTTATATCCCTACTATTATTTTAAGAAAAATATCATTTTTTCATGTGCTTTAGGAAGTTGGACTACACTGATGGAGTTCTTCCCGCCATTTGCTCTGTACCGCATAATCTATGAGTTTTCTCCACCTCCATCACCTTTCTATCGTACGGACTTTTCTGGAATACACTGGGGAGACTTGAGTGATCGTAAAAATGGAATGAAAGATATTCTCATCATAATGGCACTCGAGTGGGCCACGTTCCTTTTGTTAACATTCTTTTTGGATGAATTCGGTACCCTCGGAAATGGAATTAGAAAAATGGTATCAGTTTGTCCCTCACACGTCGATGGGAGTTCTCAGGCTTCTCAGAAGCAGACTATTCAACTTCAAGAATTTGAATATTCGGTTGAAATGGACAGGACTGATGTTTTGAGAGAGGTACGTGCACCTCCATGTTATCAATATGCTTGATTTAATCAGAATAATAGATTGAAGTATGCCATGTGTTAACTTGATATTTCAAACATCATATCAACCCTCAATACCTCAAACCCTCCCAGCAAACTTGGACGTTGTTGATAGTGTGATACAACAAACTAAGATAAAAAATATTATGTGGAATTACTCCTGCATGAACGTGCTTCCACCAAATTATTGGCATAATAATCTTGCTTTCCGCTCTTTCCTTTCAGAGGGAGATAGTTGAACAACTCTTACAAGAATCGGATAGTAGTTATTCGATCATATGCGACAATCTTAAGAAAGTGTACCATGGACAAGATGGAAATGCAGAGAAAATTGCTGTCACAGGGTTATCACTTTCTATGCAACATGGGCAATGTTTCGGAATTCTTGGTCCAAATGGTGCTGGGAAAACTTCTCTCATCAGCATGGTAATAAGTATGTATAGTTCTAGATGAATAATCAGTTTTTTATACAGCATGTTGAACACTGCAGTTTCTCTTTTCAAGGAAATATGACCGATTTTAAGACTGTTGTATACACATTTGTTTGAATCAGGAAACATCATGTTTTTCTCTTTATTCCAAAAGGTTCTAGCTATTGTTCATCAGTTCATGTGCATATATAATTGACTTTTCATTGCCACATTACATTATCAAATTTGATTAACTCCTAACCTGACAACAGTTGACTGGATTTACTAAACCTACATCTGGCACGGCTTATATTAATGGAATGGACATACGATCGGACATGGACAGGATTTATACAGGAATTGGTGTTTGTCCACAATTTGAGTAATTTTACACCCCCCACCTCTCAACTTCTGTTTCAAAAGAAAAGGCTTACATGATTCTGACAAATATTCTTGTATAGTTTATGGTGAATTAACTACTCCTTTCCATTGATCATCTCCTTGCAGCTTGCTATGGGAAACACTGACGGGTCGAGAGCATTTGTTGTTCTATGGCAGGCTTAAGAATTTGAGATGTGCAGCATTAGACAGGGTAATGTCTGCCAACATGTTAATTTTGTGCTGTTTATTTTGACATTCTTTCCACGAACCTGATAAATTCCATTGCCACTACAATTCACCCCCTTGAATCTGATGCACCATGCTATCTGGTTTGAAGTCATACCGGATCTGTATATTTTAGGATTGGGTCCGTCCTGAGCTCATCCACACAACTTGGAATATCATAATTCTGAACTTCGAAGACACACACACACACACACACACACACACACACACACACAATTCACATTGAAATAAAATCAACTGAGTTTTATAATGATTTCCTGTATAGCAATTAAATCAAAGTTTACTATTCCTTTCCTCCAGGCTGTAGAACAATCTCTGAAAAGTGTACGCTTATTTGATGGTGGTGTTGCTGATAAGCGTGTGGCAGAATACAGCGGAGGCATGAAGCGCCGTCTCAGCGTTGCTATATCCCTAATTGGTGATCCTAAGGTACTTGTATTTCACCATCTGTCCACAATTCAGGAGATAGAGTGCATTTCTTGTACAGTTAGAAACAGTAGTATTTGCCCATGTCAAAGGTTATGTGTTGGGAGCATTTTATAGGTTGTTTACATGGACGAACCAAGTTCTGGATTGGATCCAGCATCAAGGAGAGCACTGTGGAATGCTGTCTTGTCTGCCAAACAGAACAGGGCCATCATTCTCACAAGTACCATATTCCAGCTATAATTTTTTTCAGACACTACAGTCTATTCTCATCTTAGCTAATCACAGCATTTTTCATCAGCCATCACCATGAACTTCAAAACATAATTACGCCTTCAATTTTCAGCGCATTCCATGGAAGAGGCTGAAGCACTGTGCGACAAGATAGGAATCATGGTAAACGGGCGTCTGCAGTGCATTGGGACATCTACAGAGGTAGACCTTATACATGTCACTTAACTCTGTTTTCAGACATGACCACTGATCTATGGTAGGTGCTAAGATTTGTCCACCGTAACATGACTTCTCCAGCTGAAAGCCAAGTATGGAGGCACATATGTGCTCACCATAACAACTGCGGCGGGCGAGGAGGAGGTGGTGGAGCAGCTGGTCCAGTCCCTCTGCCCTGCGGCGAACAGAATTTACCGCATCGCGGGGACGCAGAAGTTCGAGATGCCGAAGCAGGGGTTGAGGATCAGCCAAGTGTTTCAGGCAATGCAGCATGCGAAGGGCTGGCTGAACATCGCTGCCTGGGGCCTGTCTGATGCAACGCTGGAAGATGCCTTCATCAAAGTTGCCAGCGAGAGTGACATATCCTCTGTGTAGAAGTGTTATCTGGACTTTGATCGTCCATGGACTCTTTGATAGTTTGATATGGATTCAGGACCTATTTATTTACCTCTAGATTATATAAGTTAGATTATGGTTGAAGGGTAGTAGGGTAAAAGATCATCTTAGAATCACAAATAACTTGAGACTACTTATTTTAGATTATTTGTGGTCCCAGTGTGATCCTAAGATAGTTTTTTACCATAGTACCTATGATCCATAATCTACCTTATATAATCTAGGTGAATTATAATTCCAAACAAATACTATATTTGGATACTCGATTGGTGTACCCAGGGTACGTAGTAACCCACATGTGAAATTCTACTCAATACTCCATTGGCATGTCCTCACCAATTCGTATAATCTCTTTCTTCGAAACCTGAGCCAAGCTCAGGCTATCCATTGGGCCACGTCATCGCGCATTTCTCGGCCGTCGGATCCTATTTCTACGGTGGAACGAGGGCGTAGGTGCGAGCAGCGTCTCGACGCTTCGCCCAGCGTCGTCCCTCTCGTGCGCGTCGCGGGCGTGCTGTTCATCCGCTTACCTTTCAGCTAGCTCCGCGGCCCTCGGCCACCCATGTATGTCGCGCGCCGCCCATCGCCGTTCGCCTATATTTCCAGCCATCGACCTCGTTTGCCCGGCCCCAACTCCCTTTCCCTTGCCGGCTTGCCGCTGTCGCTGCCTCGTTCCCCACCTCGCAAGGCCATCGCATCGACCGCCACCCTGAGTCGGTCCCGACCGCTTCACCTCCCGCCTCTCCGCTACTCCTGACCTTCTCCACCCGAGCTGGAAGGCGAGGAGGACGATGAGGGCAGTGCCTGTGCAGCGCAGGGGAGGCAGAGCGCGAGCACGGAGCCTGCTAGCGCTCCAAGTCCCATGCGAAGGAAGCAAGGCGGGCTGGTGCCAAATCCCAAGCAAACCAACCCTCCAATGGCCGCGCCCGTGTCGCAGCTCACGCGTGCACTCAAGCCAGCGAGCTCGGAAACGCCTGCGAGCAGCCGCACATGTTGAGTCGATGTTAACACAGGAGATGCACAACATGTGCTCGATGATTTGCTTATGAGAGCTGATGTTAAATCCCTTGCAGTGTGCAGTGTATTTATCATATTGTACTACAGGTTGCCGCAGATGACAGATATAGCAACAAGTGCAAAGGAAGCTTGATTAGGTGCTACTAGAAAATCCAGCTCGAGTGCCACCAGGTTCAAGCAACTAAAGCTGCAAGGCGTTCTGCTGCCTTCCTCAAGATCATGGTCAAGAAGGTGGCTCATAATTCCCTGCTAATTCGTTTGTTCAAGGTAGATTTCTGCTTCTGCATCTTGTCCTTTTTGCTTGTCATAGAGGAATAATTGAAAGAAAACAGAGAAAGAAAAATATGAATTGTCTCTGCTAACAAGTTCCCTTCTTATGGTCAAGGGAGAGAGACTCGAAAGGAGAAGCAATCGGTGTGGCTCTCACCTCCCTTGCTTAATAGGTCCACTTTCCTTGAAATGTGTTTACTTTAAGCCAGTGAAAACAAAATAAAAATAGGTAGCAAAGAAAAACTCTGTATGGCACATGAAACATATTTGAGTGATTATTTCTTCCTGCTTAGTGCTAATAACAAATACATTGATTACAGTGAAATTTAGATGAATCAGAGGGTAGCTATAAAACATACTGAAGTTGGTCAAGAACTTCAATAGCACGTTATCATTAGAGCTCCAACACAATGTATCAGGCGCCTGTGTTCGCTTCTGCTATTGTTGCGGCTGCCGGTGCACAGCCAAGCAGCACAGCTGATCAGCTGCACAACTTGAGCACGCTTTTGTCAAAAAATTGGCTGCCGGCTGGCTTCACTTGAGCTGCTGCTGGCCTGCTAATGCAGCTGCAGCCGTAGCTGCAGCCAGCTCAACTGATCAGGCCAGGATTTTAGTGTGCTTACAAAAACTCATCGGTTAGTTTGCTTAAAAAAACTCATCGGTTTTTTCTAGAATTAGAACTTTTCTGAGTCGTATTTATTCATTTCATTCAAAATCCGTCGCTCACTTTTGTCCAAAATTAGAATCTAAACCCATTACCCCACAGTTGGAATCGAAATTGCTTCATCTCAATTCATGAGAATGAACGATACCGATCCAACCAAACCTCTCCTTCAAGTATATTTTCAATCTGTACAATAAAATCATAGTTATATATATATTTTTATATATAGGTCCTCGCTAGCTAATATAACTTTGTTATGAAAAAGTAGAAAACTTACATGCAATTTAAACCATCGGGCAAATTCTTTCTGAATTCTACGATCAATAATGTGGTCTGACACACCTTCCGCTTCTAACTGTTCCCTGTATATCCTGTAAAAATACATCCATCTGAAAATTCGACCGAAATAATTGCAGTACAATCATTGCATGACGGATTAAGTACCCAATATATGGCTCAATTTCTTCGCAATTGTTTAGCGCATACCAAACCAGCTTGTCGTAATCCGAATCAAGGAACGAAGTCTTCGCTGCTCCAATTACATCAACATTTTGCTGGAAATAAGAGAAATCACCTTCTCGTAACGAATCTACATTCTCTCTGTTCTTACCTTTCTGATTGAATTGTGTGCCAACATCATCATCCACAAAGTACCTTGAGCAAAATGTCAAGGCCTCATTAGCAACATATGCTTCTGCAATGGATCCTCCAGGCCTAGCCATATTTCTCACGGAATGCTTCAATGTGCATAGCCTTCTTTCGACGCGATACATGCATCCATATTGTACTGGGCGTCTTAGGATTGCTTCCTCAAACAAATGGACAGCCAAGTGCACCATAACATCAAAGAGGCCAAGTGCACCATAACATCAAAGAAGGCAGTAGGGAAAATTTCCTCAAGCTTGCACAAAATTATTGGGATACCTATTTTTAATTTATTCAAAACATCCAACTTCAGAGTTTTGCAACATAGTTGTCGAAAGAAGTTTCCTAATTTTGAAATAGCTGCGTATGTCTCTTTATCCATTAAACCTCGAAGGGAAGCAGACAAAATCCTTTGAAGTAGGATATGACAATCATGAGTTTTCAATATTTGGAGTTTGCATCCATCAACGATAATACATCTTGATAAGTTAGAAGCATATCCTTCTGGGAACTTCACCTGACTTATAAAATCATAAAATAGCTTCTGTTTCTTTTTACCCATTGTATATGGAGCTTTTGACATTTTGCATGACTCCCCTTCCGTAGTATTCAACATGTGTTGATGTGGTTTAATGCCCATCTCTTCCAAATCAACCCTAGCATTGATTGTGTCCTTTATCTTCCTAGCAATTTTAAGCAATATTCTAATAAGGTTTTCACATATGTTTTTCTCAATGTGCATGACATCAAGATTATGTGGCAGCTTCAGAGTTATCCAATACGGCAAGTCAAACAAACAAACCCTTCGCCTCTAACACTTACCGAGTTCCCGCTTCCTTTTCTGACCTTGAGGAGACTTTCCTGGTTTAACATCTTTAACATTCTCCAGTTGCTGCTGAAGCTCCTCAGTAGTAAATTGCTCTGACCTCTCTCAGTTTTCGGTATTACCATCAAACTCTGCTTTCTTTCTTCTCCATGGATGGTCAGTTGGAAAGAAACGACGATGGCCAATATAACATATCTTGTTCTTCAATCTCCTTGAGCAAGGATCCTTGTCACAACGCACACAGGTATAATAACCTTTCATGACTGCCCCGCCAATGTGCTTAGTGCTGGATAATCATGTATGCACCAAATAACTGCAGCATGCAGTTTAAAGGATTGCTGACTACAAGTATTGTATGCATCGACACCCTTCCAAAGGTCCAACAGCTCATCTACGAGAGGTTGCAAGAAGGCATCAAAATCCTTTGACGGAGAACTTGGCCCAGGGATCAATAATGCCATCATGAAGTTTGATTCTTCCATGCATACCCATGGTGGCATGCTATACGACACAACAAATACTGGCCACATACTATATGAGTTGGTCATGTTGCCAAATGGATTGAAACCATTGGTTGCAAGGCAAGTCTAATGTTCCTAGGATCTTTTGAAAATTCCGACCAATTTTTATCGAAGTCTTTTCATGCCTCACCATCAGCTGGATGGCTAAGCTCATTCTCCACCAGTTGTTGCTTCAACTCGTTCCATTGTGCATCCTTTGCGTTTTGATGAAAAAACATCCTCTTTAGCCTTGAAACCAGCGGAAAATGCCTCAATACCTTCTGAGGAATGCACTTCTTGTTGTCTGCATCTTTCCATCTTGAATCCGCTTCACAACACATTGGGCACACATCATGTTCGTCTAGCGCCTTGTGAAACAATACACAATTATTCTTGCAAACACGGATAGATTCATAGCCGAGTCCCATAGCACTTATGTACTTCATTGCATCATCGTAAGATGTCGGAACACATGCTCCTATGAAAGCAAGGGATACCACCTGCAAAATCGCATTGAATGCGACATTGCTGATCTGATAGAAAGACTTAATATGAAGTAACTTCACAACAAATGTAAATTGTGCATATTTAGATCACGGTGACACCTTACGGTTTATATGTTCCTTTAGAAATTCTACCATTTTTCCTCAAGCTCTTTAGCATGGCACATGTCGGCTATCATTTTAGGAAGTCCATCTTTAGTGCCTTCATCCTCCTCCATACACGATATGTGTTCGTTTTCCTGAACTATTTCCTGATCACCATCATCTTGCAGAACCGCATTATCCACAACCCCCTCATCTAGCAGAATTGCAATTTCCTCAACCCCATCATCCTACAGAATTGCATCTTCCTGAATCCCATTATCTTGCAGATTTGCATTTTTCTGAACCCTATCCTTGAATGTTTCTCCATGATGGATCCACCTAGTGTAGGTGCTTGCCATCCCATTCAAAAGTAAGTGTAGGTTCACCTCATCTACAGTACATCTAGAATTATTCAGGCATCCACTACACGGGCATAGTATTTGTTCATCGTCAGAGTATCTACTCTTAACAAATTCCGTGAAATCATTGACCTCTTTCTCATGCTTGGGGTAAATAGTCGACAACCGTGTATCCAACATCTATCCATTTGGGTAATTTTAGCGAATTCAACTCAAAATTACTGACCAGATTGACGCACCACAGTAGGAAGCACCAGATTTGTGCTGTTGTAGGACTGAGTCACCACAGGTAGGCGTAGATCTCCGACGGAGTGCTCCATCCTGGCCGCCTTCTCTCAATTCTTCTTTTTCCCGTGTGGAAGTGTGGCAGCGGGTAAACTATTTTTTGGCTACAGCCCGGGCTTTTCTACCACCAAATACCACACTCACATGAAACTTACCTTACACGTGGGATCCAATCACGGTAAAGACTTCCCATTTGATCAGTAACAGGTTCGACCCATAGGAGGAGCACATTTTTCATTTTATTTTACCACCCTATTTATCAGCTTAAACTTACATGTGGGACCCTCATTGGTTTATGATGTTTTCGTGGAGTATCATCACAAAACCACCATGTAACAGCGAGTGACAATTTCTTTTTGGCTACAGTGGCAACTTTTATGCGTTCCATAACTTTATCACTAAATTTACTCGGATATCAAACTTTATGACGTTTTTAGCTAGAAACGTCATAGATCTATGATGAGAACAAATGTGTCATAAAATTTTGATCATAGATCAACACATTTCTTGTAGTGTAAGCATGTGGTTGTTTAAGTTATGTAATGAAGAAGGTTTATGGCAAGATTTGTTTAGAAACAAGTATCTGAAGAATAAAACTTTATCCCAGACGTCGTTGTTGAGGTCGTGATGGAGATCTCGATTGGGTTGCCAACCAGGTTGACCATGATGCTCGTCGTCCCTTCTTCTGTCCTGATGGCGGTCATCACAGCGGTTGTCGTCAGGTCGGCAATTGAGGCGGTCAGGGTTGTCTGGGCGGTGGTCATCATTCTGGGACTGCTCCACTTCATCCTTGCGTGTGGGCTCCAACCGACCTCCCCTGTGGCGGCGCTGATCAGCCCGGCTATAGGTGGACCTACTCTGGGTAGATCGGCTTCAGGAGTGTCGGGTCGATGTAGATCGGGAATAGAAGGAGCGGCTTCTTGAGCGTGTAGGGGCATGGGCCCGTGCCTTGATCTGAGCATTAGCAATGTGGATGTGTGCTCGGATCCGTTGCATCTGCTCCGAGTTCGGAAGATTCTCTAGCTTGGCGAAAACAACCCCTAGATTAGCCTGGGGCATGCCGAAGACGTTATGGCCATCTTGCTCGAATTCAACCTGTAGGTTCTGGCTGCACAAGGGGGCGTTGCGGCATCTGCGCAGACCTCCTTCATTGTCCTTGATGTTGTTGTCGGTGCCATTTGGCTGAACCAACGGGACGGGTAGTGCGCCGCTTGCTGCGGCGCCAGCAGGTGCCTGATGGGCCTGCAGGTTCACCTGCTCCTTTTGGCGACACCTGCGACGGTCTTGGTTCCTAGCATTGCGTCCCTCCTCCTGAGATAAGGTTTCACCATCTTGTGGTGGCTCATCAATGGAAACGAAGATTTCCTGATCTGGTGGGGTGAAGCTTCCATCCTCGCCTTGGCCGTAAGGATTCAGGGTTAAGGTGAAGCGAGGAATTTAGAACTTACTACAGTCTTGAAACTGGGCAGGTTCGGATGGGTCATCAAATCCAGTCTAGTTCAACTACATGAGATCTTACAAAAATACAGCAGCCAAGTTCCTCAGGCCAAAGGAGGCACGCGGAGGGCCCTGGTCCAACCTCTCTAGGTGTAGAGCTAACTCGGAGAGGGTTATGCACTCAACAATCGTGGCGCTGATGCGAACTAGCCCCACGATTAGATCGGAGGGCATGGGTTGGTGGGTTGGCACGCGGATGCGTGGAACTCTCTCCTTGAAAGAGAGATCGTCGACCTGCTGGATGATTGGGGCAATGATCCTTATGTGAAGACCTTGTCCCGTTGATGCAGATCCGGTAGATGCCGAGCTAGCGGGGGTAAAAGATGAATTTCTCAATCTAGGAAGGTTCAATCTAGTTAGCAGCAATCAAATCAGATTTTGGGAAGATAAATGGTTAGGTACACAAAAGCTAAAAGTACAGTACCTTATTTAATATAGTATGGAAAAAAATACAACTGCGGCAAAGGTATTTAGTTGGAAACCCACTCAATGTCCCTTTTCAAAGAGCTATAGTTGGGGACAAGTTAACTGAGTGATATAGTCTTGTTGCACGTCTTGCACATATTAATCTAAATGAAGGGATGGATTCTTTTGTGTGGAACTTACAGAAGAATGGAGCTTTCACAATTAATTCAATGTATAGGCCCCTAGTCATAATGGTATTAAAGCTACGTAAGAAATTTGGCATACGAAGATTCCTCTTTAAACAAATTTTTTATGTGGTATCTTAAAAGAGAAGTGATTCTGACCAAAGACAACTTAGCCAGAAGGAATTGGAATGGTAGTAAAACTTGTTGCTTCTGTAGTAAGCTAGAAACTATCCATCACCTTTTTTTGAGTGTCATTCTGCGAAATTGCTATGGCGTGCAATTCACATTGTGTTAGGTATACCTCTACCTGAAAGCATAGAACATACACTGGTAGAGAACTCGGTATTAGTCTCGGTTGGTAGGATGCAAATCTCCCGAAAATCCATCTGGGACCTCCAGCCTCGCATGTAGCTTCCTTGCCATCCCACCTACACAGCACATCTGACTATATAGGGGATGCAATCCTTTTGTATTAACTCGTGGGGGACCCTTTTATCCCGGTTGGAAACACCAACCGGGATAAAAGACCCCCTTTTATCCCGGTTGGTATTACAAACCGGGATAAAAGGGTTCGAGGGATTTAGTCCTCTTTCAGCCACCCCGTTGGGGACCCTTTTATCTCGGTTTGAAACACCAACCGAGATAAAAGACCCCCATTTACCTCGGTTGGTATTACAAACCGGGATAAAAGGCTCTCGACCCTACCAACCGGGATAAAAGGGGGGGTCTTTTATCCCGATTGGTGTTTCAAACCGGGATAAAAGGCCTTTCAGGGTCTTTTTTTTCCACTAGCCTTTGCAACCGGGATAAAAGGTCCCGGTTGGTGAGCCCCCCACCAGTGATCGAGCTTTAGTCCCGGTTGGTGAACCTTTTGTCCCGGGCCAACTTTAAATCGGGACAAAATGGGACGCATGGAAGGTGAGTTCTCTACTAGTGATATTTTTAATAGCTGGTCTGTAGCTATTTGTTGGGCAATTTGACTTACAGGAATTGATACTATGTTTAACTGTTGCAGACCAAAAACACCAGGGGACGCACTGGCTACGGTTCTTGACTCTGTTGCAGTATGATCGGAGGGAACAATTTGTCGAGACATGCCAACTTCTGGAGTCTAGAGCTATGCATTTCTTCGCATCCCATGGACGACCTTTCTTTTTGCGAATTGGTCAATAATATTAAACTTTGAGCGTGCTTGTAATATTGGCGGAAAGGCTGGTACGATGCCTTTCGTGTGAGGGGTTTGAAGCTGGAATTTTTTTCCATTATCTAAAAAGGATTTCTTTCCTAATCATACAGAATCGGTACATGTAATTGCTCAGAAAGTAGCCTAGTCAAACGGAAACAACTTATCTGAATGACCGAATGATGTACATAATAAACAAATCATTCTCGCAGTTTCCTTAAAGATTGCTTTATCTTTCGTCATATTCCTATGATTGTTAATCCATGAAGAAATTTTCACAAGTTTGACCATACAAACTGTTGACTTTGACATCGTCCAAGTCTGCTCTAATTATTCATTTTTATCACCTGTGACAGGCCATCGACAGGTTATTGGCTTCTAATAAGTGAATCTGTGTAGATGAACGAAGCAAGCGCGGCAGGTTTGCTGTTGTCAAAAAAAAGATTCTCTTCTCGCAGTTGACGCTAGAAAACGAAGGGGACACGTCGCCGGTCAGACAAGCGACTGCATGACGCGCGAGAGCTTAATTGACTATTGAGCCCTTAACAGGTAATGCGGAATTTGCTGGAAGAACCGGGCTGTGTGGGTTGCCGAGGTCGAAGATAATTCTATTTTTTTAAAAATAACCTAATGGATGTAGACATGTAGTAGGTCGGATTTTATCCTTTTCAAGTAACCTCCTGTTGAATCATTGTTACCTAGCAAAGCTACACCTATAGATACAGCAAGGCTTCAGTTTATGTCATCGAAACACTGCATCCGACGAAGTTTAACCTACCTTTCAGAAACATAACCAAGACATGAGCTCAAGGTCGAGAGCCGCTCGATCCCTCGCTCTCCTCTGCTTCTGGGTGGCAATTCTCATGTGTATGGTCTGTATGGGCTCCACCCCCGTTGCTGGAATCCGTCCATGTGAGAGAGATCATCGAGTCCCCATGATTTCAATTCGTCCAGTTTATTGTTTTGACAATTATTTTTTTGCTACTCTCGCAGATTGTGGGTCACCAAACCCTCCAAGCAAACCACCTGAGGGACTCCCAGTTTGTATATCTCACTGATCCATGATAGATGAGAGCTTTCACGGATGTGTATCTTCTCTCGGTATGTGCGTGTGCATGTGTGAGTGTGTGCTTTCTATATGTAGCAGAAGTGAAGAGATGGCACAAGAGAGTTTGGCAAACCTACTGGTTCCGATAAAATTAAAGAGTATGCTGCTTGTGTTCCTTTTATCTGAGATATAGGAATTGTAAATCAATGAAATGGCAAAGTTGATGATATACGTAATAATTTTACTCGAAGATGACGCAAGAGTTTGGAAATCCATAACATCCTGAATTCTTGACCATATACTCATGAATTCACGGTGTTGCGATTTAATATTCACATTGCCTGTGTGATCGAAAATAAAAAGGATTACACATATTGTGAAATACTTTCATGAGGAACCTTAAAACATGAACCTTGTTACCTTGTCATTTTTATCCATCAATGGTCGAATATATAAAGTTTGACCAAAGAGGGTATCCTAAAACTACTTGTATTAATTTGTGATTCTAGGTAGAAAATATCACTGCTACCAAAATGTCTTGTCCAGCGGATGGTAACTTGTTTCCACACGCTTTTAGTCACTTATTTGTGATTGAAGGCATGTGGAAATCAAATTCCATATGTGGTACAGTTAAGGAACAGCGTGTACTAACACTGAGAAAGTCCCATCACTACTGGTTGGGATTCGGTATTAAAAGGGACTCTTCAGTACCGGTTGAAATAATTGGTACTAAAGGGGTATTAAAAAATTAAAAATAAATACCCCTGCTGGCCC
>NC_028450.1:3839107-3843523 GCF_000263155.2 Setaria italica | reverse complement strand
TTGCTGCCCCCGCACCCTTCACTCCGCCTGCCCGCTGCCCTCAGTACCTCCCGCCCGCCCGTCGCCCGCCACCCTCAGCCCTCCTGCCTGCCGTTGCTGCCGCGCCCCGATGGCCACCGCCACCGCGCCTCTCCCTGATGCCGCTCCTCGCATCAGGCACGAGGTGAGGGGTGAGCGGAGTGGGGAGAAGAGGGAAGGCCGGGGAGGAAGGGGGAGGGTGGTGGAGGGGGAAGAAGGGGCTCTTGGAGGGAGGGAGCTGAGGGAGGGTGAGGGAGGCGGAGGAAGGGAGAGGATAAGGCCAGCTTCCCAGGCGTGCGGGAGGGAGGTGCAAATTAAAGTCCTTGTGTGCGGACAGAGAGAGGTGGAGAAATCCTTTCCCTTTAGTACCAGGTGGAGCCCCCACCCCATACTAAAGGGGGTCACGGGGGCTCCTCGGGGACTATCTATTAGGCCCGATACTAATGCTCACATTAGTACCGGGTTAAAATGCAACCGGTACTGAGTCTCGGGACCGATGCTCAATTTTCCTGTAGTGTAATGTCCATTTCTACATGCAAATTCCTTAAGCTGACATTTGGTGGAAAGTGGTTTGCACAAGCGTGGTCTGCACGTGCAGTTAGCATACATTTCATTCTCCCTCGAATCCTCGATCTCAACAAATTTCTAAATTAAACAACATTTGGTCATAGATTGCTAAATGAATATGTAATATCCGGATATCCATGTACTACCTAGACTCTACCAAACATCATCTATAAATTCTACCTAGTCTGGAAATTATTGAAATTGTGATATAGTCTCCCCAGTAATGCCAAGGTCATTGTCAGATTTAATGACCGACAGTCCACCTAAGAGGTACCCAGATGGTTGATTTGTAGGCAGGGAGGATCGCAAGACCATGAACTTGATGGTAACGCAAGGCACAAAACACAGAGATTTATACAGGTTCCGGCTGCTAGTATAGCGTAATACCTTACGTCCTGTTTGGAGGATTGTATTGCGCCCTGCGCTCTGGTGTTGGTGGTTGTGTTGAGGGATTGGATCGGTCCCCCTCCTAGGGGTACCCCTACCTCCCCTTATATACTCCGAGGGGGTAGGGTTACATGGCAGGACCCCTAATCGGTTACTATAGATGAGATCTAGTCGGACTACAACACGTAGGGAGCTCTAGCCGGACTCTATCTTATGCCTTCTTCATCAAGTCGGGCCGGCCCATTAGTAGTCGGCTAGGCCCTCCATGAGGGTATCCTGGTATCTATAACCGTCAAGCCCCCGAGCGGTGTGGAGTTGAACGGCACCCAACATGAATGCCGAGTTGGATAAGCTTTGCCTGAGTGCTTTCATCGTAGTTGCGCAATGCGCAAAGAAAAATCCTTGATCTTGTAGTCTTTGTCTTGTGAAACGCCATGGACGCACATCAAGTGATATCCTACGCCCAGCCTTCGAGCGTGAGGACTAGCGGAGCCATGAAGGCACGCCGACCCGAAGTAGGCGCCCAGCCCCCGAGCGCGAGGACTGGCGAAGCCACGGAGGCACGCCGAGTCACCTCCCACACCCAGCCTTTGAGTCTGGGAGGTCGGTCTGGTGGCAGAAGGCACGCCGAGTTGTCTATGGCATCCAGCCTCCGAGCCTAGGAGCTGGCCGAGTCACGGAAGTACACCGAGTTGCCTCCTACCCCAATCTAGAGAGGTCGGCTAAGCAGCAGGAGGCTCGGTGAACCGTCTGTGGTGCCCAGCCCCCGAGCCTGGGAGCTAACCGAATCACGGAAGCACGCCGAGTCACCTCCTGCACCCGATCCCCGAGCCTAGGAGGTCAGCTGAATCGCGGAAGCATGCTGAGTTGCCTCCCGCCCTGAGCCCCCGAGCTTGGGAGCCGGCCGAGTCGCGGAAGCGCATCAAGTTGCCTCCCACCCTGATCCAAAGAGGTCGGCCAAGCGGCAGGAGGCACGCTGAGTAGGTTCTGAGCTGTAAAAAGACAATGCAAACATTATATAGCATAATGTAGAATATTTAATGGTTGAGTAACTCGGAAGTTTGATTCGTTGTAGAAGCAAACTCTTGTGCATACTGCTCTTGTATGTCAGGTAATTTTCCCGAGTAGTTAGCCTGTTACGTTTAAGCACTTGATCCTGCTGGGGTGTTGCCGAGTGGACTCGAGCGTGCTTAGCAGGAAGCAACACATGAGGGTCAAGCATGCGGATTAAGGCGTGTGCTACCCGAGTACTTTAGCAACCGTTAAGAGGGACGAACAAGCCGCAAAGCAGTTGGAACTGTGCGGAAAAGGACCAGCAAGAGCTGGGCACCCGTGGGGTGTAGCTCCAGACCGTCCGTGTAGTTGATGGACCAAGCTGTATAAGCAGTTGGGGTATGACCAAGGTGGTCGGCGAAAGTCACGAAGATATGGGAGAGTCGAGGTGTATGTAGGTATATAGGAGCCGTAAAATATTTAATTGTAAATAAAACTTAGCTTTCGTGGTCTTGGCGTGTCATCCTTGCGTTCGGGCTTAGATGCCGTCGGGTGCCATCCTGGTTATTGTGGTCATTGAACAGTAGCTGGCGCAGCAAAACGGGTCGGGACTCGATCGCCCGACTGATACGCCGGGCTCAAGGCGTCGAAGAGGTCGGCGGTGTGTTGGCGATACCGGCTGCAGGACAGCAGGTTGGGCTGCTATAAGGTTGCGGATGTTATCTTTTGTCTCATCGATGCTGCCTCCGAGCGCACGGGGCGTGCACGGGTTCGGACCCTCAGAATGCATCCTCCGGTGCTCGGCAAGTTGGCCATGTGAGGGTAATTAATGCATGCATCACATGTTATAACAGATTAGAATAATCCTTGCCAATGAGAAGTTTAGAAAGGACAGATTAGATTGGATATTGAAGTATGATACCGAAAGAATCTTCCGTGTAGGTTTACCGACGTGTGTTGCTCATGCATGCTATCCGTCCTGCATGCACGTGTACTCCAGCAACAATCATCACGGCAGCTGCCTACCTCGCGCCGTCGTGCTCCTCAAATCGGCCAGGGCCCCTCGATGCGCATGCATGCGCTGACGTGGTGATGCCAGGAGGATCATCGATCAGGGACACACAGTTCTCACGATCAGATCGGAAATGAAACACGGTTTCGAATTAGTAAATTGGAAAACAAATCGATCTGATATATGAATGTTAGGAACGTCTCACCCGTAACGTCGTTGACTTCTGCCATCAAACTCGCTTGGGAGGATCCTACGATCACCCCTACCTGGCACGCCAGCTGTCGAATTTAGTGACCGGTAGTCTACCTAGGAGTACCCAGATGGTTAATTTGTAGGTAGAGAGGATCGCAAGACCATAAACTTGATGGTAACGGAAGGCACAAAACAGAGAGATTTATACAGGTTCGGACCACCAGTGTAGCGTAATACCCTACGTCCTGTTTGGAGGATTGTATTGCGTCCTGTGCTCAGGTGTTGGTTGTTGTACGTTGAGGGATTGGATTAGTCCCCCTCCTAGAGATACCCCTACCTCCCCTTATATACTCTGAGAGGTAAGGTTACATGGCAGGACCTGTAGTCGATTACTATAGATAACATCTAGTCGGATTACAACACGTGGGGAGCTCTAGCCAGACTCTATCTTCTGCCTTCTTCATCAAGTTAGGCTGGCCTATTAGTGGTCGGCTGGACCCTCCATGAGGGTACCTAGGTATCTATGACCGTCAGTCAAGATAAACAGTTCACATAATGTCAACATAAACAGTTCACATAATAAAGATCAGAATAACATATAAGCAATAGATAACCATCGCATACCATCCCAATGCAATGACGATGTAAAGTTACCAAACCATACACAAAGACTATATCAATGACCTCATTTGATGACTAAGCTTAGCAAAGTAAAGTTTCGGAAACTAATGATAATAAAGGCACATGTAATGTATCCGTATGCTCAACAGTACGGTGAAATTCCCGATCCTCATTCATGCACATTCAATTGGTATAAAAACCAAATAACACAAGAGCGAGTAAAAACACTCAGTATCTACAATTCAATAGTAAGAACGAATTTAACACATTAATACATGAAACATTGTAAAAAGAACATTAATGGAATAGTAGTTTCGTTGTAGCTAAAGGGGCGATGCTTTTTGAGTATGGATACATTCGAGTAAGGGATATGTATGGGCTAGATTTGATGTATCGTTGAACAATATTAACCTATATCTTGGAATATGCATGTATGGCTACTACTAGCATTTTTGCGACTTTCAAGACTCTAAGTCGTGGTCTCCCGTATGCCCATATGCCAGCAGGTTCCAGAAATTAACCCAGCTGAAATTTTTGCATTCAGCTTCCGTCAGATCTCTACAATAGTTTATTCATCGAGCAAGTGTGGTACCTCTTTCACAAAACGAATTGTCGACTCGGACAAA
>NC_028450.1:3807092-3839007 GCF_000263155.2 Setaria italica | reverse complement strand
GTACAAAGTTATCATGTAGGTGTAGTATGTGTACCACAATTATGCGCGTTCTTTGTTCATCCATTATAGCATGTTTAAGTTTACAAGTCGTACTGACAAATCGACCCTTAGGGAGCAAGAGTGCTTCAGTTCAAAGTAAGACCGTCAGTTGGAGCAATTGGGGATAACCACAGCTAGTTCATACTTCCTCTGTGGCTCTGTTTCACAACGTTTGTCAAGCCTGCATACCTAGCAGCTTAATACTAGATTAATACCTGATATAATTTCATCAATTTTTATCATTAAACAGATCAGTGCTACATCTATTTAGAGAACAAAAACGGTTTAATTCGGTAAAAGTTTAGATGACTTTTGTTCCTACTGTATATGAGAATTGGATAACAATTACTGTAACGCAGAGAGGCAGTAGTAGGTACTAGCAACTAGACTCTTCTAGGAAGTAGGGACATGCCTAAGTCAATTTCTCAAATAACATGTGACTAAATGAGAACTTGCTTAACAAAAGGATCGGATCATTTTGAAAAATCATTCTCCTTTGCATGATATACTTGTAATTTGGAAATCATTTGGTCAGACTAGATCAGGCTATATCTTTGTTCTAAGAATACGTTGATGGCCTGAGATAAGACACTGACAACAAATATATTCCATCAGATATAGCAAGGGCGTACGGACCAAGTGGCGTGACACGTTTGACTTTGATGTCTTTCACCAAAAACGCCAATAAATAGCCTTCAAACATGCATAAATGCCAAAAGGTAATCGGTTAGAGAGATAAACTAGTATAACCATTAAATAAAGATGATGCCATTTGAATGCGACATTACTTGACCTTCTTTGATTAATGCTAAGAGAAAAGCTGGTGAGGAGCATGCACAGGCGGCTATAAGACCATACATACAGTGCTTTTAAGACTAAATTGCGCACCCATCGTACGACAATTGTAGTGGATATAAATTGGTCCAACAACTTATAAAATGCTTAATTTAGTATAATAACATGACATATGGATGCATGTTGGTCCAACAACAGTTAAATACTCAATTTAGTGCAATGACTTGGCAAATTGGTACACCTACAGTTCAAACATTACAACTGCAACACATTAAGCAAATTAGATGGACATGTGAATTTGCTTTCAGTCAATAATTCTTAATTTTTATCAATAAAAGAAGTTGTTGATCGTGATCAGGCTGTTACTTCTCAACTATGCACTTTACTTATTTTTTCTTTGGTTACAATTGAATAATATTTTAGAATTACATCATTTGTATTACCAAAGACTAATGTCCATAATAGTGACCTTGTGACTTAAGGTTTTTCCAGCGCTTCTGCTCATACATTCAACAACTATATACAAGCATGTGTGTTTCTATTCTTTTAGCTCATTTTCTCTTTCTAAACAAGTACTCGAGACTTTAAAAAATATTTAGGGTAAACTACGGAAAGGTATAGTTAGTATGTATTAATATATTGTTTTTTGTAAACAATGCATATAATCAAACATATAAAAATAGTAAGAATGACTTATCAATTATTAAATATAAAAATTAAATAAATCAGTATAAAAATAATTAATATTAAGACATAATATTAATTTTCTAAATACCAAAGGTTCTAATCTTTCCAAATACATTGCCATTGCGATACAAATACCAATACTCAAATAATGCTCAATAATTTGTTCCAACATGAATATATATATATATATATTGACATGACATTAGCAAATATGTTGCTCATTATAATATTTTGGATTGCGGATGCACTAATTTCATCAAGTTATTACACTAAATTGAACATTTTACAAGTTGTTGAACCAATCTGCACCCACATGTAAAGTTATTGTACTGGATTGAGCATTTTATAAGTTGTTGGACCAATCTGTACTTAGTTGACAAGTTGTTGTATGGTGGATGAGTGCAATTAGCAGTGGGAGGCCTCGCGTGTTAACCTGGCCCAATTGAATTTAGACTGGATTTATATTGACTAGACCTTTTCTTTTCCCAACTGGATTGAGTTGGATAATTTTGTATAGACATGGATACCCATATACCTTGAATTTATTTACTGTGATCTTATCACAAGAAGCAATGTAATAACCAATACCGTCAAATTAAAAGGAATCCTCTATTTTGACATAGCCCAAGTCCACACTTACAGTTTTTGTTCTATGAAAAATGTCACATGTATACAATCTAGTGACAAAGTGTAGATCACAACTACACTATTATTTTTGCCTGTTTCTTGTAACTAACTACGCAAGAATTAGGGGAGATAGCAAGTATGGTATGTGCTTCAGGTCAAAGTCTGTTGGTTAGAAAAATCGAAGATAGACCATGACACAACTAGACAGAAGAAATTATGGAAAGAGGATTCCAGCAAGGAATTCAGTGGAACCCGCATCTCTTTGATAACAAAAACAATAATTCTAACATTTGACTCTATGGCTTTCAAGTTTCGCATAATCATGCCTATAAATGACCTTCAGCTACAAGCTAGGTTCATTCATAGATAGAGGTAGAGACCATTTTGAGGTGTGAAGCGTGGCAATGAGGTCGGGAGCTGCTTACTATCTCCTCATCCTCTCAATGTGGGTGGTTGCAGTGATGGTCACCGTGATCTCCTTCACCTCCGCTGAGAAAGAGAAAGAGTACGCACCGTCTACTACATCACGATGTAAGATGCATGTACATACTTTTAATAAGTTTGCCATTTTTCTTCCCAGATTTAGCGTGCTTTCAGTTCTATAACCACCTTCCGTTTCTATTCGGTCCTTACTGTTTTCCAACTGGTTGTGTTGTGTGCTGCTCATGCAGACTGTGAGTCACCCAATCCTTCGAGAAGACCCTGGTTACCGTGGGGCGGCGGCCAATGGAGATGTCCTGACCCGTGACCATCATCGTCGTATTTGCATGCCCGTTATCTCGAGTTGCCTCACCGAGGATAAAATTGGAATTAATCACAGGAAAACGGACCAAAGTTTGATCCCAATCACGAGGTAAAAATCATGAATACCATGTGTATATGGATTGTGGGTTCTAGTGGCAAATGACTGAATGACCTTTCTTATGCGCCTTCCATTTTTCTCTTTTCAAGCGTTTGCTGTCCTATACTACCCCGCTAGTCTTATCTATGGCTAGTACAATTTTATCTCATTTTGAAGAAACTTCTCCAGCAAGTACACCATGGTCTGAAGCAGTGCACGATGAGTTTTTATCATTGAACAGAAAATTATTGCTTTGATGCATCACCTAATCACGCATTCGTTCACACGGCCAAATAGTTCATTAGCCTTGTCGCCGTCCTATTCATGTGGATGTGGGTGGTGGCCAAGGTAGCCATTGCTTCCTTTGCCCCTCAGCCTCTGCAAAAGCAGAGCTTCTATATCCTGAACGTAAGATAAGCTAATATAACATATAGCCTCAAGGGATTCATGCCAAAATAAGGGCTGAGATGTCAAGTAGAGAATACTTGAATTGCCATAATGTTTTACTCAAAGTTGGACCATGCTTGACTCTTGTCCGGTGATCTTTTAATGTGGAATTGGTCAGGCAAATCCAGTGAGTAAAAGATGAGATCTTGTTAGAAAATTAGGCATTATTCGGTATATTTTGATTCCAAAACTAATTATGTAAAACAACAATATTTCCATGACTATGGTGAGTAAATAGAAGCATGTGCGAGTGTTCATGTTTAACACAATTTTAAGTATGAACAGAATGAAGCAAAGAAGTTTCAGGGTGTGCCCTGGGGCGGGGCCAGTGCCAGAGGCACTGGATGTGCCGTTACCATCTGGATTAATCATACTAATTGTGGGATGGCCTCAGTCGATGTAGTCGTACGTATGTGATGTAGGAAGAGGTTGACGCAGTGCAGTCCCACGAACAGTCTTCGGGAAGTAGTCGAACAACGGCCACAAGGAAGAAGACGATGTAGTCGATCAGCTGTCACCAGGAAGTAGACATTGCAGACGGATAATGTCTCGGCCACCAGGATGTAGTCGACCAGGGAGCGAGCTGTCGCGTTCAGCGCTCCCCAAAAACCTTATCGCCCGCCTATCCCGAGCAGGATCTCCAACAGCAGGTGAGGTTCCGGAGGCTCTGCTCTATCCAGTACTTGTGCGCGCAATGCCTAGCGATGGGGATGCAAAAAGTGCAGCAGAAGATAGAGGGAGAAGAGAGAGGTCTCCTAAAAGGAATACCTTGGTGCATCTTTGGGAGGAGGAGGAGGGGCGCCTTATATAGGCGAGCTGGTGAGAAAGGGGGGATGAACCTGGACGTCTGGCAGTCAACATAGTCATCAAAGGCAATCAATCTGCCTAGTAACGTTGTGGAATATTCCAGAGTTTATTCTTTAGTTGTTACTGGAATGAATTCGCCCAATTGATGACTCTGCTGACTGCATTCAACGGCAAAAGGTTCATCACACCGCATCGCCCAACCCGGCCCAGCGAGCGCGCGCGCGTGTGGCACGCCAATCTCTTTTATTGACTTCACAAATGGTGTACACAAAGTCTACCTTTTAAGTCAATTAAGATCCTCCTCAAATCCCCATATGGGACTAAACACATAGCTCTCTATCATTTATTAGTGGACTTTTAATTCTTTTAGTTGGATTAAATAAATGGGCCAAGCCTATAAATTCCAACAATCCCCACCAAGCACTAGAAATGCTCTCAGATCCAGTGTAATCTTTGCATTGATATATCAGTATTTGACGGAGATTGTTAAGTTGAACTTCCATCTAGAGATAAGGCTATACTTATTCACAATTGTACAATGGACTATGCCTTGAATTGACAGTCTTGTGCAAACAAGTTTGACCAGAGCCCTTCACTGATACTAGGCTGTGAAAGCATCCCCACGGTTTGGAGCTTATAAGTCATACTCCAGGCCTTTCATGAGTTTATAGAGATCACCCACATCTCATAGACTATGACCAGTAGTCAGACTCATATAGGTGCATTCCTCAAAAGATGTTCTGTAGGACATCTTTGCTTCAAAGAAACAACTCCCTTGTTTCAAAGAGGCCACTTGGAACACATTAAGGTATAAACCAACCTGTCATACAAGATTGCAGAGAAATGCATCTTTCACTGGAATGAGCCTATTCAAAGGTTCTCTTCTCTCAGTCAAACTATAGTTTATTTCACCATCCTACTTCACGGGATCTCCGATCACATAGAACAGGTTACCACTATAGAATAACTCAAGTGGGTCTCAAGCCGAATTCCATAGATGCATTATCTATCACATTTCGTAAAAGACCCTTTGAGAATTGATCTGCCAGATTCTTAGCTGTTTGAACATAGTCCAAAGCTATAACTCCGGAGTTTCTCAATTTTCTTATAGATTTCAACCGCCTCTTTACATGCCTTGATGACTTCATGTTATGCTTTGAGCTGTTCACCTTGACAATCACAGTTTGATTGTCACAGTTTATTAGAATTGTTGGTATCAGTTTTTTCAACTATCAGCAAGTCCATTAGGAGTTTACAAAGCCACTCAGCCTCAACAGTGGCGGTGTTTAATGCTGTGAGTTTTGCTTCCATTGTTGACCTCGTTAAGATGGTCTGCTTGCAGGACTTCCAGGAAATAGCGCCACCTCCAAGTGTGAATACATATCCACTTGTGGTTTTTATTTCATCAGCATCAGAGATCCAATTTGAATCACTATACGCTTCAAGTACCCTTGGGTGACCAGTATAGTGAATCTCGTAGTTCACAGTGCCTTTTAGATAGCGGATCACTCTCTCTAGAGCATGCTAATGATCATCTCCCAGATTTGAAACAAACTGACTTAGTTTGGTCACAGCAAATGAGATGTCAGGCCTTGTAGCACTAGCCAAGTACATAAGTGAACCAATAATTTGAGAGTATCTCAGCTAATCTCTCATTATCCTTTTCTTTTTCCTTAAAATTACACTAGCATCATGAAGTGTTGAAGCAGGTTTGCAGTCACTGTAACCAAAGTGGCTTATAACCTTTTCCACATAATGGGATTGCAACAGTGTAACCCCACCATCATCTTCTCTTACTAGTTTTATATTAAGGATAACATCATCCTCTCCCAAATCTTTCATCTCAAAGTTCTGAGACAAAAAGTCCTTGACTTCCTTAATCACATTAAGGCTTGTTCCAAAAATCAGTATGTCATCGACATACAAGCACAGTATCACTCCTTCACCCCCACCAAAGCGATAGTACACACACTTGTCGGCTTCGTTCACAATAAAGCCAGCGGACGTAAGAGTTTTATCAAACTTCTCATGCCATTGCTTAGGAGCTTGCTTGAGGCCATACAAAGATTTTAACAACTTACACACCATTCCTTCTTGACCTTTTGCTACAAACCCTTCTGTCTTATCCATATAGATCTCCTCTTCCAACTCTCCATTTAGGAAAGCTGTCTTAACATCCATTTGATGGACGAGAAGACCATAAGAGGTTGCTAGGGAAAGTAACACTCGAATTGTGGTCAATCAAGCAATAGGTGAATAAGTGTCAAAGAAGTCTTCTCCTTCTTTCTGAGTATAACCCTTAGCCACAAGCCTTGCCTTATACTTTTCAATAGTACCATTAGGCCTAAGCTTCTTCTTGAACACCCACTTGCATCCTACGGGTTTGCACCTATAAGGGCATTCAACGACTTCCCAAGTTCCATTAGACATAATAGAATCCATTTAACTCCTTACTACTTCCTTCCAATAGTCACCAACGGGAGATGAATATGCCTCTTCAATGGTTCTAGGGGTGTCATCCACGAGGTATACAATGAAATCATCACCAAAAGACTTTTCAGTCCTTCGTCTCTTGCTCTTTCTGGGAGCTTCATTGTGATCCTCCTCAGGATTTTCTACAAGTGTAGGTTCACTGTGTTCTATCACATCGGTAGAGATATCCTTCTCGATAAACTCTTGCCTAGATGAACTTGTTTTATCTCACATAGGAAAAATATTCTCAAAAAATATAGCACCTCTGGACTCCATTATTGTACCAACATGCAAGTCAGGTACTTCAGATTTTACTACCAAAAATCTATAGCCAACGCTGTGAATAGCATAATCTAAAAAGACACAATCCACAGTTTTAGGTCCAAGCTTGTGTTTCTTGGTTATCGGCACACTAACTTTTACCAAACAACCTCAAGTATGTAAGTAAGAAAGTGTTAGCCTCTTCTTCTCCCATTCCTCGAATGGTGTTACTTCTTTATTCTTTGTAGAAACACGATTTAGGACATGACAAGCAATCAATATAGCCTCATGCCACCATTCCTTGGAAAGTTCCACTATATCTAACATGGTGTTAACCAAATCAGTTAGAGTGTGGTTCTTCCTTTTCAGCAACCCCATTTGACTGAGGTGAATAGGGAGGCATCCTCTCATGAATAATACCATGTTCCTCGCAGAATAAAGTAAAAACATTTGAGAAGTACTCACCACCACGATCCAACCTAACTCGTTTGATCTTTCTCTCAAGTTGATTTTCTACTTCAGGTTTATAGATTTTAAAGTAATGCAATGCTCCATCTTTTGACTTCAACAAATAGATGTAACAAAATCTAGTGCAGTCATCTATCAAAGTCATGAAATATTTTTTTACCACCTTTTGTCAAAACGCCATTCATTTCGCACAGATCTGAATGAATTAATTCTAAAGGTGCCAAGTTCCTCGCCTCCGCAGCCTTGTGAGGCTTGCAAGTTTGATTCAACACAAACATGACACTTAGAATTTTTGACACAGGTAAATTTCGGAATTAAACTCAAATTAGCTAAGCGCGTCATACAACCAAAACTAATGTGACAAAGTCTTAAATGCCAAACATTTTATTCATCAACATTAACAATGTTGTTCACAACTTTATTACAATCATCAGACAAAGAAAAGTGGAACAAGCCTCCGCTGTCATAACCTTTTCCAATAAAAGTACCAAACTTAGATAGAATGCATTTATTGGACTCAAAGACTAATTTAAAACCATCCCTACATAGTAGAGACCCGCTGATTAGATTCTTCTTGATAGTGGGGACATGCTGCACATTCATCAATTGCATGGTCTTTCCCAAAGTAAGCTTCAGATTGACCATACCAGCACCAAGAACACGCGCATGTGATCCGTTCCCATGAACAAGGAGCCAGTCCCTCCGACCTGGGAAGAAGAAAATAAAAAGATATCAGCACACACATGGATATTAGCCCCGGTGTCAATCCACCACTCGAGTAAGTAACATACTGAAAGAAGAATTGTAGGTAATAAATTACCATACCCCGATGTTCCTCCAGCCTCGCTTATAACCATGTTGGCAGACTTCCTGCCTTTGCGATTTGGGCACTATGAAGCAAAGTGATCTGGACTCTTGCACACAAAGCAAACTCCCTTCTTCTTCTTAGCTGGTGCAGTTGTCTGTTTAGTCTTTGCTTGGTTCTGCGGTGGCTTCTTCAGCTTCTTTTGGGGATTGGAATTGTTCTTCTGAACTAAATTGGTGCTTGAAGCTCCAACAATTCTTCCCCCATGTGTCTTTTGCTCCTGCCTTCTCTTCAACATCAAGACTCCCAATAAGATCAGTGATGTTAAACTCTTGCCTCTTGTGTTTCAGAGAAGTAGCAAAATCCCTCCAAGAAGATGCCAACTTAGAGATAATAGCTCCGACCACAAACTTGTCGGGTAACACACATGGAGCCTCTTTGCTACAATCTTTGAGATCTTTTTCTAGCGCCTAAATCTCATGAGCTTGTTCTACTACAGGACGGTCTTCAACCATCTTATAGTCAAGGAACTGCTCCATGACATACAACTCACTGCCAGCATCAAAAACTCCATACTGAGCCTCAATAGTTTCCTACATCACTTTGCCATTTGGCAACAAGAGATACATGTCAACAATATTTTCAGCTAGAACACTTATGATGGCACCACGGAAAAAGCTATCAGCACGATCAAAGGCACTCCCATCCTCTGAGGTAGTGCCCTCGGGCTTTTCGTCTGCGACATGCATTACGTTCATGGCCGTCAACCACAACGTAAGCCTCTTACGCCAACGCTTGTAATTGGAACCATCAAATATATTTGGTTTAATCGACGCAGCAAAACTAGATACCGAAAGCCTATCAACATAATAAGATTTTTGGATTGTTAGAAAATTAGGCATTATTCGGTATATTTAAATTCCAAAACTAATTATGTAAAACAACAATATTTCCATGACTATGGTGAGTGAATAGAAGCATGTGCGAGTGTTTATGTTTAACACAATTTTAAGCATGAACAGAATGAAGCAAAGAAGTGGGCGGATGCACCGTTACCATTTGAATTAGTCATACTAATCGTGGAATGGCCTCAGTCGATGTAGTCGTACGTATGTGATACAGGAAGAGGTTGACGCAGTGCAGTCCCACGAACGGCTTTCGGGAAGTAGTCGAACAGTACGCATGGCCACCAGGAAAAAGACGATGTAGTCGATTAGCGGTCACCAGGAAGTAGTCGGTCACGCCACGGGCTCGACGAGGCTAGCGAGCGCACGAATGGCACACCAATCTTTTTTATTGACTTCACAAATAGTATACACAGAGTCCACCTTTTAAGTCAATTAAGATCCTCCTCAAATCCCTATGTGGGACTAAACACATAGCACTCTAGCATTTATTAGTGGGCTTTTAATTCTTTTAGTTGAATTAAATAAATAGGCCAAGCCCATATATTCCAACAGATCTAGCCTGCAAAACGAACCGAACTCCACTAGCCTGCTACAACAGCTACTTGCACCTGATACTATGAATTAACTACTACTATGCATGCATGTTGCTCTTAGAAAATAGAAATATCTAACAACAAGCAGCAGAGAAGCCTATGACAGTATGTCAGTATGACTTTAACCAGAAAAGAACAAGCATTATTGCATCATGAGTTGAAAAACTTGGCTTGTAGGCTAAGACATGGTCAAAGAAACCTTTTCTACACAGTCGTCCGTCTCCGCTTTAATTTGCCGGCCGATAAGATCACTGAGATTGACCAGCCAGCTGGGTAGGTTTGGCTATTCCTTTCTATTGAAAAGGAGTCAGCTGTCTGCGCATCAGGTGTAAGACGACTCCTGTTAATTCTTTTATTACCGTCACAAAGTTACACGTCTATAAATAACCGCAGTGCTGCAGCCACACCATTTCAACACTGAACAAAGGTCCGCTTGTGGACAGAAGGTATAGGAGGAGAGAAGAAATTACATATCTTGCACCATGAGCGCGAGGTCGAGAGCCACTCAGCTTCTTGTGCTTCTATGTTTCTGGATGGCTGTTTTGATGGCCATTGGTGCTGTCACCGTCTCTGGTGCTGCTTCCAATTGTGAGAGCCTCTCAAATCACCATGGTTTTCACTGTTGTTGCTGCACCTGCTGCAGATTCCATCTGTGGACTGATTATTTTAACTTGTTGCTGTTGCAGATTGCGAGTCGCCAAACCCTCCCAGACCGCCTCGGAAGCTTTTTGCTGGCATGCCAGGAGGAAGATGTCCTCCTCCATGATAGGTTATTTTTCTTCTGTGTGAGGTATAAGCTTTGCTACTCATGGAAGAAGAGATGTACACCCAATGCAAATCGGTTCTATCCATGACTTGATCGTGGGTGTGTATGGTAGCCATACAATAAATTTATCATATACATTAATAGGCTTTTCTGTCTGTGCATTATATTTTTCTATGTGTATATGTGTGTGAGCAGCGACCGTGTGGCAGCACGCAAAGTTTGACCACTGATCGAGCGAGTACTAAACAGTGGCCTTGTTGATTTCTTTATACATTCACCACCGGTTTGGCACCGAGTAAAGGTTGCCTTCTTGCAAGCAGAAACACCTTTCAAACTCTATGAGCTTGAGGTCGGGAGCCGTGCACTTTCTCGCCGTCCTCTGCTTCTCCTCTGCGTCTTTGATGTGCGATCGAGTGAGAGATGAACACATACAAACTTAGCTGGTTTATTTGAGCCCGGCCTGTGATTCAAATTAACTATGGATGTATATATAATCTGCTTTGATTATGTATATTAACAGTATGGCTCCCCGTAGAGTAGTTTTGATTCATTAATTGTGTGTATATGGATTGTTTGAGAGAGGAAAATAAAAACGTTTTATGGGTGGCATCTTTTCATAAGATCAGATGCTTGTAAAGATAAACTGATCAGCCCGATGTCACTGTTGAGTCAGGTCACGATTAGAATTGAGAAAGGACAATATTACCCTTTGGCCTACTTGCCATTTGCTTCATCTTCCCGTCTTTTTCTCTGGCCAGTTCCCCGCTGGGTAATTCTCTGGCCTCGGCTCCTCCACGGCGACTCTTCTCTCAGATTCGGCTGTTCCCAGCCTCATCCGCTGGTGGCGAGCAATGGGGGCCGGTCGTGACTCCCAGTGCCACATGCATTTCAGCGTGCGGAGTTTAGACCCGAAGTAGGTGAATCGTGGGGGAAGCAATAAGACGACAACCACCAGAAGGACGAGTTGCGTGTCCATGGTGGCCTCGTTTTGCTACGCTCTGTTTATTGGAAGGTCAGGGGCATGGTGTTACGGGTGGCTCGCCTATGGCGCAGAGGAGGATGAACGATGAAGGTAGAGCCGCAGAGGTAGCGGATAGAGAAATTTGTGGTGGGAACGATGGCGAACATGTGAGTGTAAACCATAGTGGGTAATTTTTAAAATAAATTAGATCCAATAACTATGATTTTTAATAATAACTAAAGGAAATAGAATCAAATGGCCTGCAGTTGTTTCTAATTTTTTTTTGATAATTTGATGATTTATTGCTTTTTTCCTAACGTATCTTGTGAGGATAAACGTATAGACTCCGAAAGAAGACTCTAATCGTAACAACAATAAGATTTAGTTTTCCAAAGACATACCCACATCTGAATTAGAAAATAATCTAAAGTAACCTTTTAAGTATAGTATCATAAAATAATATAAAATAACCATCGATCTTGAACTAAATTACTCTCACCTCTGCCTGTATAAAAAATAATATAAAGTAACATCCTAATCTTCAAATAAATTACCCATCTATGTCAATATGAAAAAAAATATAATATAACCCCATGATTTGTATCTTAATTACCCACACCTTTCATTATAAAAAAACTAAAGTAACCGAAATCCGCATCTAAAATGTCCTTACTAAAAAGAATCCCAAAATACCTTATATGTGTATATGTGTGTGCACACGTGGGTTTCTAATAACGGTTTCTGCGATTGCTAGTATAGACAAAAGTGAACTCAAGATACGCAGGGATGATGTGTATCACTATCCACATAACTTTTTCCACGTATACATGTACTCCCTCTGTCCCTTTTAAGTGTTGTTCGGGAACCGTGTTCCCCTCATAGTCACGCTTCCCGAGCGACACTTAAAAAGGACGGAGGGAGTATGTTTGAAAAGGATAAGTCTATCTATTTTCATGTCAAACACAGTTCTGCCCGGTCATGGAGTGATCCCAATCAAGATGTTTGTATAACCTTAATGTGATTATCTTGATTTCAATAAAAACTTCATTTGTAAACAAAAGAAATATTAGCATATGAGTCCCTCCATGCTGTGCTGCCCAAGACCCCAAAAATGTCACTACTAGAGAACTCGGTATTAGTACCGGTTCATAGGGTGCATATCTCCCAAAAATACATCCGGGATTAATTCGTCGAGATAAAAGGGGATCTTTTATCACGAGTCCCTCAACCGGGATATAAGACCCCCTTTTAGTCCCAGTTGGTAATACCAACCGGGATAAAACGGTCACCACGACAGGGGTTGCCTCCCACCCCTTTTATCCCGGTTGGTATTACCAACCGGGACTAAATGGTTTTGCAAAAAAAAATGCAAAAAAAAAATATCGGGGGGTCAAAATGGTAATACCAACCGGGACAGGTCACGCAATTTTTCACGCGAAATATGCGCGTGCGCAGTCCGTGGGATTCGAACCCATGACCTTAAGCCTCACGCGTAGCTTCCTTGCCATCCCCTACACACCACATCTATCTATATAGGGGATGCTATCCTTTTGTATTAACTCATGGAGGACCCTTCAATCCGGGTTGGTAACACCAACCGGGATTAAAGACCTCATTTAATCCCGGTTGGTAACACTAATCAGGATAAAAAGGGTCTGAGGGTTTTATTCTTTTTTCAGCCACCCGTGGGGGACCTTTTATCCCGGTTGGAGTTTCCAACCGAGACTAAAGGACCCCCTTTTATCCCAGTTGCTTTAGTCTCGGGTGGTAATACCAACCGGGATTAAAGGGTGACCTTTTAGTCCCTGTTGATCTTACCAACCGGGACTAAAGGGTCCCCCACGTGTGCCTGAATTTTTCAACCGGGACTAAAGGATCCCCACGGGTGACTGATTTTTGAACTGGGACTAAAAGATCCCCTTTAGTCCCGATTGCAAATACCAACCGGGAGTAAATTCTAGCCTACCGTGGCGCACCCCCTTTTCTCCCGGGTCTAAATTAAACCGGGACTAAAGAGTAGTGTGCAAGGAACAACCATATGGGTAAGCTATCCATATTATTACGAAGATATAATGAGAAGTCGTGTACACTGGCGGAGCTACATGAAGGTCAAAGAGGGCCATGGCCCTTCCTTGCCAATTGCAAAGACCATTAACCAGCTGCAAATTGATGCTTAGAAATTAAAAAATAGACATATTTAGCAACAGATTAGTACTAATGTCCCCCTCTTGATTTGTGTTATAGCTCCGCTACTGGTCTTGTAAGATGATGACGTGAGATAGCAAACTCTTAATGTAGCGCCAAAATAAGCCAAATAAATGTAGAGCCTCTAATGGATTAGTTTGTAATGGTATCAATGGTGAAATCCATGCTTGCACCAATAAGTTTCATTTCTTAATTAAGCAAGCAAGCAGAGAGCATGGAGAAGTTTGTCCAAGATAGAATAATGCATACATATTCTATTGTCACTACTAATCACCTAGGTAAATCATCAAATAATATGGAAAGCCTCAGAGATCCTTAGAAAATCTAAAAATTTGGAGAAAAGCAAGGGCCTAGAAGTTGTACGTGTCTCACTAAAATAAAATGGAAAACATACGGTCCTGTCTATATACTTGTTTTTGAGCTAGATTATACAACAATGATGATATTGTCAATCATATTAACAGATTTTAGTGGGACACTGAACTTATTAACAGGTACAATTATATTACTGAAAGTATCATTGTATCGTTTAATATGTTCATCAGTGTCTCACTAAAATATCACTGTATCTATTAATATGTCCAATGTCAAGTTGTATCTGTCATGTACTACAATGACATCCTGAATCACATAGCATTTTATATCATATATAATTATATAATTCAACAACCTTTTGTTAGCACTTGTCGTTTGGCTAGACACTAAACTAATTGGTAACACAGATGATAACGAACATAGGTGCATGAAGACATGTAATTAATTTAATTAAATCTAGCTATAGCATAAACTATATCTTGATAACACATTTATCTGACGTTTTAGAAGTTAATATTAACATATTTTCTATAAACTTAAACTAAGTTTGAAAAAATTGACATCGGAGAAAACTAGAATAATGTTATACAGTTTAGCACACCAAGCTTGACCACATATGGGGCTAGCGAGTGGTCAACACGGTCGTACTGTATACAAAGCTTAACAGCCTTGTTCATTCTTTGTACGTTCACTAACCTACATCAACTAACGTTTAACCGATCGAGCTGCAGAGAGCACTAAATTGCATTGTCAACACTGTCCAACTGCACATTATATATCAAGTTTAGCAGCCTTGTTGATTCTTTGTACGTTCACCAGCCTACATCAACTAACGTTTGTCTGAGAAGAAAAGGCATCTATAAGTATAGGCAAGCAACACCAGATGGGCACTGAACAAAGGTTGCAGACCTTGTAAGCAGAAACACACCTTTGAAACCATGAGCATGAGGTCCGGAGCCGTTCACTACCTCGCCGTCCTCTGCTTCTTGATGGTGGTTCTGATGGCCATCGGCTCTGTCGCCGTTGATGCATCATGTGAGCGGCTGCTCGAATCCCCAATTCCCCATGCATGGCTATGATTCATGATACGTGTGCCTACGTGTTGTATTTTTGACTAAGTCCTTTATTTTGTCACTGTCGCAGATTGCGAGTCACCGAATCCACCACGATCACGACGGCTTGGTCGTTGCCCTAACGCTGGTCCTATATGTAAGTTCTGTTGATGTGTGATCGACATCGAGTGAGAGATGAAATTACAGACGACAAGCTTGGCTGATGGACTGTGTGGATCGGATGCACACACCCCCAACGTACCACCCGGTTTGAGCCCTTTATTTTTTAAATATTATATTGATGCGTATTATGTTTTATATATATTAAATAAAAGTACAGCTCATTGTACACTTGTTTTAATTTTCATTTGATGTGTATGTACGTGTAATGAGAGAGGAAAATAAAAGAGTTTCCTGATGAGTGGCATGATTTAATTTCATGAGCTAAGATGCTTGATAAACTGACTTGCCTGACGTCATATTTTTGGCCATTTTGTTATAGTTAAGTGCTGATAGATGTGACGTGAGAAATGGTAATATTGCTTTTTGGTCATTTCCCTGCTATTTGCTTCTTCTTTCTGCTTTTTCCCACCGAAAATGCTGAGAAAATGACCTCAGCACATATCAAAACGATCGGGGGAAAAATGAAAACAAAAGAGACCTGACTGTCCATCTCATTGCTTCCATCGACAATTAAACACAAGCAGCCATGATTTTCTTTTCTCACATCAAGCCAATGCAAAGGGAACCACCTCACTCCGCGGAGCCCAGCGCAAAATTAAACATAGCATCTTATTAGAGGGCAGATGGTAGATCATTTAGCACATTGTGAATCGTATTATAAGAATGTAGCACATTTATATATAGAGCCAGAGCCCGTTGACAATTTAACAGCTACTCCCACCGTTTCAAATTGTAGGTCATTTTAACTTTTCTAGGTTCATAGATGTTTGTATGCATCTGGACATACACTATATTTAGGTGCATACAAACATTTATGAACCTATAAAAGCTAAAACAACTTACAATTTGGGACGGAGGGAATAGCTGCCTATCTGAACAATGGGCGGAACAATTCCACAAGTTTCAATTTTGAAGCCGTTGACAAGCTACACTACATCTGTACAAATATTCCAGCTGCAATCATTCTTACAAGCTCAGCCCTGAATTAATTAATAAATGTCGCCTGGTGAGCGACGATTTTCCCTCGCATGCTTATGGATGGCGGTTCTAACAGCTATCAGCTCGGTTGCTGCTGTCCGTGGTGGCTCTGGCGCAACTGCGAGCCCCTCAAATCCTAATAATGTTACAGAACAAAAAAAAACATTAGGATTTATTTTGCGCCAGAGCCACTGTTTTTTCTACTGTTGCAGTTTGTGAGACACCAAATCCTCCGATCAGACCACTTGAGGGAGGAGGTTGTGGTCCGCCCCTGCTGTGAGAGATAACGGCACATATGGATTATCTTCTGTCCCCAATACACGCGTGTTCATGAGTGATTCTTGTGAAGTTAAAGATGGTCGGTAAACCGGCACACTGGTAAAGCTAGGTTATATGTTAGCAGCAGTGCTGTGGGGATCCACAACAAAGGAACGATTTCATTGAGGAATTGAGTTGTTGGTTCTTACAAGTTATCCTCTACGACTACGATCAAGAACAATAATCTGGGCCTTTGCCGCGCTGATTCTGACCGTTTGGGCCTGGAGCTTGCTCATGGGCCTCCAGTCACAACTTCACTGATATTGGGCTGGGCTTTACGTAGGCTGCTAACACGGATTTCCTATCTTCCGTAGATAGATAACTGAACATCTATAACCCAGCAATAGCCCAATAATTAACCCACAACGGCCAACGAACTATCTTAACATTTTATATGAACTATTTCAGCATGTTTTACGCAAAAAAGTTGATGAATGTCAAAAAATATTGAGCCAAAAAATGTTTGCTGATGCAAAAAAAAAAGTTGATGCGTGTAAAAAATTGATGAATGTTAAAAAAATATTGTGACTTTAAAGATGACTTGTTTATCTACCTTTCAGAAGGCATATATTATATGACCTCCCTGCTAACATCCCTCTCCCCTTGAAACAATTCTTGTTCCTGTGCACAAGGCAACTATGAGGAACGATATTTGTTGTCATGTACTCTTTTTCTCTTTCTTTGACATATTTCTAGACTGTGCATCCTAACTGCACAGAGGCGAAAGTGGTATTAGTATGATAGTACCATCGATGTAACTGTGCAAGATCAATAGTGTTTCCCTTCATCAGGAAAAAAAAAAGCATCCTTGCTAGCTTGTACTATTCATAACTTCTCAGCCACCAATATCTTCTAAACCTGATCTCTATCTTGATTCATGATGGAACACTGTTCGAACACTGTCTCGGTTGCGCGGTGCAGCGACCATGTGGAAGCCGCAAAGCTTGACCACCTACCAAATCGAGTACTAAATAGTCAACACCAGCGTACACCATCAAGTTCACCAGCCTTAATAATTATTCTTTGTACGTTCACCAGTCCAGCTACATCAACGTTTCTCAGGAAAAAAAAACAACTATAAATACAGGCAAGCAAGACTGGCCGGTTAAGCACAGAATAAAGGTTTCCTTGTAAGCAGAAACGCCTGTTCTAACCATGAGCATGAGCTCGGGAGCCGTTCACTTTCTCGCCATCCTCTGCTTCTCCATGGCGGTTCTCATGGCCATCGGCTCCATCGTCGTTGATGCGTGTGAGAGGCCGCTCGACTCAGCTCCCTATTATATGGTTATTAATACAAAATATGTGTATATGTGTTATTATCTTTTTAGATGAAGTCCTTTTCTCATTGGTGCAGATTGCGAGTCACCAAACGCACCAGGACCTCATGAAGGTGGAAGCTGCACTCCAGCGGCTGGATAAGGCCTATGTGGATGTGTTGGAGATGAACTCAGACAAACTTATTAGATGATGGTTTGAGTGTCCTTCATGATTTAAATAAGGTTGTTTAATTACCATGCTTAATGTCTAGTATGAGCTAGTACAGTAGTCATGTAAGATGAGCAGTAGGGGCCGCGCTTTACAAGGCCCATCCACTTCTGTCTGCTTTTTAAGCCTTAGTCTTGTTTTAATCACATATCTGTCTTTATTGAGGTATGGTAATTTAACTCACAATTAAACTTAATTTTAAACTAAATCCGTATTGAAATAAAATGCAAATTTATATACTTGCAAAAATATGTAAATTTACATGTTCGTGTTAGCATAACATCCCTGAAAACTATCTGGAACAGACCTACCGTTAAGCTATTCTATTCATATTATAATGAACAAGCTTAATCGAGTAGTGTAAGATGAAGGCGTGAGATAGCAGAATCTTAATGTAGAAACAAAATAACCTAAATATAAAACCTCTAATGGATTAGTATGAGTATCAATCGTAAAATCCAGGCATCAGTACTACTTCGCGAGCAAGCAATGAGCAGAGAGCATGGAAATAGTTTGTTCAAGTTGCTATAATTAATATGGACTCTATTGTCAGTAGTCACCTAGATAGATAAATCCTAAAAAATATCGAAAATTTCAGTAGTAACACCCAAAAAAAATCTTACAAAAGTCGTTGGCTGTGCATTTTAATTAGGCAAAAAGTTGGCTGTTGGACCCAAAGCACGAATATAGATCGGTGACAGGCAATCCGTATAGGTCATCGAAGGCATTTCCTTTGACATCTCATGTATGTAATATTCTGAGTTAAGATCATGAAGTTTTATAGTATCAAAGTTTAGACAAATGAGATGGTTCAAAGAAATAAAGGAGAGAAACATCTAATCTATCAGTGGCTTACCCCCACCCCTCGCCCTTCCTCCTGCTGCTGCATCAAAGATCAGAGGAAGATAGAGAGGGAAAGCAAGAGGAAAATTAGAAAAACCAAGAGAATGAGATGTTACATCAGCGATCTTAATAAGAATCTTAAATTTGGAGGGAAAAAACCACTGACGTTGTCTCACTAAAATAGAAAAGGAAAACATATGATCCACTATTTGAAGGGCTAGCTGGATTACACTACAACAATGATATTGTCAATCATATTAAAGTATTTTAGCGAGACACTACTGGAATATTAACAGACAAGATGTTTTGTCAATCATATATCATGTATCTATTAATATGTCCAGTTTCAAATATCATATTATATGTTATGTATACTACGATGATATTGTCAATCATATAACTGGTTTTGAATCATATAATTACGTGATTTAACAATATTATCCACTACCATGGGTACAGTTATTTGGCTGGCTACCAAAATAATTGATATCACTGATTATAACAAACATAGGCACATGGATTTTTTTTTGCATGAAAATTCCTTATGGTTTTAAAATAAGTGCCATGGGCTTGTGTAACTAATGAGGACTTCAAATGAGTGGCAACTTGTTCTATGTAGCTTATAAGAAGTATACTTGGATGTAAAATTAAAAATGACTTATAGTCGAACGCGGAAGGTAGATTATGAATTCTTATGCAAATCACCCATTCGAATGCAGAAGGCAGATTAGGAATTCTTATGCAAATCACCCATTCGTCGCCATCAAATGAAATTCTCAGATCATAAATCAACAAAGCATGGCACTTCATAACACAATGGAATATTGATGGAAGAGGAGGCAGCATGGAAGAAGTCATGTACTGGTGATCAATGGTGTTATCCTCACGTACGGCAGCCTTCTCATGTTGGATTTGGAAAGAAAAGAACAGGTCCGGAGTCGATTCTTGAAAAGGAACAGACCTTGGACGGTGAAACGTTGCCCTCGTTACAAGCTGCCGAGACAGAAGAAGTCAAACATTACAAAATGGGTTCTCCGTTCTTCTGAGATGAAAAAATCAGAACGAGACCACCTGCATGCTTGGATTATATATTATACTCATCAATCATCATTGCGTCACTGATCAGAGCCCATTGGCAAACAGGTAGCCGCCTATGACCTACCTTAATGATGAGCAAAACAATTCCACAAGTTTGAACTTTGAAGCCGTCAACAAGCTACAGATATCGCCGTCAACAAGCTACAGATATCTTTATAAATATTCCAGCTGCACTCCTCCTTACCAGCCCAGCACTGAGGTAGCCTTGTGAGCCCAGAGAAGCATTGTCTCCAGCCATGAGCCTGAGGTTGGGAGCCATACGATCTCTTGCCCTCGTCTTCTTCGTGATGGCGGTTCTAATGGCCATCAGCTCTGTAGCCGCCATCCGTGGTGGCTCTGGTGGAAGTACGAGCCCCTCAAATTCGAATGCTTTTTATCTTATTTTATTCGTAAAGTGTATTTTCAAATTTAAACTTTGGACTGAATTCTTTTTTCCCCTACTGCTGCAGTTTGCGAGACACCAAACCCTCCGAGCAGACAACCTGGGGGTGGAGGTTGTGGTCCGCCCCCGTGATTGATAAGGTCCACGAAGATTATCTTCTCTCCCCCAATACATGAGTGTGTATGTGTGATGCCTGTGAGGCTGTGAGATTGAGATGCTAGGTGAACCGGCAAACTCATTAGGCCATATGCATGGTTCTTCTTTATGGAGCATTTGAGAAGTAGGAATTTAAACTTGTGAAATGTCAAAGTGGATTCCGTATATATCATGGGTCATGGGTGCGTATTAGAGTTGAGCACTTTATTCTCTCTTGGTCAACTATATATATGTCGACGTGTAATAGCAATAATGTTGATAGAACCAGATAGTTCAGTTTATTAGTTCTTGCAAATTGTAATCTTTCTTCACGAGTTTTCTACAATTCTTGATAAGGTGGGAGGTACCAACGAATTTAAAGTGACTATACAACAAACATCACTGCCCACTACCACATAATTAATGGATTAAAATCGATGAGACACATCGCAGATGGTTGTAAAAAAATTTCTGAAATATGGTCAAAAAATTACTAGAGGACATGAATTTAATTGAAACAATAGTTGTGAAATGCAAAAAAAAAAATCTCCAAACGATCCTTCCTTAGCCATCAAATGAAATTAAATCATGAATCAAAACAAAGCATGGTCCTCGCAACTTTGAACAATAACACATTATAATAATGATGGAACTACATGAGGCGCAACACATGGAATCTAGGCAGTTTTATAAAATGTGTTTTCCGTCGGCTTTCAGTTTTGAAAGAAAGGTTCCTTCGTGGATTTTTGAAAAATCCAAACTTTGACGTTGAAACATTGACTTCAGCAAAAGTTGACAGCAGACGTCGTAAGAATCACAAAATGGTCTATTCTCCCTTTTGATCAGATGGCAAAAGACAGGGAATTCTTACAAAAAGGAGACAGGAAAAGACCTGCCATCCACCTCCATGGATATATACATTACTCATCACTTCTCGCTAACACTTGAACAGCTAGCCGTGCCTATCTTAATTTATGATCCAAACAATTCCACAAATTTGGAAGCCATCATCACCAAAGCTTTCTTTGCAGAACTTGCTGGTGTGGCTAGCATGGAGCTGGAACATTTGTGTGTGTGTGTGTGTGTGTGTGTGTGTGTGTGTGTGTGTGTGTGTGTGTGTGTGTGTGTGTATTGCGGAACTTGCTGGTGTGGCTAGCATGGAGCTGGAATATTTGTGTGTGTGTGTGAGGTCCACCGTGGAGCTGAAAGAATTGCAGAGTCAGCTGCCATGAGCCTGAGGTCGGGAGCTATCCGAATTCTCGCACTCATCTGCTTCTGGATGGCGATTCTGAGTGGCAACGGCTCTGTCGCCGCTGCCCGCGATGGCCTTGGCGCCTGTACGTACGAGCCCCTTGCATTCTGATGGTTTTCTTTCGAATTCGTAACAGGAATTTATATTATCTCTTTCGTTTTTTGACTGATGAATTCATTTGCTACTGCGGCAGTTTGCGAGTCACCGAACATACGGATCGGAGCAAACCGCCAGGGGGAGAAGATTGTGGTGTGACGCCGTGACAGATAAAGCCCGTTTGGATTATCTTCTCTCTGATCTTTCCCGGTACGTGTGTGATATGTGTCAATGTGTGCACATGTACGAGGGTGTCTGGTACAAATGCCATATAGAGACTGGAGAGTGGAGACCAATGCTACGTAACGAATGCAAATTTGGAACGAATGCACAATGTATTGCAATTTGCAACGACACCGCGAGTACGCAGCGTTGTGCCACGTCGAACGTATAATGTTCCGGAGCGGGGCCGTCGTCTCTCTCCCACCAGGCCCAAGATGAATTTGGTGCCTTGTGGTCTTTCTTCGTCCTCCCTAAAATCCCTAGATCGACCCAAAATCAGGGCTAAAAGAATGTAACTAAATTTCTTTATTTAGCTCCAAAAGGTGGCTGCTTGGTTTTTATTTTTTTTGAATTGCAGATGGAGCGAGGATGGACCGATGTACAATATGCCTAGAGTGAGTCCCGAGTATATCAATGGAATCGTTTCTTTTGGGGAAAATCTAATTAAACGTCACCCAAGAAAGCCAGATGTTGATGCAAAATTTCACCAAATACTTGAGCACACAACGCGCAATTACTAGAGGAGGTCCTATTTATAGGGGCGAGGAGCGGCTAGGGTTAGGGTTCAAGGGGGCGCGGCGCCGGCGACGCACGGCCAAGATGCAGCGGCGGCGGCGTGGCATGCGTCCAAAGCCGCTAGCGCAAAAGCTAAAGGCGTGGGCGAGGTCATGGGCGCGCGTGCGGGCACGGGAGTAGGTGATATCGTGGACGGCGAGGTGTGGCCGTCCCATCCGGCGCGCACGCCCGACGCACGTGTGTGTACAACCGGAGGTAGAAGAAGGATAGGGACAGCTGACGGGTGGGCCCGGCGCGTCAGCAAGAGAAAAGGGGGTGAGGGGCGCAGCGTGGTGCGGCATTGGTTAGGCGGATTGGCTAGGCCAGCGACGCGGCCTGCTGGGCTGAGAGCGGTGAGGGGCGCGTTGGCGGGCCAGGCCGGCTGGCTGGGTCGGAACCAAGGCGGATGAGGTGAGGGAGTTAGCGGGCCAAGCTGGTGGGCTGCGGCCGGCCTGGTAGGTTAGTAGGTTAGATAGGTTTTGTTTTTATTTAGATTTATATTTAGTTTGAATTTTGAATTAGATTTAAAATTCAAACACACACACAAACTTAAGATCCAAATAAAATCCAAAAAGATCCAAATCAATCCACTCAAGTTTTCAAAAGATTTGTGATTTAAGTATTAGGGATTTAGTTGAGAAGAGAATTTCCTTTTTAAACAAGCACACAATTCAAATAAAAAGGTTTAAAATTTTTGAAATTTCACTCAAATTAATATTATAATCTTTTTGAATATTACAGCACGAGGGGCGGTAATAAAGTTTTTGAACAGCGCGACAGCTCAAATCAATCGACTACGTTCTGTGCTGCCACATCGACGCTGTGTTTGAATCTAGAATTTAGTTACGTAGCAGTAACAATAAGTTACGTAATTGACCTCATGTTTATATCTGGTAGATCTAAACGCATATTGGCAACAACCACCGAACAAGCCGATTGACTGTTGTGATAAACTAAATTCACACAGCCTTTCGTTCATTTCGAAGAAGAAAATAAAAGTGCACAGCTCGACTTTCTTAAAATGGCTTCGAACGAACTAAATATGTAAGGGCAGCTTTAGTGTATTGCGCCCTGTACTGTGCTAAGATAAGATGGGACCCACGCATAGGGTGACAGGTTAGAAAAACTGCTCCAGCGTTTAGCACTATATTTCTTTTAAAGTGGGTCCTACAGTCACATTAGTTAATGTGAATATTCTCTCTTCTCTCTCCTCAAACAGTGATATGTACTATTCTTTGATTCTTTCTCCCCTCTCTGACAATGGGCCATTGCATGCAGCTTTTTTCTTTGCACCGTGTACCAAGTTAGCTTCCGGTTCCAAGCTAGCACGTCATTCAAAATTTGCTCCAGTGTTTAGCCATGGTGCTATCTCCTCCTCTCTCCTCTTGGCACCTTCAAAAACTCCACACTGGAGCTGCCCTAATCAGAAGTACTAGCGTCCAAACGAGCAATGAAAAAAATGATGCACTTAGTGTACCCTTCCGCTGAGTATGTATACTAATCATGTATTTAACTCTTCGAAATATATAGTGCATGGTTTATTAGCATCGTCCATTTGATTAGATCTAGATTACCACGATCAAAATTGAGTATGCTTGCCACCCAAAACCCATCCTTGGTGCCTTTATATATAGTTTAGATATATGGATGATTGATCCAATGTCTACTATTGTGTTATACTCCTTCCATTTCAAATTGTAGGTCGTTTTAGCTTTTTTAAGTTCATAGATATTATATTATTATGCATCTAGACCTACACAATATTTAGGTGCATAGGAAACTAGAAAAATTAAAACGACCTACAATTTAGGACGAAGGGAATAATGATTAAATTGCACAAAAGTTATAGTTGGATGTGTTGCTTTCTTTTAAAAAAAATCTTTGATACTTTTTAGTGTAGTATTTAATTTTTTTGAAAATGGAAAAGGTTACGGCGGATCATTTGTGACCGCATACATCCAAGATTTACAATGTTTTCAGCTCAAAACCTAAAATCAGAAGCAAAATATATCATTACTTCTCCATCCATTCTCGACAAATATCCGAAGCAACTACCTTCAGTGCCTTGCTTGCTATAATAAGGACTAAAATCACAGCTAGTATGCTCCCTAAAGATAGCCTGCATAAAATATATCATTTGAGAATTAACATGGAAGGTTTAATGAATCCTCGGTCCGTAATGGTAAGATTGCATCTTCAACAAATCGTATTGGTCAAGAACATTCGACCAAACGGTTGAAATACGTTTGTTGAAGAGTCAAACAGGGCCGAACCTAAGAGGTTTCGTCTTAATCGATCAAGAAAACGAGCCGCCCAGATTGAAGAGTTGCACTGTGCAGCGACCACGGCAGCACGGCATCGAAAGGTATTCATGCTTCACGCCAGCAGTGTGGAAGAGCTTCCTTACTCTTCCTCTGACTCGAGAAAGCTTGACCCTGGGCGCTAAGCAGTAAATACGATGCATGATCATCACCATCAAGTTTAATACTCTCGGTGGTTCGAAATTTCAAACGTTCTGTAACCTTTTTTTTTTGAAAATAGGATCGGCAAAGACTGCCGGACTTGTATTAATTAATAGAGAAGGAAGTTACAAGCCTAGGCCAAAAAATTAAAAATGAAAAAGTATACAGGGACTATACAACGATACTCAAAGGTTCTCGATCACTCCTCAGATGGATAGAGAGCTCCCAAATGCTTTGCACCTGCCAAGGTCCAGCATCGTACTTCATCCTTTATTTTACACATTAGCTGGTCCAAACTTTTAAACTTCCGTTGGAAGATTCTTTCGTTGCGCTCTTTCCAGACCTCCCATGACACAAGAATGATGAGCGATCTAAACCCCTTTCGCGGCATGCCCGGCATGGACCCAAGATGTGACCACCATTCGCTAACGGACGAGAAGGCGGACCAGTCCCCCCTGGATGGAATGTTCATAGCCGCCCAGCCGAAGATTTTATCCCAAAGTCGAGTAGTGTAGCGGCATTTTGATAGCAGATGTAGTAGCGTTTCATCATGCGTGTGGCAGAGCATGCATATCTTTTGATTAGGCCAACCCCTTGTGATTAGTCTATCTGCTGTCCATAAACGGTTTTGAAAAGCAAGCCAGGAGAAGAATTTGCACTTTGGGGGCGCCCATATCTTCCAAATGAGTCGTTCCATATCAGATGGTGTTGAAGTTTGGAATTGAGCCTCGTATGCCGATGATGTCGTGTACTCGCCATGCCGGGTAAGTTTCCATGTAATGGAGTCCGGTGTGCCCGGACTTAGTCGGACCGTTCTCATACGATCCCAGAGGGTGGCGAATTCGGCGATCTGTGTTGCCGACGATAGCCTGGCCACGTTTAAGTCAGTAATCCACTTGTCATTTAATAGGGCATCTTTAATTGTCCTGTTCTTTTTTCTTGAGATGGAATACACCGTTGGGGCAATTTGCTTTGGCGCCTCTCCCTGGAGCCACGTCGACTCCCAGAATTTGGCCTTCTCCCCATCGCCAAGCGTGACAGTCGTTGCAGAAGCGAATAGGTTCTTGTCTTTGTCAGTGCACGGAGTTGGCATTCCAACCCAAGGTTTGCGTGGCTCCTTCCATTCATTCCAAAGCCAGCGTAGTATGAGTGCTCTTGCAAACTTCTTTAGGTGCAGAATCCCTAAGCCACCCAGTTTTGTCGGTTTACACGCTATTGGCCACGCAACTTTACACTTTCCACCGACAATTTGGTCTGTACCGGCCCATAGAAAACGCTTCCTCCGCCTGTCAATTTCCTCTAGCACAGCAGTCGGGGCATTTAATGCAGAGAGGTAGTAGATCGGCTGCGAAGATAGGACTGCCCGGACTAGGGTTCTCCTTCCTGCGGGCGTGAGGAGCTTGCCAGCCCAGTTCGCTAGGCGCGCGTTTGCTTTGTCGGATAAGCTCTGGAAGTTGCTCTTTTGGATCCTACCAAGGGATAGTGGTAGTCCGAGATATTTGACTGGAAAGTTGGTTTTGGCCGCCGAGAAGGGTGCGAGGATGGCATTTAGATCGATCCCGTTACATCGAATGGGCGCCACCGAACTCTTGCCGATATTGGTTCTTAGTCTAGTAACGCAGCCGAACCTGTCCAGGAGGTCCTTAGTGTTGCGAACATCAGCTGCGGTTGGATTGATGAAGATGACCGCATCATCCGCATATAGAGATAGTCGAATGCGGGCGTATTTCCCTCTTAATTTCGACAACGCTCCCCTTTTAGTTGTGAGTTGCAGTAGTTGCTGGAGCGGGTCGATTGCCAAGACGAATAATAGAGGCGACAGCGGGTCTCCTTGACGCAGGCCTTGACCATGTTGTATGTCTTTCCCTGGCGCACCATTCATAAGGATCTTAGATGTGGCGGTGCTTAGCAACGTGGTAACCCAGCTCCGCCATCTCGGAGGGAAACCGCGGTGCTGCATGAGGTCTAATAGGTAATCCCACCGGACGGAGTCAAAGGCTTTGGAGATGTCCAACTTGAGCATGAGGGAGGGGGTTCTTGAAACGTGAAAGCGACGCGCTAGGTTTCTGACGTACATGTAGTTATCATGGATCACTCTTGTTTTAATGAAAGCGCTCTGACACTCTGATATCAAGGAGTTCATAAACGGTTGTAGTCTTAGGGCCATTATCTTCGTTATGATTTTCGCTATGGCGTGGATGAGACTTATTGGCCTATAGTCCGTGATGGAATCCCCTTCTTCCTTCTTTGGCACTAGCACAATGTTGGCCGTGTTCAGCATGTCGAAGAAATCGTGGCGCAGGTTATGGAAAGCATGTATCATTGCCATCAGATCCGGTCGGATTACATCCCAACATTTATGGAAGAAGTTAATCGTGAAGCCGTCTGGTCCCGGCGCCTTGTCTTTGGGCATTAATTTGAGCGCTTTTTTGACTTCCTCCTCCGAGAACTCAGCGTCCAGTGAGGATAGATCAACAGACGGCCAGGAGAGCAGGTCCCAACTGAAGTCAATTTGTCTCGGCTGTGGTCTTCCAAGGACATTGGTGTAATAAGTAGTAGCGACTTCTGCTTTTTCTTGTTGAGAGATTGCCCACCTATCATTGTTCCGAAGTCTTGAGATGAAATTCTTCCTTCTCCTAGAGTTCATCTTCAAATGGAAGAACCGAGTATTAGCATCACCCAGTTTGAGATTTGTTATTCTGGAGCATTGACGCTTTCTTAGATGTTCGAGGATGGCTAGTCCCATTACCCTTTTCTTCAGCTTGGAACGTAGGGTTAGTTCTTCAATGGTTAGAGTACGACACTCCTGAGCGATGTCGAACTGTAGGATAACTGACTGTGCCATGTGAAATTGTAATTGCGCTTCTAAAAATAAGTTCTTGCTCCATTTTCGGAGTGCCAACGCAGTCTTGGCAAGCCTGTGGTTGAGGCGATGCATAGGGTTCGTGTGGGTGTTCGTGGATGTCCATGCCTATTGTATCACCTGTTGAAAACCTGGCATATAAATCCAAAAGTTCTCGAATTTGAAATGGCGTGGTCGTGGTGGGCTTTCATGGCTTGAGAGGAGCAGGGGGCAGTGATCGGAATGCGAAGAGGAGAGCGCTTGCAGAGTGTGTGACGGGAAAGCTAAGTCCCAATCTTCATTACAGAATACTCGATCGAGTCGAATGAGAGTTGGGTTGCGACGTTCATTGCTCCAAGTGTACTTCCTGTTCTGGAGGTGGATTTCTTTTAAGTTGCAGTTGTTTAGTGTGTCTCGGAAGCGTCGCATGTTATTGATGTTTAAGTTGGAATTGTTCTTGTCAGTAGTTTTGTAGATCTGGTTGAAGTCGCCTAAGATAACCCACTTGATGCCCTGGCGGGGGGCCAAGTTTCTGATTTCCTGAAGGAATTGCGGCTTATCCTGCTCTCGCGTTGGCCCATAGACTACCGTTACCAGGGAAGTCACCGCGGTCGCTTTTATTGTTACATTCGCCGTTAAGGAGAAATCTTGCTTGGTAATTGAGTCGATGTTAAGTGCGTCGCCGTTCCAAAGAATCAAAATGCCACCCCTTGTACCCGACACACCTCCTGCCAGCAAGAAGCTGTAGCTCCTGAGCATGCGTCCTCCCACAGAGCGCACTAGACGGTCGTCGATCTGGGATAATTTTGTTTCCTGCAAGCAGACAATATTACAGGGCACCGATGCAATGATCTGCTGGACAGTTTGTCGACGTGCTGTTGAATTCAGTCCTCTAACGTTCCAGCACAAAATTTGGAGATCATGTGCTGCCATTGGTATGGGTGTGGTTCTGGCGCTTTAGGGAGCTGGCAAGCCTTATAGCAGAACACGAAACATAATAAGTTGTCCCAGCAGGGAGCATGCAGATTACAAAGCCCAAATATGCGCGAGTAGCAGCCGAAAGACAGGGTAGCATAGTTCGCAGGTACATAACAACATAATTAAAAGCCCTGCACAGAGGACCGAAGTGTCTGATGGACTCAATGACTGAGGAAAATAACATGACAGGGGAAGGAGCTCCACAGGGTAATTGTTCAGATAGCATGGCTGATATCCTCCATCACCTCTGCCCCTCCAAGCTTGATCAGAGCATTGGTTGCGTTGTCGATGTCGTCATCGTCGAGACGGAACAACGCTGTGAGTGCCTTGATAATATACTCCGGCATGGGGCCTTGGAAGGTGGCGACGAACTCCCTGATGGCTTCCTCAGCCGGCGTGGTGTCATTTTTGATGTAGCCCAGGCGTCGGCATAGGACATGGTTGGCCTTCTCTTCTGCGGAGAGATGTCTGATCTTGCTGCATGCTTGTCGCTTGCTACGGCGTAGAGCCACGACCTCCACTGGTTGCTTCTTGAGGCGACGTCCCCTTTTTCCTGGGGCAGCAGATGGCTGATACAGAATGCCATGGTCAGGTGTTGAGAAGAGCTCAGCAATGCCACTATGGGGTGTAGATGAATGTGGAGCCGGTGACAAAGGAGCCAAAGAAGCGACCTGAAGTGTGTGGACGTTGCCGCCGGCTGTTTGCCCGATGTTGTTGGCTTCTGGGGAGGCAGGTAGCTGGACGATGTGGTTCACTTGCTGGCCGGCAGCACAGGCGGCCTGTGAGTCATCTTTGGCGCCGTCCGACCCTGGGCTGACCTCGCTGTCCCTGGCAGTCAAGAGCGGGGGAGGGGCGTTGTAGCTGGTAGCGCAAGAGGGTGGCCGCCCACCCGTCGGCCTCCTGCCGGTCATGCCTTGCACCTGATGTTCCTCCCGCAGTACCTGAGACAGTGACAGTAGTGCATGAGGAGAGTAGGTGGCGTCATGTGCAGCACAGGTTGTTGTTTGCTCACCGTTTGGCTCCTCAACGGCTGGCACCTGCAAGCAGAGGTTCTCCTGAGACACCTGAGTGGGCGCCGGAGAGCCGGTTATGTTGTCGGGCGCCTTGCAAACAGAAGGTCCTCCATTGGGGAGCTGCTGGCAAATTGCATTAACCGCCCCTTGCAGCTGAACAAGGGTGGCGTCGACCTCTTGTATAGTTGGCTGGGCTGGGGGGGAGGGAGTTTCTCCTTGATACGTTGAAAAACACGACGTACAGGGATTGGGGATTTGCCATTAGGTACCTTAGAGCATTGCTTGTCGCTCGCCGCGTCGAACCAGGCTTCTTCCCCGAGGCCGGCCACCATCCGTGCAGTATTGGAGAACAGTGGTGCAGAGGACGTGGCGTTGGAGAGGGGAGGGCTGATCGTGGCGTGACCTGCAGGTTAAGAAGCTTGCTGGCCGCCTCCTCCATGGTGGCAACCTGGAGAGAGAAAAGTAGCTTAAGGTCTCGCTGACGTTGCGCTTCAAGTTCGTCGGCCGACATTGGCTTGTCGTCGTCGTTGCGGCTGTGGCGACGGCGACCGTCGTACGTGCCGGAGCCCCTGTTTTGGCGACGCGGGGAGCGTGAGCGCTCTCTGCATGGAACGTCATGGCGACGGCCGTAGCTGGCATCGGCTCGCCGTGCGTGGCCGTGGCAGTCACGCGGCCAGAGGTCGCGCTCGTCGTCGTCGTCATCATCGAAGTTGTTGCTGTTGTGGACGCCGTGAAAAGCCGGATGGTCGTCGACGCGGTCCCGGCGCGCCCGGTCACGCCTGTCTTCCTCCTCACGTTCGTTGCGTCGTTCCTGAACGCGCGGTGGCGGGGGGTAGTGAAACGGCTCGAAAGCAGCCGTTGGAACTTGGTCGCCGTCCCGGACGCCCCAGAACCAGGGAAGTCGCCTCCGCTCCGGCTCCCCCACAGCAAGATCCGGGTCGTCACGGTCCGTGGTCACTTTGGAGAAATCATGGATTTCCCAAATGTGGATGATGACACGGTGCTTGATTCCCCGCTGCCATCGCTGTGGGGGTGTCTCCGAGACCTGCACAGAAGAAGAAGAAGCATCCAAGGCTCCAGTAGTGAAGATTAGCCACATAATCTTGGGTATCCTGCTTGGGTCAGCCGTCCAGGCCCAAAGCTCAATTCCACGGGTATCAGTTGGGTGGAGCAGGTTAGTATCGACACATTGGAGCGAGCAGGTACGGCCGACAATCCTCTCGACGAGCTCCGGCTGCCATGCGTGTCGCGGAACACCATCAAGGACAAGGCGCACTCTGTAGAAGAGTGCCGCCCCAAGAGCACCCGTGAGACTCCTCTATGGCCGAACGCATACGTCCGCGCCGCGACACTTGAACTTGCCTTTAGCGTTGACCTCTTCACAGCTTCTTCTGTTCTGGAAGCGGATGAGGAACGCCTCCGGCCGGTGTCTGGTGACGTCGACGTCGCCTGGCCGCAGCCTGAAGTCTACGACGAGGGCCTCTTCCAGGTGCCGCGACGTAGTGTTGGGAGGGACACGCATGGCCCAGGTGACCAGCGCGCACCCCTCCCAGTCTCGCAGCTCCCGCTCCAGCTCAAAGGAGGTGGGGACATGGAGCTTGTCTTCATCTGGCCGGAGTGCCGGGTCACCAACAGAGAAGTTCTTCATCCTCGAGGAGCTGTGGTGGCCAGGAGGCGGCAGCGGCTGTTGGCGTTGAGGTAGGTGCCTGCTGCGCGGTTTGGTGGGGGAAGGCTTCTGGGGCGGTGGGGTTGTTGATACAGGGACGCGGCTGGGGGGGAGGATTGTGCGACAGAAGGAAAGCTTGTGTCCCTGCCGGAGGCACCTGAGGCAGCGAATGGGGTCTCTGCAGGAGCTGACGCGGTGATCCCGGCCGAGACAGCGGAAGCAGCGCCCTTGAGTGCGGTGGAGGAAGACAGCTTTGGGGAGCGGAGGGGTCACCGGCTCCCTGCTTGGATTCTCCTGCCGCAGGCGAGTAGGTGGCGTGGGAGGGTGCCGCCATGAATGCTCAGGGCGCCCAGGCAGG
>NC_028450.1:3783852-3806992 GCF_000263155.2 Setaria italica | reverse complement strand
GCGTAGGATGGCGGGTCACGGGCAGATTGTGGTGTTTCAGGGATAGGGAGGTCGTCGAGGTAGCTGGGAATGGCGGATCTGGGTGGTGGCGGTGGTGGAGACTCCCTCCAGAAGGAGGCAGTGGGGGAACTGGGTGAGGGTGGAGGGGGCGGTGCCGCAGCGGAGGCGTAGGGAGGGGTCCGTTTGTGGCAGGGTGGGCTGGCTGTAGGGGGCTGGGGGCGGCGGAGTATCCTGGGCGGCGCCGCCGGAGCCGGCGGCATCGCGGAGGTGGGAGGTAGGAGGTTACTTTAAACTTCACTCCAAGTGGCCCTCTCCTCCAATAATGGCCGTACCGCAGCGGTGGTTCTGTAACCCTCGTTGACATCCTACGTTCTGTAACCTATAAATAGCAGGAAATTAAAGCAGCAATGGCACCAATTCAACTCTGAACAAACGTCTCTTTTTGTGAGCAAAGAGGGAAACGTGTCACAAACCATGGCCGTGAGGTCCGGAGCAGCTCACTTTCTCACCCTTCTCTTCTTCTGGCTGGCGGCTCTTGTGGCCATCGGCGCCATTACCGTAGCCAGAGCCGATTCCATCTGTAAGAGCCTCCAATGGATTCATAGGCTCTTACAGTCTTGCGATTTGAGTAGGTCTAAATGGTCAAGATCAGAACAGTCTTGCCATCAAAAAAACTTCCTTGATGCCTTTATAGTTAAGATAGATGATAGATCCGGTGTCTATCTTACAATTACTAATTGAAGCCTCCTTTTGAAGCCTTCAAGTGAAGCTACCTAGGATCCTAGGTGGACATAGAAATCCTAGAAATTCTTAAAAAAAGCAAAATGTTTGGCCATCAATCAGTAGACTCAAATCATTATAGCCGTTGGATCTATTATGTTTCATAAAAAATTACCCACCTATGCCATTATGAAAATAGCCCAAAGTAACCCCCTAAATCTGTATCTAAATTACCCTCCCGCCATTATATGAAATAATTTAAATTAACCCCTAATATTCATCAAAATTACCCACTTATGGCGTTATAAACAATATTTAAAATAACTCCTAAATTTGCAACTAAATTTCCCACCACTAATACTCCAAAATAACTTAAAATAGCCCCTTAAATTTGCATATATATTACCCACATATGCTATTATAAAAAATAATATGAGGTAACCCTACATTTGAATCCAAATCACCGTAATTAAAAATAGACACAAATATATGATCTAAATCGTCTATTTCATACACTATTTGTATTCTATTGAGAATATAGATTCTATATCTCAAGCTTATGATCCATTAAACAAATTCAAGCGCATACCAGCGATGCAAAGTGAAAAATTAAAGATTGCAAATGTGGATGAAAACGTTATAGAGTAATTACTAACTAAAATCTATCACAATCAGATGAAGATAATAAGTATGTATCTATATAAGTATTGTGTTCGAATATTTAACAAATAAGAGGTAGTAATAGTTTTGTAGCAAATGCGGCCTCATTTTTTTTCCATTGGAGACTCTGCATTAGTTATCACGAGACTAGAAATCCTAGAAATTTTCACAATAATAAGAAACATCAAACATCAACCTTGTAAACTCTAATAATCATAGCCATTGGTTTATATTTCCAAAAGGTTACCTACCACTATCTTTATGAAAATATTCTAAAATAAACGCTAAACCTATGTCAAAGTTATCGAGCTTTACCAATATAAAAAATAATCTAAAATAACATCATAATCGTCATTCAATTTACTCATGCATATCATTATAAAGCATAACTTAAAATGATATTCTAAATTTGTATCTAAGTTACCCATGTATATCGTTATTAAAAATAACCTAAAATAAACACATAAATCTTAATCTAATTATCGTCATTGCATCATACAGAAATATCAAAAAGTAAACTAATATATGATTCTAAATTACATATTTATATCATGGTTAATGTAGATACGCATGATGAGTGTCACCATGTAGACCATTTATACATGTATGTGAGGAAGTGATGAAAAAATTATTAATTTTTATGCTAAACACAATGTATGGAGGTGCGATACAAATTGAAAAGAGTGTAAATGTGGATGAAAAAGTGTATAGAGTAATTACTAATTAAAAATCAATCACAATTGGACAAAGATAAGTACACATCTATATGAGTATTATGTTGAAATATTGAAAAAAATGAGATAGCAGGTAACCAATTTTAATTGTTAGCTAGAAGTTTAATTTCTAAATAATTTTCAAATACAATAGATTTTAATTAGCCCGTGCGGGAGCACGGGTCGATGGACTAGTTATTGTAATAATGATTAAATTGTACCGAATGTATGGTTGGATGTTTTTTCTTTTTCTTAAAAAAATAATTTCTATGTTATTTTCTATAACGTGTTGTTTGAGATGATTAATTGTGAAAAATGTATGGTTGGATATTTTGCTTTCTTTTTAAAAAGAATTTCTATGATACTTTCTAGCGTGTGTCGTTTGAGAATTTACATGGAAGATATAAAGAATATTTAATTTTGTAATCGGTGTTCCCGACTAGCCGTCACTGCAGGTGGGTCATTCGTAGGACAGCGCCCACCGGTCTGTGAGCAGGAGCTACCCGCGCGACGTGGATGAACGTTGCCGCATTTCTCTCGCTCTCTCCCTTCCCGTTGCCATGGGCTCGTTCCATGCCTCTTGGTATGCCAGGGCGGCTGCGTGGCCCGCCGTTCTGTGTCTAGCCTATCATGGTCCGGATGCATGGAGCTTGAGAAGCTCGCATTGGCCTCGGCTTGCTGCGCTCTCACGCGTCCAGAGCTAGCGCACTCTTAACTCGGTGATGACATGGCGTCACGCTGCAGGGCTAGTAGAGCCGTGAAACGCGGAGAGGCAAGGAAGGAGCGGTAGCTTTTAAGAAACCTGATTTTTATTTTTGTAATTGTATGATTGCATCTTCAACAGTATTGTTCAAGAACATTCCACGAAATAGTACGAATATACATATTGTCATTTTTTTTAATTTTTTGGGATCGGAAAAGCACAAATATGCATTTGTCGAAGAGTCCTGTATTCCAAACAGGGACGAACTTAAGAGGTCCTGTCTTAATCAATGAAGAAAACAATTTCCCCTAGTTTGAAAAGTTGCAGTCGCGCATCGGTGCATCACGGGGTCACAAGGTCCATGCTTCCACACCAGCAGTGGAAACCGCGCGCCACGCGCCAGTTGACCTGACCAGTTGGAAATTTTACGTTCTCTGACCTATAAATAGCAGCAAATTGAAGATGCAACGGCACCAATTCAACTCTGAACAAACGTTTCTGCTTGTGAGCAAAAAGGAATAATCAAGTCACAAATTAAACCATGGCCGTGAGGTCCGGAGCAGCTCACTTTCGCACCCTTCTCTGCTTCTGGCTGGCGGTTCTTATTATGGCCATGGGCGCCATCACCGTTACCAGAGCTGGAGCCGATTTATGTAAGAGCCTTTCAAATTCCAATGATTCAACGTGTGCATGTAGTTTTATCTTTTTTTTTTTTGAGGAAAGCTAAATAGAGAGGGCTCTTTTGATTTAAGCATAAATCTAGAGTCCTCTTCTCACCTCTATCTTCTGCCACACAAGGAGAAGAAGACAAGGGTCACGGGGTTAGGGTTTTCAGGGTTGGAGGTTGCTAGGTTGAACTATGCCTGTTGGGCTTAGAGGGAGCGCCTGGGGTGACGTCGGACCCACGGTGATGGTGGGTTGGCAAGGGTGCCACCGACCGGGGTAGTGCAGGACAAGGATAACCGGTGGCTCATGCCGGTGGCAGGGGCGGAGGACACCAGAGTAGATCGCAAAGGGCACCATGGACGTTGAGGCGGGAATGGTTGGTGGGCGGTGGCGAGATCGCCGTCGGGCACGAGCGGTGGGAGCAGCCAGCGGCGGGGGAAGAGGACCCTGAATAGACCGAAAGAGCGGTGTGGAGCTGCCGAGATGGTGGGTGGGTGGCAGCAAGATCGCCGCTGGGCATAGATGGTGGGAGCAGGCGGGGGCAAAGGATGGGGAGAAAAGGAGGAGGGAAAGGGAAGGGGACTAGGGAGGAGAGGGGGAGAGAAAGGGCTCCGCTCGCTAGCAAGCTGGAGGCTGTCGGTGGGCAGAGTCTGGCGGCTGTGCGGGGGAAGAAGGAGGCAGGCTCTTGTCGAATGGATGGAACATGAGAACATAAAGATAAGAACGGTACATGTGGGGTCCAAGCTATCACATAGAGGATAGAGGGGGAATGAACATGAATGGATCTCGTGTTAGCGTTACAGAGAGCGCGCTCTCTGTCTAGCAAGATCTTTTTTTTTCCATCTTAGAACTGAATTTGTTTACCCTGTTATTTTGCAGATTGTGAATCACCGAATCCAGGGAGACCAAGTGGAAGTGGAAGCTGTCCTCCCCCGCAAAGATAAGACCTTTTGCGGATTTGTTTCTTCTCTATGTGCGAGTGGGAGGACACAGGAACTGAACCAAGCTTAGTTATTACATCAAGATACAATTTTTGGTGTGTTTATCTTTTTTTTGAAAGATTATTTATCTTTTTATTTGAATAAATATGCAGCATGTCCAATTTTTGCATGTTTCTGAGCTAGTGAGCAAAGGAGAGTTTCATATAGCCCGGGTAGCATATAAGGTCATACCTTTTTGTAAGGGATATATGATATTCATTAGCAAAAGAAATCAAAACATAACATGGCCAATGTACAGTGCTTTTCGCAAAAGGATCTAACATAAAATTAATAGAAAAAACACACAAGCCATGCAAAGCCTTCTTTATCAATGAGCGCATCACCAACTAAAATAACTCGCCATCGTCACTTCTGTAGCAACCATTGTCAAAAAACAAAAACAACATCCAGAGTTGCTCCGGCCCAGCATGCACAAGAACCTCACTTCAAGCCTGCCAGAAAAGACAGGGAAACAACGCTATTGAACGACCGGTGGTCGGGGCAACGCCCAATTGTTGGCTGATAGCAAATCCCTAGTTGCTCTCAAAAGACGAAGAAGAAGACATCCAAATGACATTGCAACACAAGAAAGCAAAACATGTGTATGCTGCCCATAGTGTTACAACTTACAACACAAAAAAGCAAATCTTGATTGGATTCTGTCTCCTCCCCAATAATGCTACCGCCCACTGGTACTGCTGGGAAAAGCGCCTTCGACCCTTTAGTACCGGTTGTGCAATCGGTATTGTTAGTTCGGTACTAAAGGGAGATCTTTAGTACTAGATCGAATAACCGGAATTAAAGGGAAGCCTTTAGTACCAGTTGTTTATACCAATCGGTACTAAATTGGCTGCCAGGACTAGTACTAAATTGGCTGCCACGTCGCGTGTGGTGAAGGTCAATTTATTACCGGTTGGTATAAACAACCGATACTAAGGGTATTTTTTATTTTCTATTTTTTTCTTATTTTCTTTTCTGAATTAAAGGGAAGCCTTTAGTACCAGTTGTTTATACCAACCGGTACTAAATTGGCTGCCAGGACCGGTACTAAATTGGTTGCCACGTCGCGTGTGGCGAAGGTCAATTTATTACCGGTTGGTATAAACAACCGATACTAAGGGTATTTTTTATTTTCTATTTTTTTCTTATTTTCTTTTCTGTTTCTTTATTCTATATTAGTATCCTAGTTCTAATATGCTAATATATAAAAAATTTTATTTATCTATAATATATTAGATTTGAGATAATATTATATATATAGACATATTGGGCCTACATATTTATGAATAATATTACTTTGCATCAACTTTCCAAGTTCAACATTTTGGATCAACTATTCTGAACCCGAGTCCTGATGGTGATGCAGATTTGGTCCATCATTATGGATCTCCCTCACTGGATTTACTACTTCGTCCAGAAGAAATGCACTGAGTTGTTCTTGAATTGCCCTGATTTTTTCCGTCTCGAGGAGTGCTTCCTTCATATCTCTTATCTGTGTCATTGGCAAAGGTTATTATGTAGTAGATCAATGGGTCTGCACAATTAGAACTAATTTATTGTTAAGAAATTTGTATACGTACTCAGAATTCATGGTTGATTATACGCTTGGGACCTACAAAGCCATGGATGAACTCACATACGTATTATCCGCATAAATTATTCCTCGGATTCTGTCTCAAACACTATATATATAGCAAAAGAAGTTATGAAATATTTGTTGTGTTCAAGGAAGTGTCACGAGATGTGGAAATTCAATACATACAAAAATTCAGACTTGAAATCAAGTTCTGCGTGATGTCGACGGAAGCGAGCCCATGTCACAACAACAACAAATGCTATATGCAAATGCATCTCCATATGAAATGGCCTTAGTCTTCCGAGATGACTGAGACCAGATCAGTTGGCTAACTCGGCTCACTAATCACTGGTTGATGCCCAATCACGAGTTAACAGCGCATGGCTACCGTAATCTGCAGATCGGACGAAACAAGCCTGCAGCTTTGACCAGCAACTCTGCTCGATCAGTGTTGCGTTTACCGTGCAGCGACCACGGCAGCACGTCGTCGAAAGGCGGTAGGAAAAAAAAAAGACACCGGTGCCACACCACCGATGCTGCTAGGAAAAAAAAAAGGATAAATGGCCACTACAATTCAACATCTGCGTTAAGTACTCGGAAATGACTATGTCACCATTGACCAACTCACCAGTCATCGTCAAAGTTAACAATTTTGTTGATTCTTTGTTCTTATGTTCCCTCATCTCCATATGTTCAGCACCTATGGTACTGCATCTATAAGTAAACCGCAAGGCTGATCCAGGTAGTTGGCTATCCCAGTTCAGCACCGAACTGACGATGCCCTGAACGCGGAGAGAAATAACACGTCTAACCATGAGCACAAGTTTGAAAAGTGCTCGCTTTCTTGCGGTTTTCTGCTTCTGGGTGGTGGTTTTGATGGTCATGGGCTCTGCTATCGTTGCGGAGTGTGAGAACCGTCAACTTCCTATTTGTTTGATGACTTGAATTTTTTTTTTTGTTTTCAATCATGGACTGAGCTTGTTTGCTGCTGTTGCAGATTGTGAATCGCCAAACCCTCCGAGACCTCCAGGATCAGGTTGTACTCCCCCTGATAGATGAGGGCATGAGGCGTTGATGAATGGCATTCACTTCCGGTGCTATACCTATGAATAGTTATGCGTGCGCGCGCGTGTGTTGAAGGTCATGCTTGTTCATTGTATCTGAAAATAAGAAGTGTGAAACAATAATGCGAATAACAACGCTGATGTTGTGTGCCCGTATACTAATAAAAAGAAGACCGCATTACATTATTTGAACAATCTTCCGTACTGCTTGTTCCCTCGAATAAGGAAATCTTTACGAAGTTTTCTCATCTAACCTCCTGAATTTCTTGAGGCCCTTGAACTTCCATGACTGTTTCATCCGTTCCTCTGAATTTGCAGCTTATTTTTCTGTATCTTTGAACTCGCATGGTTCTATGTTACCCCCTCAAACTTAAAGTTTGCTTCTGCTAGTCCATTTGAATTAAAATGCGTTAGAGAGGCTCAGTGAGACAATGACACAAGTTGTTTGGACATAAGTGATTCTTTTAAGCTTAGGCTGCTGGTTGTAAGTATTTATATATATTTCCATCCGTTTTTCTTTTTCTAAGTAAGTATAAGTGTTTGTTTCTATTGGTTCTTCTGTTGTGTTTTAGCTTAGTTAGTTTCTACTCCCTCCGTCCCAAATTACTATTTATTTTAACTTTTCTACATATATACACTTTACTGTGCATCTAGATATATGCTATGTCTAGATACGTAGCAAAAGTTATGTGTAAGGAAAAGTCAAAACGAATAGTAATTTGGAACGGAGGGAGTACTTTCTAGGATTGTTCAATGTTCATAGCTAAGTGATCCTAATATCACTTGAAGATTGGTTGATTAAGAGTACCAAACAAAATTTTGGAGAGGCTCATATTCAACCCCATTTTGTCACCATTTGCATAAACTGCTGCTAAATTGGTCCTATTCGGGTTGACCAAGTGATAATGCAGCAGCATATATTGGCATGATGATGTAAGGATAGAAACCAGAAGCAGTCCACCAGAGATGGTACCACCCATCATGATTCAGCTCTTGAAAGAAGGGTTGTGAATAAAGGCTTTTTAAATTTCACAACAATGAAGAACAAGTGTGAATTTTCGAAGTAGTGTCGTGACATGTCAACACTAGGAGTCAAAATTTGAGAAAATAGCCTCCCTCTGTTCCCCCGGATCACAAAGCCTCTGATCGTCTCCGCGGGCAATGATCCCTAATATCAATAGATGATCTGTTCACTGTCAAAGTTCACGTGTTTGACTGGGAGTTCACTGCGCCGCAACGACCATGGCAGCCATGCCGTCGAAAGGTCTGCTTTGCTTGACGTCAAGCAAGCGACGGGGTCCGCTCGCGCCCCGCTAGAAAACGAAGCAGCCACTCCCCACTGCAATGACACTCTCCATCGTTTGTCAGTCAGGCCATTACACCACACACCAGACACAATACACCATCGTTGGGCAGCTCTAACCATTAGCCATGGCCGGTCGCAGGCGGTGGCGCTGGCAGCTTTGCTGTCCCTCCTCTTGCTGCTGCTGCCGGCGCCGGCGTTTCTGGACGGTGCTGCCAGCGACGAGCCTCGGAGTCGGACGCGTGAGATAGTATCCATCGCCCATCTATGGGAAGGGACTAACTTTCTGTGCACTTTCTTTCTAGCATGGGATGGGGGCCATGGGACTCCTGTCTCCCCGGGAGGCAGGCCGTGCAGCTGAGAAGATTTCTGGAGTGTTCTGGTCTGGTGTAGCAAAATGTTTGAAGTTTGAGTCCAAAGCATTGGAACCAAACGGTTGAATAACCGAATTTATTAGTGTTACTATTCTGTTTGTACATCATATTATAGCAGTCGAAGTTGGAAAGATTTATTGCCACGCAATGTCACACATAATCTAGGACGATGTATGAGGGAGAGGGTATGTAATATTCTGAGACAATAATCATGGTGAGCAATGAGCAAAAGGAAGGAAAACGAGCCTTAAATGATGAAATCACACCAGTGAAATACATTGACCATGACAATGCCACAGTGATATTCGACGCGCGCATAGGCCACACCCAGTGGCTCTTGCTGATCCTCTTTTAGAGAGGTTTAAAAGTACCCATTGGTACTTATTAGTACTTGTATCTGTGATTTTTATCCACCGGCTGATCTGAAAAAATAATTTAAAAAATTAAATTTAAGGGCTAGTTTTAGTACTTCGTCCCACTAATTTGGTAGTCCTTGATACTTCGACTTCTTATTGCGTACTTCCTTTATTTCCACTGTTAGATTTCTTTTGTTTCCACTGTTAGATTTTCTTGGGATGAACGGCTATCATTTTTTCTAACCATTTTAAAATTTCTCTAATTATATATAGCTCCACTCCTCAAAAAGAAAAATGTACAGCTCCCGGATGAGGTTGCCACAAACGATTTGTGTATAGAAATGTGTGTAAAATACATGAGTAACTTGCCACTTTCGGTGCGTTTCAATTTGGCCATTCTACTCGGGGAAGTTTAAATCATGGCCCCTAAACTTAATTTAGGGGCTAATGACCATGTCAACGGGTTGAATAAGCTTAATAACCACAATTTACACTTTCTAAATATACAATGGCCAAATTGAAATGTGGAGACAATGGCCAAACTGAAACCTGAGACAAATACAATGGTCATTATGTATTTTTACTCTAGAATTAGCAATTTTATTTGTGAATGGGAAGTTCTAAAAATTGGTGTAGAAACTTTCCGAAAACCGGCCCTGAAAGTCTGGAACTTGGATCGGCGGCCAGGGCCAAGATGATCCCGTCGGCCACGACGATTGCGCCAGAGTCTTCTGCTCCCTTCTCCGATCCTGTGGCATCAAGGGAGACTGCCGCGACCCTCAGGATCATGGAAGTGCTGCGTCCCAGCGCTCACGCAACAGCGGCAAAGGCAGTGTGTCAGCGTTGCCTCGCGGGTGACTCGCCGGTGACGGACCGGTGGTGACGCCGGGGAGCTTACACGCAGTGGCGCAGGCGCACGGCCGCCTTTGACCTACGTGACCGCGGCGTTCAGAGGTTCGTTTTCTCTTCCTCTCTGAATTCAGTGTGCCTGTCGCGCGTGTTCATGTGCTTTGGCCCTGCGTGCTTTTGTTTTGTTCGTGCAAATGCCCCAGAGCAACATTCCAGCCCATCATGCTCTTATGCGCTCTGCCCCACCTACCACTGTGGAATCGCATCCGTATTATGTTCGTATGCCAATCTACCATGTGGTCTGAAGTCTGAACTCTGAACAATGCAATTGCTGGGCTTAGTAAAAAGTTTTTCTTTACTTTTGGAGGAGAAACAGGAGGGGAGACTCCTAGGAAAGCACAGATCAGTGCTGTACATTTTAGGGACTACAATCAGTTCTGCACTTCATTATGACATGAGTGGTAACCTTACATAGTAGTGCCGAATTATTGAAAGTGTTCCACAGACATTACTGATTTAGAACAAGAGGACTCAACTAAGTGCGTAACATTTATTTTGTTGCATAAGGCATACGTTGACTATATTTAGCTATCACTCACACTGATCCCCCCACTATAAAGCTCAAACTCATGTTTTATGTCGAGTATTGCAGCAGAAACTTGTGCCATTCCTAATCGATCTCGTGGCGATGCCATGGAGCACGAGAGGCCCAACTTTAGCATTGGGAGGACACAGCTCTGTATTATTTCTGAATTTCCATCTAAGTCATTTTGTAGCATAGTAGGGTCTAAAATCTCAGCTACGCCATTGGGAAAATTGGTAGCTACATGTTTGTGGAGGCTCATGGCATCAATGAATTTCTCATGAGTAGGACATGTTCCAGTGAACATCTCTAGCAAAAGCACTCCGTAGCTGTACACATCGCCCTTCGATGAGATTTGTCCACCCATGCCATACTCTGCATTTAGTTTAAAAAATAAACAAGTGAAGTAAGGGGAAAAAACAGTCGGTAAACATGCTATGGAGATGAAGCGGAACTTGTTTCAAGAAAATAATATAGGGTCATAATTTGGATTACCTGGTGGAATATATCCAATGGATCCTTTTAGGTTGGCAAAACTTGTAGAATTAGCAGGCACTGCAGTTGAAGTAGTACACATAAATCTCGCCAACCCAAAGTCACTGACATATGCAGTCATTTCAAGATCTAAAAGAACATTGCTCGGCTTCAAGTCGCAATGTATTACTGGAGTTGCACATTGGTTATGGAGATAATCTAAAGCATATGCAATGTCCAGAGCTATGTTAATCCTTTCCCCCAAACTTAGGAATCTTTTGTTGTCATACCCGTGGTCCTCCGGGTGTAGCCACCTTTCAAGGCTCCCATTGTGCATATACTGAAAGATAAGTGCTTTAAAATCTGAGCCGGTAGGATCGACTGTAGAGCATAAAGTAATGACTTTGACAAGATTCCGGTGGCGAGTATTTCTTAATGCTTCGCACTCTGAAACAAAGCTTTTGGGTGCTCCATACTGGTTAAGGTTAAAAACCTTAATAGCAACCGGATCATCCTCAAACGGCAAAGTGCCCTTGTAAACAGCCCCGAAGGATCCCAAGCCAACCAAGTTTACTAGAGAGAACCCATTTGTAGCCTTGGCAATGTCTTCATACCTTATTTTCTGTATGTGCAGACTGGAGTGCTGCAAAGCTGGTTCTTCTTTTCTTCTCCTGAGAAGAATGACAACTATACATAACAATAAAATTACAACAGCTGACACTGCAATGGGGATCACTATCTTCAAAACAACAGATTTATTTTCCCCCTTGGATCCCAATTCTGGGCAAAGGGGCAGGCTTGACTCTGGAGTATTGGCACATAACCTGTGGTTTCCTTTTAAGGACACCCTACTGGAATTACCAAAGATACCACTTGATGGTGTTGGTCCCTCAAAATCATTGAATGAAAGATTCAGCGGCTGCAAAGAACTCAATGAGGCCAGGAACTCCGGAATTTTCCCTGACAAGTTGTTCCGAGAGAGATCCATTTCTTTGATGGTTTTCAACTTCACAAAAGACTCTGGAATATTTCCAGTAAGAAAATTCCCTTCCATGTGAAGAACTTCTAAAAGCACACACGTACCTAGAGTAGAAGGAATATCACCTGTCAAGCGGTTGTTGGAAATACTAATTCTTCCAAGGGTGATGAGGTTTCCAACCTCCATTGGTATGGGCCCGGTAAAGTAATTATTTGACAAGTCCAAGCTTTGTGAAAGTGATGAAATATTGAAGATCGCACTTGGCATGCTTCCATCAAAGGAATTGTGAGAGAGATTCATCTTCTCTAATTGTCTCCATTGGCCTAAACCCTGAGGTATGTCCACACTGAAATTGTTCCCATCCAGATAAAATTCAGTTAGCTGGACAAGGTCATCAATAGAGTCTGGAACACGTCCAGAGAGGTTATTTTGTGCAAAGCTTAGAACCAATAAATTGCTCAAATTTCCTATGGTAGGCGGGATGCTGCCAGTGAACCGGTTCAGATCCATATAAAGCACCGTGAGGCTCCTAAGATTTCCAATCGCCAGCTTCAAGCTGATTGTAGGACAGATCAAGCTCCCGCAGTTTCAGCAAGGACCCAAAAGATGGCACTGTCCCAGTGAGCCCATTACCGAGAAAATAAATCATTTCTAGCTTGGATACATTTACAAGAGAAGTCGGGATTGGCCCATTCAATTGTGCTGTCGATAGGATCAAGCTCTTAAGGTTTGGAAGCCTGAACTATTTATTGGAATTTCTACAAAATTTCTACTAATGCCTAATAATTTTACAATAACATCATGAATCCCACAAAGTTCGGAATATTTATACAAATTTCAACAAATTAGTAATACTTTTGTAAGAATTTTTACCAAATTTTTACATATTTATTGGAATTTCTACAAAATTTCTACTAATGCCTAATAATTTTACAATAACATGAATCCCACAAAGTCCGGAATGTTTATACAAATTTCAACAAATTAGTAGTACTTTGTAAGAATTTTTACCAAATTTCTACTAATTTCTACATATTTATTGGAATTTCTAGCAAATTACTACTAATTCCTACTAATTTGAATGAATTTCTACAAAATTTATCAACTAATTTTCTACTGATTTTCTAACTAATCTACAAATATCTATTGATTTTCTAACGAATCTACTAATATCTATTCATTTTCTAACTAAAAAATAAAAAAAGGCCCTCGCTGACGCAAGCCGGTGGGCTTGCATCAGCAAGAGCCGTTCGTTCCCGACGCCAGTGCCGGTAGACCTCGTGCGGTGCCTAGCTGGGCGATGAGGTGGCCGGGGCGGCGGGATGGCGGCGGTCGGGGCGGCGGGACGACGGAGGCGGGGACGGAGCGAGGTGGTCGTAGCAACAACGGGCGGAGGCGGCCGGCGATGAGGGATGGAGGCGGCTGGCGACGAGGGACGGAGGCGGCTGGCGACGAGGAACAGAGGCGTCGCGCGCGACAGAGGCAGCGACGAGGCGCCGCGATAGACGAGGGCGCGGCGGCGACAGAGGATGTGGTGTTGACGGAGGCGGTGACGAGGCCCTGCTATGGAGGCGGCCGGCGGCGACGAGGTCGAGGGGGCGCGACGGAGGAGGATCGGAGGCGGGTCGGGGCGATGGAGGAGGAGGTGGTCCGGGCGCGGGCGAGGCGGTCGGGCGGCGGGACGACAATGGCTGGGGCGATGGGCGACGAGGACGACGGCGGCTGGCGAGGGAGGCGGATGGGCGGCGACAGAGCAGGCGGGAGGGCGCGGGATCTTGGCGGCGGTGAAAATTTGGCTAAATGTCGTAACTGGCGTGGGGTGGGGGTAGAAGAGGCTATAGTGGGTTTTATCCCCCTTCCCTTTTATCCCGGTTCGTAATTGAACCCGGGACTAAAGACCCTTTTGTCCCGGGTGCCAACACCAACCGGGATAAAAGGGTACGTCCCCAGCGGGAAACGAAAACTACCCTTTTATCCCGATTGCAGTTGTCAACCAAGCGAGCTGTGGGTGAATCTCAGAGTTACCCATAAGTTGTTGGTGCAACCAGGAGGGAAAATTTTTCATGTGATGACGTGTAAGCCAAGCATCGGATTTCGTCAGGTTTTTGGAAACTACCATCTGCATGTGCTGCTCGATATACGGAGACACAAAGGATGACTGTTGCAGAACAGTGTAGTGTGCCTTGTCGAACAAATCATTCTCATTGCTCAAACTTGATTTCCTTCCAAGGGTACCTATTCCCCGGAGCCTCCCCTCGTGGCGTGAAGTTGAAACCCCAATCGAGTCAATTGAGTCAATAAAATCAACACAAAACTCGATCACCTCCTCTGTTCCATATCCCTTGGCGATGGTTCCTTCTGTACGAGCACGATTAAGAACATAGTTTTTTAGACTGCCATGAACCTCTCGAAAGGCCACATATTGTGCAGATATATAGGTCCGAGAATACCAATCTCTTTTACTATGTGAACCGGTAAGTGCGTCATAATATTGAAGAAGGATGGTGGAAATACCAACTCAAAACTGACAAGATATTGCACCACATTGTTCTGTAGCTTTTATAGCTTGGATGGATCGATTGTTTTCTGCAAAATCGCATTGAGAAATGCGTATAGCTTTACGAGCGGCAACCGGACATTTTCTGGTAGAACATCTCTTGGTGCAACCGGAAACAACTGGGTCATCAACATGTGGCAGTCATGGGCAATACCAAGTTTAAAAACTACTAGTGGAGGGTCTTAAGATTTATAAACTTCTTTTTTTTATATTTATTATTCCCTTTATATTCGAGGAGTACCCATACGGGACCTTCATACTATTCAAGCATTCAAACATGGTATCCTTCTCTTCCTTGCTGAGAGTGTAACTAGCAGGACGTAAGTAGTGATTTCCATTATCTCTCTTTTCCGGATGTAGGTCATCTCGTTGCCCCATGACTTTCAGGTCCTGTCGTGCTTCCAATGTATCTTTCGAGGTCCCATAAACACCCATGAATCCTAGCACGTTCGCGCAAATATTCTTCGTCAGGTGCATCACGTCTATTGCGTTGCGAATCTTTAGGATTTCCCAATAAGGTAGCTCCCAAAATATTAACTTTTTCTTCCACATGGGTGCACGTCCGTTATCGTCATTCGGAACAGGTTGGCTACCATGACCCTTTCCAAAGACTATATTTACATCTTTTATCATCTCAAAGATACGCTTTCCATTATGGTGTGCAGGTTTTTTACGATGGTTTGGCGCCCCTTTGAAATGCATCCCGCTTTTTCTCAGCTGGTGATGAGCAGGGAGAAATCGACGATGACCCATATAGACGACCTTCTTACAGTGCTTCAAATACATGTTGTCTGTGTCGTCTAAACAGTGGGTGCAGGCCCGATATCCCTTATTTGTCTGTCCCGAAAGGTTACTCAGTGCAGGCCAATCATTGACGGTTACGAACAACAATGCTCGTAGATTAAAAATCTCTTATCTATCCTCATCCCACACACGTACACCTTCTTCCTTCCAGAGCTGTAAAAGGGCATCAACCAACAGTCTTAGGTATACGTCAATGTCGTTGCTGGATTGTTTTGGGCCTTGGATAAGCGACGGCATTATAATGAACTTCCGCTTCATGCACAGCCAAGGAGGAAGGTTGAACATACATAGGGTCAGAGGCCAAGTACTATGGCCACTACTCAACTCACCGAATGGATTGAATCCATCAGTACTTAAACCAAACCTTATGATCCTTGCTTTACTTTCAAAGTCCGGGAATGCTCTATCAATTGATCTCCACTGGGCCCCATCCGTAGGGTGTCTCAGCATCTCATCTTCCATACGTTCTTTTTTGTGCCATCGCGTCAACTTAGCATTCGCCTTGTTCCTGAACAAGCGCTTCAAGCGTGGTATTATAGGAAAATACCACATCACCTTAGCGGGAACTCTCTTTTGGGAGATTGCCCCTCGACATCACGGTGAACTCTCTTTGCTACTTCCTTTTCAGTTTCGCAATCTTTGTGTGCATCTCGTAGCATCTAACCAAGGTCATCGGTAGGGTCATTTTCTGCAAACTCATCTTCATCAGCCTAGCCTATTGTAGTATCTGCAAAAGCTTGGCTTGCAACCCAGTCCGGAATGTTGTCATTCTCCTCCTCCTTCTCGTCATCTTCCATTACAACCCCTCGTTCACCGTGCTTGGTCCAAACCAAATAGTTAGGCATGAAACCGTATCTAAACAAGTGGCTGTGAATAGTCCCCCAGGAATCCTTTGAATAGTCCTTCCTGTTATTGCATTGGAAGCATGAACAACATACGAACCCATTCTCTAGCTTGTTCGATTTAGCCACTTCGAGAAAATAATGCAAGCCATCAATAAACACCTTGCTCCGTCTATCTGCATTATACATCCATTGCCGGTCCATCTGCATCGTATTACGCACGAAAATGGATTACACTTGAAAATGGATTACATGTCAAACGTTGTAGTGCAAATAATGCTGAAAGTTTAGATATATATACAAATACACATATTTAAATTAAAGATCCAAACAAAATGATACAATACAACAAGCCATCCACTGGTTATTATCTAGGAGGACTTTAAGCATCCTTGGGCGGTGAAGACGAAGGTTCCGCATCCATTGTCGCTCTTTCTCGTAAAATCGAACCTCCTCCTTGACGTCCGTTGCTGCTCCACGGAGAACATGCTTATCGAGATGACCACGGTATGCCTGCAGAACTTGTTGAACTTGAAGACCGTGATCATTTGGCGAGCATGTTCTCAACTGGGCGGCACCGCACTTCGTCATGAAAGATGTTTGATTCTACGAAAAATGGGACATGGTCACGATGTCCGTATCCACTCTTTCTCGTAGAATCGAACATCCTTCTTGACATACGTTGCTGCTCGGCGGAGAACATTCTCGCCGAGATGAACACGGTATGCAAGTTCAACAGGTATGGATTTGAAAAACCATATTGAATTTGATAAGATAAACCGTCTAGATAAAGTAGCATCATTCTTAAACCACTGCAAAAATACATACTATATATGACACATCAATCTCTCTCACATTCTAGCTCAAAATACCTCTCCATTTTCTACTTCATCACATTCTAGCAAATAAACTATCCATCTCCAAAGCATAAATCAAAGCGTAACACGAGGATGAAGTAGCAAACATTCACAACACTTGTGTTGGCTGAGTGAAATTTTCACGAAAATGAGGGGAAAAAATCCGGGCAGCACCTCCCTTGCTTCGGCACCACCGGAGAGTAGGTGAAGCTCAGCTCTCTGTCTTTGGGGTGGACTGGCTTGGGCTAGAGGAGGAAGAAAGGCCTCTGTCTTGGTATATAATGGGGATGAGTTTTTATCCCGGTTAAAAACTCCAATCGAGATAAAAAGGATGGCCTTTTAGTCCCGGTTGCAAATACCAACCGGGAGTAAATTTCCCCTCCATTCTTGCCTACCGTGGCGCACCCCCTTTAGTCCTAGTTGCAAATACCAACCAGGAGTAATTCTCTCCTCCATTTTTGCCTACCGTGGCGCACCCCCTTTTCTCTCGGACCTACTTTAAACCGGGACAAAAGGGAGCGCATCGAAAGTCAGTTCTCTACTAGTGGGTGGGACATGTGTTGACATAAAGGAGCTTGTATAGATAGTTAGGCACTAAGCAAACGGTGCAAACTCATTATTATTGGAGAAGTGTGCCATACGGCTTCATGGTTTTCCCTTAAAACCAATGGTGGTATTTCAAAGGACATGCGGCACCATCACGAGGCTTTCATCAAGCTAAAGCAAAAATGAAGGTTATGTACCATCTCCTCCTCTAGAGAAATATATATCTAGTGTAGTTAAGATGTGGGCGTATTTACGATATGTTGAAACAATAAATAAGAGTGTGGATGGTGTAGTCACCACCTCTCCAAGACTATTATTGTGATAACAAAAATGTAATATCCTAAACTTAGAGCCTTCAATTTGATATGTCTATTATTCATCACTATATTAACTAGCAAGTACTTAGCTTCCTTACTATAGAGCGAGAAAAAATGAAGACCAATATGATGTTCCATTGAAAACATGGAAGCGCCTTTCTACCATCCAAACTTGGCTTGATCCAAGCGGTACCCTCTCGAAAAGGGCTTGTTTGGATGGGTAGAGATTATAGAGATTATAAAAAGCTAGATACTAAAAATATTAGTACAAATAACCTGGGATTGTTTAGATCCCTAGATTACAAGTGGTCCATAATGTCATTTCTTTCCAACAATATGCCGCCTAGCAGATGTATGGCCGTAGCCTTAGTGCTGGTCAGCACCTTGATGATAAGTGATATACAATCATCATTTCTCATTAGAATGGATAAAATAGTGTATTCTACGGTTGAACAAAATAGATATTACTTATGTCATGAATAAAAAAAATTCCATATAGGGAACTCAAAGTAAAGTTTAAAGGTTCATATAAATTTAAATAAATGGACATATAATCAGTATTTACCAATCATTCTTGCCTAGCAACCAAAGCATTAGTAATATTATCACGGAAGACATTTATGTTTTGAGCTTCACCACCTAATTGATTATTGAAATCATTTGGTTTAGATGAAGAGACTGATGTGATTAGTATGTAGTTTTCATCACGATCGCACGTATTAAAATCAGCATTTGCCATCGCACTTTCTTAAATGAAGTCCTAAAAGGCCATGCAGGCAAGTACAGTATTGGTTTTGCTTTACCATTGGATAGCTTAGCAACTCCAACATTATCCTCCACTTAATCTTAAAAACACCAAATGAATCCTCGATGACGTTGTAAAGAGATGGATACAAAAAATTAAATACTATCTTTTAATTATTTTTTTTGCAAATTTGGTCTTCGGTCTTATTAAATATCTGGAAAATGATATTTTGTCTCTTTGTATGTTGTAAAGACGGCCTATTTAGTGAACCGAGTAGACAAGATAATATTTTCCTGAAAAATTATAGCATTATAAATTTTAGGAAATTGAATGGTAGGTATTTCACTATGTTACAAGTGCAATAAAATGAAAACAAGTGAGTGTACCTGGTGGAGAATGTAGGAACTTGTCCCCATATTTGCTTATAGCACAGTTGAACACTCTCATGTGATGATCCCAAAAACTAATAGTATATATTAATAGGAACGAATAAGTCTCCCTCTAGTTTGTATTTGTTTTGAGGTCAAGTAATTTTTTTTTCGTTTCAATCTTTCTTGCACAATTGAAACTTAATTTGGACATCATCTGATCAATATGGTCTTTGACTACGTGTGGCCTTCAAGAGCCATATACGCCACATCGACCAGTGTCAATAGTTTGGACATTTTCGTAGTCATCGAAGACCTAGACCCCGTTTGGTAGAGCTTCGACTTCTCATAGAACGGCTTTGGCTTCGGCTTCTTTGGTGGAGTGGCTTTTTTAGTGAAGCTGAAGCCGTTTTGCAAAACGTTGGTAAAACGGCTTCTCAATGGCAATATATGTAATTTTATGATCACTTAATGCTTGGAGAGAGAGGAGAAGCCGGTGAAGCCACTTTTTTCGGCTTCTCCTCTCTAGTGTAAGCCGTTTTACGGCTTCTCCCCAGCTTTGGTGGTGAAGCCGTTTTGAAATTGCCCCTTTGGTAGAGTTTCACTAAAAGCCGGTGAAGAAGCACTTTGAGAAGCCCTACCAAACGGGACCTTACTTTTTTTAGCCGATTCTAGTCCATCAAACATGTAGAAACATTGCATGGTGCGAAGTACTCCCTCTATCCCGAAAAAAATGCAATATACATAGCTAGAATTGCATTCTTTTCAGAGGGAGTACTTCTTTTTATGTTGGTGAGGACCTCTCGTTCACAAACAGGCACAAGGGCGCAGATTCTCATGAATCCATGATATATCTTGAGTAGTCAAATCTTGATTCCAAAGAAAATAAATTCTTCAAGTATACATATTACCTCTTTATCACTCCTACTCGCTCCATTTCAAATTGTAGGTCGTTTTAGCTTTTCTAAGTTCAAAGATATTATTATGCATCTAGATATACATTATACCTAGATGCATAGTCAAAACTATGCACATATAAAATCCAAAACGACCTATAATTTCGAACTGATAGAGTATTACATTCCAGCTAGTTCAGATACTTTCCTTCGCTTTTATTTTACTCGTGTGAACGTAGTGAGATTACTGATTAGCCTGCCCATGCCCCAATCATGCACGTTCATCCATATGCGTGATCGCTACTCCGCTTGGACGTTGTGCGGCGTGTGTCGAAGCTCAAAGTGCCTGGATGTTGATGCACGCATGGTGACCGTGTGAAATTATGGGGAGCCGCCGGTGCCGGAGCAACCTTCAGGTGGGCAGCGCGGCGGGCAGAGGCGGCAGATCGGCCGCGGGAAATGGAACGGCGGAGCTGCAAAAGCAAAGCCACCGATTTCTTTAGCTTACTTGGAAACTACTAATAAAGTTTTCCAATAAAGTACTCCCACCGTTTCAAATTAAGGTTATTTTAACTTTATTAAATTAATAGATTTTATTATACACTTAGATATATTCTATGTCTAGATGCATAATAAAAAATCAAAACGACGTATAATTTGGGACGGAGGGAGTAGTAGCTACTGACGCTAAACATGGAACACACGACCGCCATGAAAACTGAGGCAAGAAGCAGCTGGACTCACGAGGAGCCGGGGTGTCAGGCGACGGTGGCGGAGGAGAGCTGGACGGCGTCGACAGGAGCGCGCGGGACGGCGCCCCGGACGGAACGCTCCGGCAGAGGCAGCCGCTCGTGGCCGCCAGCAAGAGCGCCACGGCGAGCCACACGAGCGCCAGGAGACGAGGACGCCGCGGCAGGACAGCCATCTCGCGGACGCAAGCTCCGGCAGGCACACTCACCAGCAACACTCTGGTTGATCGATCAGCTTCCAATGGCAAGTGCTTTGCTTTTGCTTCGATCGTTCCTGCGTTAGTTGTGTTATTTATAGGACACACTCTCCCTTTCAGCTAGCTATGGATACTACTGCTGATTGCCGACGATTCGTCGTGTGTACGTGACGCTGGCAGTGGTCATCGTTGGTGGCTTGGACTGATGACCCCAATTTTCCATGTACGCCATGTTTTCTGGTCAACAATGTACACGTTACGAAGAAGAAATGCTGCCCTTTGATAACCGTCCCCAGATATTGTGCGTGCACCTGTGTCGGATAATTAGCTAATTGCTGTATTAATTTTCAAAATAAATAAATTATGACAAAAGATAATTCTAGCACGCAAAACTCTAACATACTAGGCAACAGGAATAGGATTATGATCTCAAAAAATATGGTAAAAAATCAGATCAGATCACGGCGCACGTACCGAGAAGCCGGGATGGCGAGCGGTGCTAACGTGACGACAATGGTGTTGCGAACAGATTGCAGCAGCCGGCCCTGAAGATGACGGTACGCTGCTGCGCCTGACTTGGACGGAGGACGAGCCGTGATGACGAACTTGAGCAGTCGCGCGGAGCACTTCCCAAAAACCTTATTCGCCCTCTCCCAGTATAGGATCACAAGAACGAGTGGTTCCGGAGACCTGCTCACCGGTGCACGCCGACGCAACGGAAGGCTGGTATTATAATCGTAAGCCGTGGCAGTTGTAGAAGAGGCAAAACCTAACCGTGTAGACCATCTTTGGATATCCGAACCTAGGGACTTTCCCGTATAGTAGTCTATGGTGCGTCTTTTTCATGAGGAAAGTGGTCTGTATTTATAGGGAGAAAACCCCCCAACATCCTCGTGTATTAGGAATACGGGACTAATAGTAAACTAATAGACCTTTGAGATTTATTCAGAATTATCAGAATGATGCCTCTTTTTTTTAGAGTAGAATGATGCCTCTACGTTTCCGCGATTCCGGGAAATAAATTGATCAAGATGAAATTTGTTGTGTGCAAGAAGATTTTTCGCGTCTTAGATTTTTCTTCGTGATAGTGTATTTTTAGAAAATTATTTGTACATGCAACTCAATATAATATATACCATGTCTTGTTCGCTCGTTCCTAAGCTTGTAGGCACCCGTCTAAACTCAGTATATATTGGATCACCCCTGAGTGCTGAATCTCAAGAAGCAGCCATGTAGGCCTGCTAATGGGTTGAAACCCACCTCAAACCCACTCCAACTCGTAATAAATTAACTCATTCACAAACCTGATCCCGCTCCATAATTTTATTGTGTAAACCCAACCCAACCCGCCCTACAGATTGATATAACCCGTGGGTTTTGTACATGAACCTATAAGTTTATACAAACCTCATGTTCACACTTTAAAATTTTGGAAAAATTGACCGAAATTTGTTGCAGATGAATTAGTTTGACAATCCGCTACTTTGTGCAAAGCAGTGCGGCTGGACTTATATGTGAGGCCCGCATCAAGAGTCGGACCCTAAAATTAAAACATCACATTCACACCTTAAAATTTTGGAGAAATTGACCGAAATTTGTTGCAGATGAATTAGTTGTGCAAAGTAGTGCGGCTGGACTTATATGTGGGCCCTGCGTCAAGAGTCGGACCCTAAAATTAAAACCTCGCGTTCACACCTTAAAATTTTGAAAAAAATTAACCAAAATTTGTTGCAAATGAATTAGTTTTGACAGTCCGCTACTTTGTGCAAAGTAGTGCGGCTGGACATATATGTGGGCCCTGCGTCAAGAGTCGGATCCAAAAATTAAAACCTCACGTTCACACCTTAGAATTTTGGAGAAACTGACCGAAATTTGTTTTGCAAATGAATTAGTTTGACAGTCCACTACTCTGTGCAAAGTAGTGCGGCTGGACTTATATGTGGGCCCCGCGTCAAGAGTCGGACCCTAAAATTAAAACCTCACGTTCACACCTTAAAATTTTGGAGAAATTGACCGAAATTTGTTGCAAATGAATTAGTTTGACAGTCCGCTACTCTGTGCAAAGTAGTGCGGCTGGACTTATATCATGGCCCCACGTCAAGAGCCGAAACGTGAAAGTTAAAACCTATGAGTTAAAATCCATACAAGATTCATATTAAAAAACCACTTTTCAACCTCGCCCCCAACCTGCATTTGATGATAAACCCCAAACCCGTCCATTCCCCTTTAAATATGGAAACCGATTTCACCCCATTCTACCCA
>NC_028450.1:3778911-3780792 GCF_000263155.2 Setaria italica | reverse complement strand
GATAGCTATTACAAACTAATTGCACAGATGGAGTATAATTCGCGAGACGAATCTATTAAGCCTAATTAGTCCATGATTTGACAATGTGGTGCTACAGTAACCATTTGCTAATGATGGATTAATTAGGCTTAATAGATTCGTCTCGCGAATTAGCACAAGGTTCTGCAATTAGTTTTATAATTAGCTCATGTTTAGTCCTCCTAATTAGCATCCAAACATCCGATGTGACACTGTTAAAGTTTAGCACCTCGTATCCAAACAGCCCCTTATTCCTTTTCTTTTGACGGGTGCGAGAGATCAGCCGGCTAGGGCTAGACTGCCTCATCACGTCCATCCGTATGCGTAGTAGTGTAGTTGCGGTAGTTTGCGTGGAATTTGGACTGGACGACGAGTGATGAAGATGATGAAGTTACGGCGGGCCATGGCTGGGGACTGTTGGCGGCGAGCCGCGTGGTGGTGGCGGGCGGTGCGGCGGCGGCGGCGGCGACCGGCGTGGTGGCGGCGGGGGACACAGCTCAATATAACAACACGGCTCAATGATACAGTGCCGGGATGGGGTGATGGTTGGGAGGCAACCTTGTTAATGACAAGGTCCACATGAAGAGAATAATATTTCAACACTTTGCATTTGCATGATACTGCCCATACTAATATGGTTGGTTATGACGGGGGAGATGGATTGCAAAAAGACCTCGTAAATATTTACATCTGCCTGCCTTTTCCACTACTTAACTGCTACTATTGTGCCTAGGAAAGTTCTCTGAAGTCATCTAGCTAATTAGGAAACAGTAATTTCATCCATGTATGAAACTTAACGAGGTGCACCCATGAATCAACACTGAACATACCCATCCATATCTCAGCAAGAAAAATTGAAAGGAAAAAAGGGAGAAAAACCTTGTGCCCGTTTCATCAAACACATTCAAGGCATCGTCCATGTAAGCGTGCACATTGGAGTTGATGGGAGGCAGCAACAGGGAGCACACAGTCACGCGGGAGACTGAGGGGGATGGACGCTGCAGTTGCCGGCGGCTCGGAAGGAAGGAGAGGGAGGAGCGCACCTTGCTGGGAGCTGAGCGGAGGGGCAGAGCCGCGGATGACGGTAGGAGTGGGTGAGATTAATGAGAGGGAGGAGCTCAGGGTCGTTGGCAGCAGGAAGCTGACGAAGATGACGATGAGCTCGACCTGGTCCCCTTCCGACGGGCACCGGCAGCGTGACCTCGCCGGATATCGAGCCGGCAAGCCCTGACGAGCCCGGCGGCGCGAGGGAATTTTTGCAGCTTGCTGCACAGGGGAGCTGCTTTCACACCGTTGACAAGCTCTCCCACGCGGCGGGGCTTGAGCTCGCCCGCTCAATTTCGGTGACGGCGGGATCCAGACTCGACGCCGTGGCCGTGCTCGCAAGCGGCGGTCGGGGAGACGGACGGGCCTGATGGCGGTGTCAGGGGATGGGTGAGGCGTCGACACTTCGGCGGCGCCCCCACACGCTCCTCCCCTCACACGCGCCGGCCGCCGCACTCCTCCCCACCGCACGCACGCGTCGCCTCCACATCCGCTCTCCCCCCAAGGCTAGGGTTAGGGCGCGAGGCCTGCTCATGGTACGGGATGGGCAGCAAGGGACGCTCCCGCCGGTCACGAGGACGGAGAGGAAAGGTGGAGGGGAAGCGGCAGCGGGCCGTGCGGCGCCGGGAGCCGATGGCAGGGAGGAGGAGGGACACACGGAGAGAAGACGCAGGGGGGGGGGGGGGGGGGATGCGCCTTAAACGTCCATCTTAAACTCGTTCCAACTGACCTCGGTGGCCAGGCAGGTAGGGTGGTCATGGTAGTGGGTCGCTGCCAGAGTCGTGCGGGAGCCACGCAGCTGCTGAGCTGCGAACCGCT
>NC_028450.1:3764676-3778811 GCF_000263155.2 Setaria italica | reverse complement strand
CGGAAAATACAATAAAAAATCAATCCCATAACGTAACCCTGTTATATGAACACCAAACGGCCCCCCCCCCCCCCCCCCGCGCCAACGTACAAACCCTTGGTTTTCGGGTGTATTATAGGCATTAGAAACCACAAATCCGATGGTCGCCGCCGCCCTCGCGTCGGGGGGCACTGAGCGGCGGGGGGTTGTTCGCAAAATGGCCGCCGGGCGGTTTTTTAAAAAGGACGTGAAATCGGAATTTTTTTCTTTGGAACCTGAGGGCGTTCCGAAAAAAATCGAACAAGGTTCCTCCCTGTACCCAAAGTCGATTAGCGGAGAACTAAAAGGTTTTTTTGCAAAAGTCCACGCACCTACTTGCCTACTTACAGACGACCAGATTTGCGCGATCGGATGGACGCGAATTCAGGGTGACATGGCCCATGCGGCTGTGCGCGGTAGGACCCCCGGAATAAGGGGTCTTGATTAGCTGACTTTGGCTTGCTAGTAAGGCAGAACGTGGACTCACACTCACCAGAATGGGTGCCGTCTGCCGGCACGTCCTGGCAGAGGCAGCCGACCGAGGCCAGCAGCCAGATCGCCACGGCGAGCTGCGCCGCCGCCAAGAGGCGGGTGCGGCGCGGCAGCACGGCCGCCATCACGTACGCACACATACCAACGCACACGTCGTGTTCTAGCGGATGAGCTGGGCGAGTCCTTTGGCAGACTCCGATGACGAACCGGGTCGCGCTCGCATCTGTGTGATTTATAGGATCCTCGCTCAAGCACGGGACAATAGCACAATGCCCTTCGATCGGGCTTTGGCTGAATGTTCGCCGTCACCTTCCGCTACCAGTGGCAGCGGTGGCAGCGGTCGCCGTCGTATGCTTGGCTCGGTGCAGATTTTCCAGGACGACGACCCGCCGTATGCATCTGCTGGTCAATAGATTGAATGTTGAGCAGACGTGAGACTATTGTTAGTATTGTGTTATGGATTCATAAACATGTTCCCTGCTCCCACCATATACCTCTTACCACGTAATCACTTCTCTTTAAGAATCAGCTCACCCTGAAAATCAAGAGCAAGTGGCCCTATGTACATGTACACCGTTCCACACTGAGGGCAAAAAAAATCTAATAGTGAAAAATGAAGACAAAACCCAATAGAAATCCGTCGCTTGCATATTTTTCTTATCGGAGTGAACTTGCGTGCTCAAATATTTCGCAAGGAGAATAACTCGAGCTAGCGCATAGAAATGGCTGGCGACTAAGGTCTAGTCTTCGTCTTGGCGTGGAGAAAATTGCACATATAGACAAATGATTGTCACTGCCAAATGCCAATAGTCACAAATCAAGTCGAAGCACGCCAAATTATATCGGCACGCAAATCAAATGGAAGCACACTTACGATCTTGGCACTAATAACGCAGCATCTGTCATGTTCGATTCAGGACCTGTACGCTCAAAATCCCTTATCCGCTCCATCCGCCACTCTATTTTTGCGCAGCCAGTCCTGAGATCTAGATAAAATGTACCTTGGATTCCATCTTTTCTTTTTAACAAACCGCACATTGCACCTACTAATTATAGTAAAGAAAAGAACTAAATCCACGGACCAGGCGATACAACTAATGAGAGAAAAACTACAACCACCACAATAAACTCACAACAACTCAACCACTGCAACAGCATAACAACCGACTCGCCACTGTTGATTAATTAAGATATTCATTTCTTGTTTGTTATCGGTTCCATTTATCTACAACATCAACAAGAAGTCAATACTCCCTGGAACATCAGGGAGCTTGGCATTCAAAATTTGTCCAAATAGAAGAGACCGTACTGATGGGTATACCGAAACCATACCTTAACTCATTATTATAAATAAAACACGCATCCTCACTTTTATGGATGGATTAGTTATTGCTTGATTTTAGCTGATTACTAGTTGGTTTAGACCGTAATTAATGAATGCCGCATGTATCTCCTCCTATATCCTCTTAAATTATCTTAAAATGCTTAGGATCCCTCATATTATAGGACGAAGGGAATAATACATTTCCTAAAATTAGTAGCCTATGGTTCTGTTTGATTCAGATTCTTTGTGAATCGCTTTTCTAAGAAGCTTGATAGCATGAGAATCCACTGCCTCAAGAATCACTGGCATGATCGAGAAGCAAGGTATTTGGCGTTCTCGATTTTTCATCACTAGTATTGTTGTCTTGCGGATCCACACCTGCCTACTGGAGAGGAGGCACACGCGGCAGAGATGCGAACGGAGGGGCTAGTGTGTAGAAGCACGGATAGGTGGGCTAGTATCAATAAGTTTGTATTCTGCTCATATTTCAACACAGATAATACCATCATATTCCATCCGCCAGCGACTCCAATTTTATGCTTGTCTTTTCCCTTTACAAAATCCAACAACATTTTATGGAGCGTGGCCCAACCATTTGCAAAGACATGTTGTAGCAATCAAACGTAGTAGTAGCTTAATTAGCTTCTTAAAGCGATGTGCTACCGTATGGTACACCTTTTAAGTTCTGGTTCACAATCTTATTATTCATATACATATGTAGCAAGCACATGTATTAGTTGTGCTATGACCATCAGACATCTCGTTATTTCATTTTTCCTGAGTGTGTGATCGAGATTAGCAATGTAGACTTCCCCATCGGCCATCGCGTTCATCGAATGACGGTGGGTGATAGTTAAGGTGGGATGTCGCCGCCGGAGCAGCAGAACGGCGGCCGACGACAGAACGGAGGGAAACTACAGCTCGGAGGCGGCGGAGGGAAACGGCGCCGCGGAGGAGCTGCAAATTAAAAGAAAGCGAGCCCTATTCATTAGCTGACTCTATATTAGCAGAGTCTAGATATACGTCACATGCAAAGTAAGGCAAAAACATAGGTGGACTCACGAGGAGAGGTGCGCGGTGGCGGCGGCGTAGGGGCTGACACCGTCGGAGCCGGAGGATGGCACCGGCATGTTCCGGTAGAGGCAGCCGGTCGAGGCCAGCAGCAAGAGCGCCACCGCTACTCCATAGACCTACATCACTGCCGGCTCCAAACCGGCCTTCACCGCCGGTTTGGGATCCGTCGTTTGACTTTCGGCAGTGATGGGGAACCTCATCACCGTCGGACGCAGAACCGGCGGTGATACCAATTTAAAAAAAAATAAAAAAAACCACGACCCGCCGGCCCTACCAGCCACGCCTAGCCGCATCCTGGCCTCCCCACCGCCGGGTGCCGCAACCACACCAACGCAGCCCCATCCCGCGCCGCCGCCCCATCATGGTTGCCTGCCGCCAGCCACCGCTGCGGCCCCGTTAGATCCGGCTAGCCGGCCGCCAGCCGCTGCAGTACCAGGGAGAGAGAGTGGGGGAGAGACGAACCAGATCTTGACGATGCTCGTCGCGCCACCACGCTCGACATCCGCCGCCGGATCTAGGGGCCTCCACCGCCGCCCGCTCATCCCTCTGCCGCACTTGACGCCTGGTGCCGGATCTCGAGGCCTCCGTCGCCACCCGCTCATCCCTCCACCACGCTTCACGCCCACCACCAGAGCTCGAGGCCTGCGCCGAGGCTGCGCCGCCACCCGTCGACCGCTACCGCCGCACCACCTCTCCCGCTCCTCACCCCGCCGCTCCTCCTCACCGGCGAGTGAGGGGTGAGCAGAGGGGGAAGGAGAGGGGCAGTTGAGATCTGGCTGGGGGAGGGAGGGAGCGGAGGAGAGGAGAGAGCTGAGGACGCGGCGGAGGGAGGAGAGGAAGGGAGGGAGCGGAGGAGGCGGCGAAGGGAAGAGAGGAAGGGGTGAGAGAGAGAGGGCGAGCGGGGGACAAGGGAGCGGATAAAGGGGAGAGAGAGGGCGCGCAGGAGAGCGGACGCCAGTGAGTCAACAAAATTGGAGTCCATAATAATTTCGGGTCCGAGAACACCCCATCACCGCCGGTTTGTATTACGCACCGCCGGCTCGTAATACAAACCGGCAGTGATAAGATATTATCACCACCGATTGTAGTTTTTACCGCCGAATCGCTGAAAACTGACGGTGATGGGCCAGCGGTGATGGCATTTTCTCTAGTAGTGCATGGCGAGCTGCACCACCGCCAGGAGGCGGCCACGACGAGGCACCACGGCCATCATGCAAGCAACGTACAATGGCACGAGTCCTCTAGGCCAGCCTCTGATCCGATGATCCGGTCATGCCCGCATCGTGTTATTTATAGGACCCTCAGGCCTCAGCCATTGGACAATGCCCTTCAGGATTTTATGCAGGTTCTTTTCAGGGACACACTGGCTACTATCGGTTCTTGGCTCTGTTGCAGCACATTGAAGACCGGAGGGAACAGTTTGTCAAGACATGCCAACATCTGGAGTCTAGAGCTATGCATTTTTTTGCATATCATGGATGGCCTTGCTTTTGGCGAATTGGTCAATAATGTTAACATAGTGTGTGTTAAACTTTGAGCATACTCGTAATATTGGCGGTCTGATGCCTCTCGTTTGAGGAGTTTGAAGCAGGAATTATTTCCATTATTAAAAAAGACATCGGCTGAGGTCGCCGTACGTGCCGGTGGCAGACTAGCAATGTTTTGAGGACCACCGGCTGCATATTGGCGGGCGTATTGTATAATGAACGTTTTTAAGTTTCTTAATACATTGGTTCGTATATGTACTCACTCCATCCATAAATGTAAAGACTTGTTGGCCCACCGATACAAGAACCTTTTTTAGAGTGATACTTTCCATAATTAATTTGTTTGGAAGCTGAAGATCCTATTGAAATAAAGATTTTGATTTAGTACCTTCAGTGTCACGGATAATTTAGCAAAGAGTAATTGGTCTTAGAGTCAAAAGTATTGTTTTTGCAATTGTGAAATAATTATACTCTCTTTCATTATCGGCATGCTAAGATTATTTGGAGAATTGTTCATGTAGCTACTTAGTTAACCACACCTAATGCTTGGAAATTAGTTAATGAGCATAAGATAGAAAGATAGATTATCGATTTTCATGGCGGCTGCCGCTCCAATGTATGCTATTTGGTATACAATGTAATGATTTAGTTTTGTAGAAAAAAAAAGTTATGTCTTTTATACACGTGTTTGTGGAGGAGCATGCATATTGGATGTCATTTTGGTATTTGTTACAAAATGAGGAATCGAGGGAGGATGTCCGTACGTTCAGCAAGCAGTTTGAGGTCAGCTATCGCTTTGTCCATCTTCACCCAAAACGGATGGAGGAGTAATGATTAACTTTGCCTTTTTATTTTATTTTTTCCTCTCGTCAGTGCACACTAGTAATTTTTTTATGATAAGCTGTCAAGCAAGAATACTGTAAAGGCAGGACTATGGGCCAGGTCGGAGAGTTTTTCCAATAGCTTCCTTTCGTTATCTGCATCTGCTTTCCTCAAAAGGTCTAGCTTTGCCAAAATCAATAGTTTAGTTGGTTGGGTCCTGTCGATCAAGTTATAGGAGCTGCTTGCTATCTATCAAAGGGTATAAAAATTAAAAAATATATACATCTCACGCTCGAGCCTTACCGATGCACAACGTCCAGGACGCAGCGCACAGAAAAGGTGAACCTGCAAATTGAACAATAAAATCTTATTCGAGCAAAATGAAAACAAAACCAAAGGAATCGAAATGGACTTGTGTGCTCACATTCTGTTTTCGATGACCTCTCGAAAGCTAGTCAAATAATTTGTGACAGTGCCACACCAGTAGGCACAATCAAATCTAAGCGACGACTAGCGGCTCAGGTCTTGTCTTCATCTTGATGTGGAGAAAATTGGCACCCTGCTCGCCTCTTCCAAAAAAAACTAAAGTAGGTCGTGCGCTCATGCTGATTATGCACGCTTCGGTCCTTTGCGCCTGTCCTGTTCGTTTATTGCCATGGCCAATTTACAGCTCGCTCACGGGCATCACAAGCAGAGCGCAAACAAACAGGGGTAGGGGGTGGCAAAATAGCTCAGCTTGGGCGACTATCGCCATGGGCCATGGCGTGGGGGTGGGACCGGGGTCAGGTGATGGGAGAACCTCAATGAATTCTCAATGTAATTCTACCTTTACGTGCACTTTCGAGAGCTTAAACTGACAGTATAGCACGTTAATTTCTAGAATAAATTCAAAAAATACGAGCATCCATACCATATCAAAGCTCGAATATGAGTGGACAGATTCCACCATAAAAAACTAAACATATCGAGCTCTCAGATCGCACCGATAATTAATAGGGACACGGAGAACTATTGGAGAAATATTAGACAGCACACTCAAAATCCCCAATAGTATCAGTTTTTCAGGAACGGGGGTCTAATTTAGTTGCTGATAAAAGCTTCGCCCAAAGTAGATTTTGAGGGAGGAAGGTGCCAACTAAAAGTGGCGATATATAGCAGCCTTCACACTGGCACTGGTGAGTGCACTCGTGCAGGCCATCCTATTCAAAACGTTGGATCTCAAACTAGATTTTTCTTCAAAAACTCCTATGGATTGAGGCATGTCGTGGGGATTTTAAAGGATTCTAGGGGTGTCCAATCCTATGTAGGAATTATATTTTCTTCAAAAATTCTTGAGTCCTTTAAAATATAATCCTATGTATGATTCAAAACGTTGGATCTCAAACTAGATTTTCTTTGAAGCCCGGTAATCATACAGGTGTGACTTTGCGATGCGTCGACTGCATTGCGTGATACATCTTTATTCTTGCAGATTTACTCCTCTTCTATTCATATTCTTTAATTTTATAAGTTTTGATCATATTCAAAAACATGTAGTATAGCCTCTGCGACTCAATACATGGCGGGGAGCCCCGCCACGAGGCGCTAGTAACGCGCTTTATTCCTTTTTTTTTCTTGAAGAGTGAGAGATCAGCTGCCTAGGTTTCCTCATCACGTCGATCCGTATACGTAGTAGTAGTAGATGACATGCGTGGAATCTCGACAGGACGATATGACTCAAGTTAAGGCAGCCGGCTGTGGCCGGAGCAGCCTTCAGACGTGCAGAACGGCGGCGGGCGGCGCGGCGGACACAGACGACCGATACACGGTCTCCACGGAGGGAAAGGGTGGCGTCGCGGCGGAGGAGCTGCGAAAGGGAAGCGAACCAAGATGATTAGCTAGCCGGTCGACGACGTGCAACACGCACGCCCGTCACGCAAAAGTCGAGGAACTGAGACTCACGAGGAGGGGTGCCCGCCGCCGGCGGCGGCGGCGATGGCGTCGGTGTTGGCGGCGGCGACTGCTGCAGCGGCGGCGGTGGTGGCGGCACGTGGTGGCCGGGCACGCAGTACGGGCAGATCGGCGGCCAACGACAGAACGGATGGAAACAGATTGGATGGTGTCGCGGAGGAGCTGCATGCAAAACGAAGCGAACGAACCCTGTCGATTAGCCGATCGAAGCGAAGCGAAGCCATAACGGGTACCTAGACATGCAACACGCGCGCCAGTCACGCCAAGTCAGTAATTAAGATGCTGGAGACTCACGAGGAGGAGCGATGCCCGCCGGCGGTGGCGGCGGCGTCAGTGCGGGTGGCGGCGGCGGCTGTAGCGTCGACGGCGTTGGCGACGGCGGCACGTGGCCGCAGGGCGGAATGAAGCAGGGCGAAATGACGCGTCTGCACAGGCAGCCGCTCGCGGTCGCCAGCCAGACTGCGACGGCGAACTGCACCAGCGCTATGAAGCGGCGGCGCCGAGGCATCACGGCCATCACGCACCAGATTTGCAGGTACCGTGATTGTTCGGCTCCGATCCGTTCGTGCTCATCATCTCCGATCCTGTTATTTATAGTATACAGCATACGAGCGGTCACCATTTTTTCCTTGCAGCCAATGCACGACATTGCCACCGAATCAGGTGTGCGTTTGCAGGACAGTTGCCGCTGGTAGTAGCCTTGGCTTTTGGCTAGTGGTAGTGGCTTGACGGAATAAACTTTCCAGGTCCGCCACATTTGCCGCGGTCAACGACGGACGTGGAGAAGAAATGCGACCTTGGTCACCGGAGAGATCAGCAGCACTATTCCACTACTATAAGTCTATGGCCACCTTATGCTCTAATGCAAATTGAAAATGACCTTTTCATCGAATCAAAAAATAAATAAAAATGATCAGTTCAGTCGATTCACTAGCTAGGTGTGGTACATGTCACGCTCCTACTCATCTACCGCATGCTCGTATGTCGGGTGTGGGTGGAATCAGGAATAATCAGATTGCTTTGGAGGCATGGCATCTCATAATAATTATGCTAGCTCTTCTCATGTAAAATTAGTTCCTACGCTCAAAATTAAATAGGTCGTAGGTGAGCCTTGATAGCCCGATCAAACACTCACTCTTAGCACCAGTTGATCCTGTGCATGTACATCATTGACTGATCCGGTGATGTCCTTCGTGGGAACACCATCGGTACCATCCCTTCTTCTTCTTCTTCTTTCTTCTTTCAGTAGCTTCGTCTTGCTGCCCTCTTAGCATCGATTGATCCGGTGCGATGTATTATTAGAGAAATGTGTCAGTGTTGTTCCTAGTCCATGTGAACTCTTGGGAGTACCGACTCAACCAGTGAATGTCTTTCTTTTTACCATCATTTTGATAGTTTTAGATATCATCCTTAGAACATATAAACCACTTACAAAGTTAAATCTTAACATTAGTACAAATAGCTATATTATTACTTAATCATCAAAATCACAAATTATGGCTTAACAGTTTTCTTACACATTTTATGAGGTACTCTCTCCGTCCCAAAATATTATTCGTTTTGATTTTTCTAAATACATAACTTTTGGTATATATTTGGATATAGTATATATTTAAGTGTATATCAAAAATTATGTATCTAGAAAAGTCAAAACGAACAGTAATTTGGGACGGAGGGAATATACCGTAAGAAAAAAAATCGGAAGGAATCGTTTGCATCTTTCTCCGGATAGTCAAGTAACGGTGACTACGCCGGTAAAGCTCATTCGAACTCAAGAATGTGGATGCGCGTGCCAAAGTGATCTACGTACTCGAGCGACGACCAGCCGGCGACGAAGGTCTGGGTCTTGGCATATGGCAAGTTGGCATGCAGAAAAAATAGGCCCTGCTCCTCTTCTCCCTAGCAAGGAAAGTTTGGTCATGCTCACGCTGAGAGTGCGATCAATCAAGCCCGGAGACGGAATCGGCCGATTGCGTTTCCGACTGTGATGCTGTTTGGTTGGTGTCCTGAAGGCGGCTGTGTCATGAGAAACCTTGTTGCAAACGAAGGATGGACACGGCCCAACGAGAAGCATGTCGCAACAGAATGATGGACGGGAGAGGATTAACTGCTACTCCCTGCCTAATTAAACTACTTCAGATGGCAAAAGAGAGCTAATAAGAACTATTTTGTTCTTTCACGAAGCATACTAGTTGAGTTCTTGATGCGATTATTAATTTTAGGTAGGCCTGCTAATGGGTTGAAACCCATCCCAACCCGCAACAAATTAACTCATTCACCCACTCTGTCCTACTCCATAATTCTATTGTCTAAACCTAATCTGACCTACCCCACCAATTGATATAACCCATGGATTTGTATATGAACCTATGAGTTTATATAAACTTCATGTTCGCACCTTAAAATTTTAGAGAAATTGATTGAAATTTGTTGCAGATAAATCAGTTTGACAGTCCGCTACTTTGTGCAAAGTAGTACGATCGGACTTACATGTGGGTCCCGCATCAAGAGTCGGATGCTAAAACTAAAATCTCACGTTCACGCTTTAAACTTTGAGCGAAATTGACTGAAATTTGTTGTAGATGAATCAGTTTGACAGCCTGCTACTTTGTGCAAGGTAGTGTAGCTGGACTTACATGTAGCTCCCGCGTCAAGATCGGACCCTAAAACTAAAACCTCGCATTCACACTTTAAAATTTGAGCGATATTGAATAAAATTTGTTGCAGATCAATCAGTTTGACAGTCCGCTACTTTATGCAAAGTAGTGCGGCTAGACTTATATGTGGGTCCCGCGTCAAGAGTCAGACCCTAAAACTAAAAGCTCTCATTCACACATTAAAATTTTAGAGAAATTGATTAAACTTTGCTGGAGATAAATCAGTTTGACAATCCACTACTTTATACAAGGTACAGTGACTAAATCTACAAATAGATCCCACGTCAAGAGCCGAAACCTGAAACTTAAACCTATGACTTAAACTCAGTTAAACCCATACAAACTTTAAAAAAAAACACTTCCAACCCGTTCCAACCCATTAAATACTAAAATCCATTTTAACCTATTCAAACACACCCGCATCACAATCCACCCCAACCTATTTCAACCTACCCTATTAGCAGGCCTAAGTCTAGGTTCTAAAATCATTAATAATTTATCATTGCTTTTCTCATGGGTACGGGTTGTCCCGTCTCGCACGGCAAAGAAAGCAAGATCATTTCAAGGTTAAATCAGCACCCAATAATCGTTGTCGTGGAAGTCGTAGAAAATTGCAGCAGGCTAGCAGCTAGAATCGAAGGAGGCAATGTAGACCACAGACAATGAAGACGCTAGAGCATCGTATACTTATATATCTTAAGGAAAACAAACCATGCCAAATAAAAATTACGGTCAGATTTAACAAATTCTTACCATGGCCGTTAGGTCAGGAACATGGATCAAGGCCAGCATTTATATTGACTTTAATTAATTTCGTTTTGCATATATACTTGTGCCGTGCCATACTTTTTTTTTTCCGAATCACATTACATGCGCAGACGCTCACATACACGCACACACACTCGCTTCTATGAACACACGCACGCAACCCTACTCCTATGAGTACCTACGAAAGACTGAGCTGGCAACCTGCTCATGGCTAGATCGATCGGTTTCGGGTCAAATAGGAAGAACGTGAATCTTCCACCTCTCCCTATACAGTACAGTTAAGTACCAATATCTTTCTGAAAAAGTCCGTCCAGCTATTCAGGAAAGGAAGGCAATCGATTCAATTCATTCCCTAATTTGTGATCTCGAAATTGATTTACTTACCACTGGCGCCAAGCACCAGTATCAAGTCGAGAACTCGAATCTTGATGGACAGGTTCCATTACAAGGAACCTTAGGGTGCGTTTGGTTGGGAGACGATGTAGGACGGGACGGTCCTGTCCTACTTTTCTGGGATAGGATGATCCTATTTCTTGTTTGGTTAGAGGGACAGGGGCGTCCCTGTTTTTTGTTTGGTTTGAGGGATAAATGTGGGATGGGATGATCCCGTTTTCTGTTTGGATCGAGGGATAGCTGGTTATGATAACCTTCTGCAGAATCATGGTGACATTACCTCCTACCTGTCATACCTTCCTTCTTTCTAAGGATAATCATGGTGACATAATATATAGTCTGAAATATATACAATATATATACACAATATATAGTCTAAAACAGAGACAATTCATTTAACAGAAATATCAGACCAGTGTAGTTATTGCCTTCAGATAACAAAACTACAGGGAGGTCACTGCCATGATGAAACTGAAAACTCTGCAAGTAATATTATCCCCAATAAAGTATCATTTGAAGACGCAGGTAATTGAGAATGCAATAAACAAAAGGAAGCTTGGTAGCAAACCGAACTGTTTACCATCAAATATCATTCATATATATAGATGGCATTTACCACAGTACCATTACATCAAATCCATGCCTTACACAATATAGAAAGTTCAAGGCATACTATATGATAGGCCACAGTTAGCAAAAGAAATATGACTGACAAAAGAGACCGTTACAACTATCAGGTGTAACAAACATGGCCTAGTTAGCAAAAGAAAGCTTTACCACTATCACTAGTTGTATGTTCCAAAAGCACCTACTGTCCAGGGAACCTCTCACTAACAAACATAGCCATCCAATGTAACTGGTGCTGAAATGGCAAGCCATAGAAAGCTTTACCAATGAGAGGATTGGCCACCAGATGCGCATAGTATGTGGATATCTGAAGATCATTAAAGCCTGAAACTGAAAGGCTATTCACTTTGTCAAAGAGATCTTCTGGCAGCTCATTATTAGATTTAGCAACCTGCGTTATAGCCATGGCAAGCTTGTCACCAACTCTGTTGAACGCACCAATCAACCCCTCCTCTGCACTTTCAACAATCTTGGCCCTCTTGTTAGGTCTTGCATTAGATGTTGCCCCTTCCTCAAAAGCACTACTAGGATCCTCTTCTGTACCATTTGCAGCCCCATCTTCAGTATCACCATCTTCTGTACCAAGAGGAGCACTTGAATCCTTTGCAAACTTGCCAGTAGCCATATCCTTCCCAAAGATTGTTTCCATCTCAGCATAGTTCTCAAGAGGCTTGTTTAAATACTCGGCATCAGCCTTGTGATCCTACAATGCAATAGAAATTAGTATGAAAAATATGATAAGAACAAGACCACAAAACAATAGAAACTAGATTACGTGCACATGGCCATTGTAGTGCTCCTCATCAAGGGTGATGATGTAGTTCTCTTCATCGAATCCAGATGCACTCAAGCTCTTGAGTCGTGTTATCTTTGCCCACTTTCTTTGCCATGTCTTCAGATGGTTCTTAATCTGCTCACCATTGAGCGTAGTGTTGAATTTTTCATTGACAGCTCTAGCACATGCATTGAAATAGACCTTTTTGAAGCCCTTTCCTGTTTTAACACCACTGGCAACGACATTGGCAAGATTTTTCAGCATGAAATTGGACATTGGCGCTGTCCAGGCAGCCACACCAGTACCTCTCCCAAGTCCCTCAACATGACCATCCATTGCCTGGCATGTAACAAAAAAAACAGCTAGCATTGGATGTTAAGTTAACAAGATTTCAGCACCAAATACAACAAGGATTGTATGTCATTTAACTGGATTTCAGCAGCAAATAAGTCCTTCCAAATACAATATAGCAACAATAAGTACATACAATTGAAATATAGCAACAATATGTTCATACAACTGAAATATAGCAATAAATATGTCCATACAACACAAACACATCTAGGAAAATACTTGCAAAACTGAAATACATCAACAAACTAGTGGGTACTAACTAATATTGTTCTCTTGATGGTCTGCCCACATCTGATCAGCAATACTTTGCCTGAAATTAACCATCTCGGTATGCTCATGTGCTTGTCCACTGTATGTTGTAGCATGGTTATAACTTGAAAAATTATTGTCTTCTATGAAGAACTCATCAATTCCATCTTGTATAACCCAATTGTGAATGATGCAGCAAGCAACAACAATGTCTACTTGAGTTGGGAAAGGAAAGAAAGGAGTGGCATCATCGAGAATTTTGAATCTTCTCTTTAGACACCCAAATGCACGCTCTACTGTGATACGAAGAGATGAGTGCCTAAGGTTGAATAGCTCCTTCTCATTTTGGACAGGATTATTCCCCCACTCATTCAAGTGATAACGAACACCACGAAAAGGGGGCAAGAATCCTGGTTTTGCTCCATATCCGGCATCAACTAGGTAGAATTTTCCTAAAATGTGATGGAAAGTATATCATATTTCTATTATATTAATGATTCATATGGAGAATCTGATATGGTATTAGTGTATTACCTTGTGGCACTCGAAGTCCATTCTCACGCTCCAAAGCATCTCTTAACACTAGTGCATCATGTGCTGTCCCCTCCCAACCAGCCAATACATAGGTGAACCGGAGATCAAAATCTACGGCAGCCATTACATTTTGAGAGGCATATGACTTCCTACCACGAAAGGCTAACTCCATATCTTTAGGAACAGAGGCTCTTACATGTGTACCATCGATGGCTCCAATACAATCCTTAAAGTAAGGATCCCATCTATGGTTCCCTTGTATTTTAGTAGGAGTTTCCAATGATGGAGGCGTAATTAATTCCCCTCGTAGCTCACCAACAGCACGAAGAACCCTGTTAAAATAACGACTGACTGTTTCTCCGGATCTATCAAAATTAGTCCCAACTACTCTGTTCCTAAGGTTGTGCCCCACGGTATTTAGAAACATTGCCACTTGCTGCTCAACACAACAATGGATGGTATCTTCAAGCAAACCACGATCCCTGAATAGGTTGCAAAACCGAAAGAACTTGGCTCTATTTAGTCTTAGCATGTTCACACAAACTGTATCATCCTTCCAAATTTTGTTGTTTAAGTACTCAAGTCTCATCCTATCCCTTCATCGATAGATC
>NC_028450.1:3669308-3761837 GCF_000263155.2 Setaria italica | reverse complement strand
GAGGGTTGGCCCTCGATTCCGTGCTCGGTGAAGTGAAGCCGAGTAAGGTTTGTAGATGGCAGCACCGAACACGCAGCGGGGCAAAGTTCAGTTTCCACTCGTACCTATGAAGTTATCAAAGGTCTCGGCAAGGTTCGCGATGAAGGTGTATTTCTCCGGATCTTACCTATGACATCGTTTCGAGACAGACATGGATGGATCCGGCCATGGAGTCTATGACCTGGTTGATGCACCAGAGCGGGGAACAGAGCAACGGGAAGAGCACACGGAAGAAGAAGCGGAGCGGTGCGCGGTGGCTTTGGGCGGCACGCGCGCCTCACGTGACGAGCGAAGCGGAACTGGGACGCCCCCGTCCGCTCGTTTTTCCCGGACGGGGGCGTCCCGGATCTTTGGGGTATATTCCTCATATGGGATGTCCCTATCCCCTATGACTCGGAACCAAACACTGGACCATCCATGGACCGTCCCATCCCATCCCGTCCCGTCCTTGAAACCAAACGCATCCTTAGCAACTGAGCTTCGCTTGGTTTGCTTGTGCCATGCCATACAACCTTCATTCAAAAAGAGACAGACGTCTGTTTCATCTCGGTTTCCCACTCAAAATATATATTGGAAAAAAAAAAGCACGGTAGAGTAGGCTGGCCGAGTCCAATGCGGCCCAGCCCATTTATTTCCTTAATTCCGAGCCCTCAAACGAAATGGGTTTGGGTGGATCCAGCACAACCAAATTCTAAAAGCTAGTTACATCTGGGCTGATACCCTTGGGCTTCTTCTTCTTTTCATCACAAGAAAAAGGCCTAAAAAATTGGTCAACGACTCAACTTACCTTTGCTGCCAAGCAAGTGTCGTCGTCCCATGCATATCTCGTTCTGGCAGTTGTTGCTGAGGATGCTGCTTCGGAGCTGAGACCAATTCAGACACACTCATCTCGTGCCGGTAGTAGTGATCCCAATGCGTTGCGTGACAGCGAGAGAGAAAAAGGAACGGATGACGTGTATACACGGTGGGGTACACGGTGGCTTCGTGGCTAAGGTCGATGTTAACCAGCACTACCGACCTGCCGTTTACGTGTCACAACCTGCAACCCGCGATCCTGCACGCATTGCGCATAAGCATTCTGGAGTTTCTGACTGCTTCAAAGTTCAAACACACACGTATAGAGATTCATAAGGTTTCTTTTTTTCAGCATCTCGCGTCGTTGGGGCGCTTTCTCCCCAAATCGAGCACGTAAAATGGCAGCTCAACGCCCGAAAAAAGCAATTAAGCTACTCCCTTTTGCCCCTGTAAGGGCTTTTCATGATGGACAAAATCACAAAATTAGACGGGGTGAAAAGTCTTTCATGACCCTCACTGGAAGCAGCCGGACAGCCTTTTTTTTTTTCAAAACATCATACAGATGCAAACGCTCGCAAACACACACGCACACTCACCTCTTACAAATATACGCACACAATTCTATCTCCACAAGGATGAACCTTAAGATTGACGAAGTTATCAGTGATGTCTTACTATCGACTGAGCCAGACTAGCTCTTTGATTGGCTCCATCAATGGCTGGGATAACTTCTGATTGGCCAATAACTTTTTATTTGATCAGCAGTTCAGCGCACAATTAATGACTAGGCTAGCTCAGGTTCATTCCTAGAAATCGTTATACTTCGAAATAGAATTTTAAACACTATAAGTTCCTATATTTAGGTAAGAAAGGTGTAAATTTTAATAAGTCATGTAATCCTAGGACATGAGATGGTAACATAGCTGCATAAATTTTTAAACTTCAGTATTTGTTTTTTCCCAACAAGATAGCTGTCTTTATACCACGAGTGGGATTTCTAAAACGATGGCATACCTCTCAAATAAAATATGAGAATATAAACTCAGAATAAAAATAATTATTGTGACCCAAGAATCAATCAATCTGTTAAAGAGCCTCTCTCCTGATGGTTAAACCACCTGAGTAGCACCAGGTAGGTCCAGGTTTGACTTCCCATGGGAGCGAATTAAACGGATCTGAAATAAAAAAAATATAAAAAAGGGAGAGGCTTCCCTGCTAATTTCGGTAAAAAAAAGAATAGATTAGGCTAATTAACCGAACTACTCCAAATATATATTTTGCCGATACATTCGAATAATTAAATGTCTCACAAGTGAAACCAAAAATTTTCACGGATCCGGCACCATTTACCATAATCATTGGTTGATACAATAGCATATTTCTGAAAGCGAGGTGGCGGATGAAGTATTGTCTACGAGATTTATGTTTCTCTAAAGATGAACCCCTACATGCTTAGCTTCGTTGGGATTGCCGCAAGGGTAATTCAGAATTGCCGTTGATGCCCGATCTATGCGCGCTCCCAGAAGCCACAACCCGGAACTACTGGAACTGAACGAGCTGCTGGAAGAGCAGTTGGACGTGCGCACAGTACTGTGGGAGATACTGAGGCTTTAGGGCAAGTACATTGCTACACGACAGCGGTCTCATAGGTCGTCTCATGCAGTGCCACGTAGGATTTTTGATGATGTGGAGGAGAGAGAGCGAGGAGAGAGAAAGAGGTCGTTGCTTCGCGAAACAACCACCTCATGAGCTAAATTGTAGGACTACGAGACAACTTAACAACCATTGTACGAGTTATTGTTGCCATGCAACTCATAATATTTTATTTTTCTTATGCACAAATTAAGGAATTATATACCACCACCAGACAACTTATAGGACAACCCATTGTATGGGTTGCCTGTTGAATCGTCTCAAGATTACGTGTCAATGCATGAGACCGCCTATTAGACAACACCAATGTACTTGCCCTTATACGATGTCAAATTAAACAAGTTCAATAATCCTACAAGATGCTAACCCTTTTAAACTGGGTAATCTAGATTTGCCTGCCGTTAGATGCCTGGTCCACGCGCGCTCCCACAACCCGGAACAATTGGGCAAGTTGGTAGAGCAGCAGTTGGACGTGCGCAGAGCGTGTGGGAGATCGCGGCCGCAGAGGCTGGGGCATGGCATGTGCGGGGCGGGGCGCGGCACGAGGAGGTTGTCCCGGCGAGGGGACGCCGCCCGCTGTCGGAACCCGCGCGCGCCACCGCCGACCCATCCGCCCGGAAAGATCGATCCATCTCTACTGTGGCAAGCTCGCGTGCGCGCACAGTGGGTGAGTGTGTGTGTGTGTTTTACAGCCTCATCAGATTTGGCCGCATCCGCTTTATTCCCTGCCTTCGTGAACCCTTTTTTTTTTTCTCCCAAGCTCATGTGGCCCTGTCACCACCTCCGGTCACTAGTCGTCACTGTGCTAGAGTGCCTGCATGCCATCGCCACAAAACTCCATTGTTTTAAGTAGGAATATAATATTCTGGCATAAAACTTGAGATGCCGAGTTGGATTTCCACGGGAACAGCAACGTGACTCCATTGTTTGCCTCTTAACCATTATAGTTTGTAGTTTCCTCATGTCATGTACTCGTGTTGCCATCGTCCCACTAGCTCTAACCACAATCTCGTTACAGAGTTCACCATCATGACATGCTATTATCCACATTTAATCCAATACCGTTTAAAGTATTTCTCCTTTTCAAATATCATTGTCTCCTGAAAATGTGAACAATTGCCCGATCTTGTAAACTCGTTTTTTATAAAATGGAAGTGTTTAGGTGGACTTTCTTGGCTCCTCATTAATTCTTAAAAAAGAAATGTTCTGGCTGACTTCAACTGTGCAAGTTGCGGCATGCCATTGGTTTTGACTATGCTGGATTGACTTTTCACTTTTGGATATTAGTCTGATCTAGCCATCACCAACTTTCCTTCTGGCTTTTGGTCAAGACACTGACGCATTGTGCTTAGTTTTACTGTTAGAAGTGGTATTATATTGATCACAGGTGGGGTGGGCAATCCTTAAGCACAAAGAGTAATGATGGTTGCTCATCATGGTGGTACATGCTGGTTTATACTATAGCCGTTCTACACACACAAAGATGAAGTTCATACATGCACGGTCCCCCCTTGCACGATCAATCATCATCTGCAAATGTTTGGTCAAGTGCTCCTGGCTTTTATAGGAAATCAAAGGTGGTGGTTCAATCATCAATGAGTCGAGATGCAATCATTCGGACAGGTGGGTGGTGACAATAGTGTACCGAGTTGCAATACAGATAATCAGGCCGTATGGTCCGCTTGCATTATTTTTACCACCTCTTTGTGTGGTAAAACTAGGTTACTTTTGACACCTGCTGTGCTTGCCTGCTTCTACTGCATAAGCTACTGCTTACCTTCTAAGACGGTGGCTTACCCTGGAAGTACGCATTTCAATCCGAGCTTCTTTTTACCTACACAAAAGTTGCTATACGCATGATAATCCTCTTTATTAAAAGAAAATGTTGCTATAATTGTTCGAGAAAATGTTGATGTAGAGCCCTGCTGCTGGGGCACCAGTACCACTTTGCCAACTTTTTTTTTCTTTTGGTGTATAACAGTACAAGTAAAGGCAAGAAAGAAAAAATAGGAATTTTAAAGTGCATGTTCCTTTGAAGAATTTTCTACCATTAATTCATAAAAGAAAATTAAAGGAGGAGGCAGAGAGCATGTGACTTCAACGAAAACCAGCAAACAGAAAGACAAAAAACCCGTGTATGTTTATTGCGGGTGCACATAACAACGAGGGTTTGTTTGGTACTCTTTCCGCTTTTGATTTTCTTATGAAAAATGGTTTTCAGAGAGAATCATTCCTTGATAAAAAGAGATTTAATTCCAATCTTAAGAAGAAAATGTTTCGTGCAAGAAGTAAACATGAGAAACTAGATTTTTCACTTCATTTCAGAAAACCACTTCAAAGAAATCAACCCAAAACCATTTCTCTAAAATAATATATGTTTGGCGGAGCTCCCCTACATTCAATATGGGAGCTGTTTCGAAAGCTCTACCAAAATACTCCTACAACTTTCATCTCTCCTCTCCTCTTTGCAGCTTCCATTCGCCGTTTCTTTGTTTTTTTTCAGAATTTCTTTCGAGTTGGCGGTGGCCGTGTGCTTATTCAAACAGCGCGCCCAACGCAGGGTGTAAATGCAAAGGCGGAAGAGTACTAAATAAAAAAAAAAACAGAGAGGCCGCGTGCCACGTCATTGGGCGGCGCCTGGCCAGCGGCTTTGGAATCGTCGACCACCTTTCGGCGCCCAACCGACCCGACCCCGACCCGTGCGGTCACCTTCACGGCTTCACCACCTCCCCACCTCGCCTCCCTCCCCGTCATTTTCCCTCTCGGCCCTCCCTCTCCAGCGTCTCTCCGCGCGGCATCGTCGGCGCGGCTAGGGCGAACCCAGGCGCTACACCAGGCCTTCCCCTCCCTCCGTCCGGGCCGCCGCCTCCTCCCCGCCCCAGGCCTTGTGCACTGCTCCCGTGCGCCGGCGTTGGAGAGCGCGGCCAGATCTGCGACGGCCGCCGGCGTGGGGTGGAGATCCGTCCCGTCCCTCCCGACCTGTGCTTGATTGATCGGTATGCAGCCCTAGCTTGCTTGCTGGTTTTGCTCCGCGCAAGCCTTTCCTTTTGTTTTCTTTCCGCTGGAACCCTGGAACCAAAATCATTCGTCCTTGGATTGGATGGGTCGCTCGGATCGTTGCGGATTTGTTTGCTGCGCGGGTAGGGTGGTAATACTGCTTGTTTGGTCCCAAAACCCGATTTCCTGGGGGTTCAGCTGGAGCCTCCTATGCCCTCATGCTGACCCGCCCCCTGATAGCGTACGCTGTGCGATCTCAAGTTATAATTGTGGTATCAGCCGTAGATGACCCAAAGGGAAGCGTGGTTAGCGCTCACGTCCATCGATTGGGTCCCCTTTGGTACTGCAGCATTGCTGCGCTGCTAGCTCTCCATCCCATTTAATGCTCCTGATTTGATCTCTACCTGGTTCCGGGGTATGATCCGCGGAACGCAGGTTGATTGAGGGAGGGTTTTGAATGGTATGCTCAAGAGTAGCCAATAATTGTTTGGTTCTGCTGTATGACCAGCGCCTGATTGTCCTGTGGTACAGCTTGATGGCCTGGTTCTTAAGCTAAGCTTTGTGTTCGATTTTGCTGGAGGCTGTCAAAGCGCCGCAATCATGTTCCTCTTACTTTGGGTTTTAGTTTTTTTTTCTTTCTGATTATGAGTGCGATTGTTTATGCTTCATGCATTCGTCTCCTGCAGAGCAGAAATGGCGGATGTGTGTTTCTCTACACAGCTCATCGATGGAGATGGGGTGTTCAACGTCTCCGGATTGGAGAACTTCATGAAGGAAGTTAGCTTGGGTGAATGCGGGCTCTCATATGCTGTTGTATCAATAATGGGCCCGCAAAGTAGTGGTATGGGGTTCTCTCCCTTCCATTGTTTCGATTCTGTTTACTGGGAACTTCCTTATGTCTGATCACTGTCTTCCTCATTTCTTGCAGGGAAAAGTACACTTTTGAATCATCTTTTCCGCACCAATTTTAGGGAGATGGATGCTTTCAAAGGAAGGTATGCTACTATTCCTTTATATTTGTCAGTAGAAACTTTCTTACCTCTGTTGCAGCCTGCTCGTGTAATTTAACTAGCATTTTTTGATATGTTCAGGTCGCAGACAACCAAAGGTATATGGTTGGCGAAGGCACAAGACATTGAACCATGCACCCTTGTAATGGACTTGGAAGGAACTGATGGAAGAGAGAGGGGAGAGGTAATAAAAAACGAGCATACCTTCAATTTGGAAGTCATTTGAACGTGTACTAGATCACAGAAGCCATACACTTAGACTCATCTTGTTCACATGGCCCTTTTTTTATAGAAAGAGTTTTTTTTTAATTCATTTCACATGTCTGAAGTGTCCTGAACTTTGGTAGGGCATCTCATATAAGCCTGCTGTAGACTTAATATTAATAAGCCTTATAATTTGATGCATGTTGTATCCCCGCTTCATCTTTTAATACTATGATATTTGAAACTGACCCTTATGGTTGTTTATGGATGTCCAAAAGTTACATTTTGTGCTATGGAGGTCTGACTACACATTGTGCTGATGCCTAATTCGTCTACATAATATTTCAGGATGACACAGCCTTTGAGAAGCAAAGTGCTTTGTTTGCTTTGGCTGTTTCAGACATTGTGTTGATCAATATGTAAGTTTGTTTTTACTAAGTGATGGTTGTTTGGTCTATCATTCCCTTGCCCAGTTGAGCAAATGTTTTGTTTTCCTTTGTAGGTGGTGTCATGACATTGGCAGAGAACAGGCTGCAAACAAGCCTCTTTTGAAGACAGTTTTCCAGGTAAGGTGGTACGAGTAATATCTTTGATGTAGCTTCTTACCCTACTATTTTGTTTATGCTTGATTGTAAGTGGCATGTCAGGCATGTATAACCCCAGGATTTTTTCTTATGTGTAGGTCATGATGAGGTTGTTTAGTCCTCGCAAGACAACATTATTATTTGTTATTCGTGACAAATCACGGGTAAGGGCTTGCTATTTTGCAATATAGGCTGCTTAGAACTATGATACGCGCCAATCAACTGCCAGATTTTATTTATTTTCAAATTTAATTGTTTGTATGTCAATTAATATCAGCTCTTTCTGGTTTCTAACAGACACCCCTAGAAAATCTTGAGCCAATTTTAAGGGAAGATATTCAGAAGGTATGTGCTTACTCGATATTCTGTTTTCTATTGTGCCATTTGTGTTTTCAGTGGCCTGAGCTGTTCTCATTTTGCTGCAGATATGGGATGCTGTTCCTAAACCCCACGCCCATAAAGAAACTCCACTTAGTGAATTTTTCAATGTAAAATTCATGACTTCAATCCTTCTTCAAAACATGTCTTGGTGCTGGAGTTATTCACAGTCAAGTGCATTTGTTTTCCATTGCAGGTACAAGTTGTGGCGCTATCCAGTTATGAAGAAAAAGAGGAGTTATTCAAAGAGCAGGTTGGTGTTTATAAAGTGCAAATCACGGAATGTGTGCTCACTGCTGATGCTGGTAGGATTGTGTCTAATAGCAAATCTTTCTTTCTGTAGGTTTCTGATTTAAGAGATAGGTTTCAGCATTCTATTGCTCCTGGTGGACTTGCTGGTGATCGGCGTGGTGTTGTCCCAGCTTCAGGTTTTTCATTTAGTTCACAGCAATTTTGGAAAGTCATTAAGGAGAACAAAGACCTTGACCTGCCTGCTCATAAAGTGAGTACCATCCATTTTTTTTCCAGTTTGAGCTCTCAGTATCATGTATACTCACATATTTTATCCCACAATTCAGGTTATGGTGGCTACTGTACGTTGCGAGGAAATTGGTAATGAGAAAGTTGCCAGTTTTACAGCCGATGAGGTGACTATAATGCATATTATGCTTGATTTATAGATCGTAGACAAATGCATTCTCTGATTCTATATTTTTTTTTACGTGTAGGAATGGCAACAATTTGAGGAGGCTGTTCAACATGACTATTGTCCTGGGTTTGGGAAGAAGATCAGCAGCCTTCTCGATAGATGTTTATCAGAGTGAGTTCATTAGTTCTCTTATGAGTTATGAGTAATCTGCTATCTTGTTGTGGTATTCCCATGGCTTAGAAAACTTAGGTCAATCCTGACCAAGTCTGTTCAAGATAAAATTCTCAACTCTTTGGATCCAACTAATTACTGCAAAACAGCAGAGTCCATTGCCAGGTCCTGGTTTAAGTCCTTGTCTATTTGGGTATCCCTTTTACTGTTAAGTGCTAACAATGATAAACTTGTCATGGCAAGCTGGCTTGTGGTCTGAGGCTTAGTTATTAAGAGCGGAACGGACCAGCATTTTGACCAGGAAAATCACGATCCAGGGCCCCAGTCAGGGTTTGGTCTTGCTGAACCACCTTAAAAACCAATGGAACCCAGTCAGACTGCCCTGTTTGAATCCCAGTCTGGGCTAAGTGACTATGATTTGCGACTTTTGAGGTTCAAATGAGGAGCACTCTGTAAAGGATATCCATTTGTTGTAGATGAATTATGTAGTTGATCTGCCATTAGAGTTGAAAACCATACTCATTTATTGGCATAAGTAATGAAGTATCCAGGAAAAAATTCCTTAACTTTATGATTATGTTCTTTCATCGCAGGTATGACATGGAGGCTATTTATTTTGATGAAGGTGTCAGAAACTCGAAAAGACAACAACTTGAGTCTAAACTCTTGCAGGTCTCGTCATTCTTCTGAATTTGTTATCTCGAACACACTGAATCTGTTTTATGAAATAAATTGCCTCTCCCCAGTTAGTTACTACCTCTGTCCATAAATATATGATGCTTAGGACAAGCTAGTTAGTTCAAAATGTCATATATTTATGGACGGAGGGAGTACATTTACTGCCTCTGTATATGGATGTCCTCACCTGGTGATACTTCATCCGAATCTGAATGTATGATGTTTTCGGATGTGATAGTTTTCATGGGTAACTCTGGCTATTTTCTAGCAAACTATATGCTGGTGTAACTATGAAACTATAGTATGGTGAAGTTATCTTTGATTTGAGGATATATTAAGATCACTTTCATTTGATCAATATAGGTATAATTTTTCATATTGTTCTATTGTAGTCAAAGTTACTTTTCACCAACTCATGTCCAAATCAACATAGATTTATGGTGTAGGTCACAAATCCGTTAATTATAGCAGACCACCTACCTAATGTGGGGAGCAAATATTGATGCTCATCTCCAGACTGTGGCATGTTTTTTAACAGTTTATTGGAAGATTGGAAGCTTTTATAACAAACTGAAACCTAAATTGTGTCCTACAATGTTCTTGTTTGTTTGTTTGCCTTCCATTAGTTTAATTGTTTTTTGTATATTTGCTTATGTGATCCCAAGTTTCCGGCATGAATTTTGCTTCTTTTTTTAATTTATTCTCCTGTTCTACTTCTTGTTTCATTATGTTGAAACCAATGCCTTTCTTGTCTCTATAGCTTGTCAATCCTGCCTATCAATCTCTTCTGAATCACTTGCGGGCCAGAACTTTAGAAGCATTTAAGGAGTCCTTTGACAAGGCCCTAGAAAAGGAAGGATTCGCTGCTGCAGCTCGTGATTGTACTCAGACTTTCTTGGAGAAGTTTGATAAAGGATCTGAAGGTATGTTTTCAGAAACGTTAGTCATTACTTGTTTCTTGTCTTGGCTAGTGCTCCACTTCTGTAGAAATATGCTTATGTTGGTTACCAGTTAGATTAATTCTGGGCTATGTTGTAAACATTGATCTAGACTTGAAGTGGAGGGCAGTTTTTATAATATAGCAGGGCACCGTCCTAGGTTAGAAGTGCACAAATTAACTACCTGCTGATATTCCCTGGTGTTCTCTGTTCAAATATGATAATTTTTCATTCAAATTCTTGAAATGGTCTTGTAAATGTACCAGCCCGCTGACTCATGAAAAAGGTCATAAATATATTTACAATGGAATAATACAGCTTTCTTTTTGGTGTTTCAGCTTTCTATAAAAGATTAATTGAGACACTATCGATTGCCTGAGGCTGTATAGCTTAAATGACTAATTACACTAACTGTAATATTTGTTAGCTATTTCTGGATGAAAAACTTTTGCCTAAACTCTTGTTCTGAAGGATGTTATTTGTCAATTTGCATCCTTATGATCCTTTTCCACCTAAATCCATATCTTATTACATACATGCATATTCTTTGACAGATGCTGCTATTCAACAAGTGAATTGGGATACCTCAAAAGTGAAGGATAAGCTTAAACGTGACATTGAGGCACATGTAGCTTCAGTTCGAACTACTAAATTATCTGAAGTTTGTGCCAAATATGAGGTTGGTCCCACTTTGAATTCATTTGTTTAATGTCACGGCGCAGCACAGAGAATCCTTATCTAATCTTAGATATGTTGTTTCAGGCACAACTTAGCAAAGCTCTGGCAGAACCAGTCGAAGCTCTTCTAGATTCGGCCAGTGAAGATACCTGGCCAGCTATTAGAAAGCTTCTTGAGCGCGAGACGAAAGCTGCTGTGTTAGGTCTTGAATCTGCTGTGTCATCTTTTGAACTTGATGAAGCAACTGAGAAAGAACTGCTTGTGAAGCTGGAGAAACATGGAAAGAGTGTAGTTGAATCAAAGGCAAAAGAAGAAGCTGGGAGGGTCTTGATTCGCATGAAGGACAAGTGAGCTGCTCTCCGTATTGACAGTTGACATAGATATAGACATCTTCTGTGCTCGGACTAAACTGAAACAATTTTACAGGTTCTCGACACTCTTCAGCCGAGATGCTGACTCTATGCCCAGGGTGTGGACAGGAAAGGAGGACATAAAAGCTATTACTAAAACTGCTCGTTCAGCTGTATGTAAAATGCTAATTTTAATTATATAATTGAAGCATTAAAGGATTGTCTTAGGAGCTGAATCATATTCATTCTACCATTTTGCTGCAGTCCATGAAGTTACTTTCTACAATGGCTGCAATTCGATTGGAGGAAGATGGTGACAACATTGAAAATACCCTTTCTATTGCTCTTGTTGATGCTGCAAGACCTGCTGGGACTACAGATAGGAGTATCCAATTGTCTGATCCACTTGCCTCCAGCTCATGGGAAAGGGTAAGGAAGCTGTGTTTTTACATGTCAAATTTAGGTTTCTCTGGTGAAGCAACGCTCAGTTTTTACCTAGCAGTTTCTTTAAGCACAAAGCATATGTTTTACTGAGATGCCAATATGCCATTCACGAGCAGGTTCCCGAGGAGAAGACTTTAATCACCCCTGTGCAGTGCAAAAATTTGTGGAGGCAATTCAAAGCTGAAACCGAATATACAGTCACTCAAGCCATAGCTGCCCAGGTATCTCCACTTGTTCCATTCCACCAGTTACCTGATATGTGCGCTATGAAAACCTTATGTGGCTGTCATCTCAAAGTCATTTATTTTGTTTATTATTTCTGAAAAAATTGGGAAGTGGGATCCATCCACTTAAAATATACTGCATGAGAAGATATAGTCGCTAAATATTTACTGTTACCTTGATCAGGAAGCAAATAAGAGGAATAACAACTGGCTGCCACCTCCATGGGCACTTGCTGCAATGGCTATCCTTGGATTTAATGAGTTTATGACATTGTTGAGGTATTTCTTTTGTCTGCAGAAACTTCCATGGATGTCACTTGTGGTATTTTCACATCTGACCTGGCTAACCTTTTTTACTTCAATAACAGGAATCCACTTTACCTGCTTGTCATATTTGTGGTTTATCTTGTTGGAAAGGCCATTTGGGTGCAGTCAGAAATTGGCAGGGAATTCCAACATGGATTTGTGAGTATTCAAACCACTTTCCTGTTAAACTCTTTGTAGCACCGGAATGTCGTCTAATTTGACTTCTTTATGCTTGCGCCGTCACGCAGCTTCCTGCCATCCTTTCACTGTCGACGAAATTTGTTCCCACTATAATGAACATCCTGAAGAGATTAGCAGATGAGGGTCAAAGACCTGCAGCAGGCCCAGAGAGGCAAAGAGAGATGGAACTCCAACCAAAATCCACGAGGAATGGTTCTTCATACAGCAACGTGACCTCAGCAGGGTCATCCAGCGTAACCACTTCGGAGATCGGACCCGAATACTCAAGCCCGGTTGCGCAATGATCTAGCAGATCTTTAGCTTTTGGCCGAAAACCAACCCTAGCAGTTGAGGCAGCAAAATGGCTCTGAGCCTAGAGATAAAATGGCTGAGCCTAGGAGATTGAGGTGCCTTGCAGTTTTTGTAAGCTTGCCCTTCCCGAACAGACGCATGGTGATGAGGTGGCCTTTGGCCACCGCTGTTATTCAAAGGAGTCTTTTGGGGCTGGGGGTTGTTTGTAAGAGCATTGTAGAATGACTTTCATTTCATTTTTTTGGTTTATGTAACATGATATATGATGGTTGTATAGAAGATTTGCCAATCAGGCCAGGGGGAAAACAGCAGTGCATTTTACACAAGCTATAGTTGGCTGCATTGTTGCGACATGCATGTAAATGTGTTGAAACTGCCATTGGATTGCGTTGTATCACGAGTTTCGAAATAATACGAAGAGCTGCTTTTGTTTCGTGACCTGTTCGCTATTGAATGTTCTACTTAGGCTTTGCTTCTGGTGTAAAAACCCGGTTTCTCGTTGGCAAAAGGCGAACGAAGTATGCGTTAAAACAAGTAAACATCTCGTGTAGGCCAACGACCAAGAGATTGATTCCAGTATCTTTTTTCCCTGACACGTTCATTGCCGAAAATGAATTTGTTTGTCTCTACCATTGAAATATGCATTAGCAAACTCGTATGGATGGTCAGAAGAGCATCGCAAAAATCTCCAAATAATTAGAATGTACTATAATCTCTATACATTGAGAAATGTAGCAGCTGTAATAAGCTTATTCCTTTAAAAAACTATTACGGCACATGCCAAATCTTGAACCTCAATATCACACTTTATTCAAGTTCACATAGAGAGCATCTAGAGCTCTTGAACAAAACATGCTATATAGCACCAGTGTGACCGACAGTTTATTTTACTTGTTAATTTTATTGCGTGGATTAAGCTGCATCATCGCATTGATCCATACATTCATAAATTCACAGTGACAGATGGTGATCGTGGAAAATCAAGGCGGGCCCTGGCCGGAGCAGCCTTCCGGCGGGCAGAACGGCCGGCGGCAGATCGGGCGGGGGGTGGACGGGATGGAAAGGGCGCCTTGGAGCCGGAACTGCAGAGGTAAAGGGGGACAACAAGCTGAGTTCATATATCGGTGCAGGGTCTTCGAAAATACGTTACGGAAGTGCCTTGCTAGCACAAGCTTACCACCAGGAACATGAGGGGCGTCGGCCGGCGGCGGGTGAAGGGACGGCGGCGGCGTCCGCGGGACGTGCCGGCAGAGGCAGCCGCCGGTGGCCGCCAGCCAGAGCGCCACGGTGAGCCACGCGAGCGCCAGGAGGCGGGGACGCGGCGGCGGCAGCACGGCCATCTTGCACTTGCACAGTTGCAGGCACCAGTACGGCCATCGTGTACTGCATGTGGTACTGTGCCGCCGAACACTGTAGCAGGAATTACCGTAGCGCCCGATCCTGTCCGTGCATCGCTAAAAATGGACGGCCCAGATCGCGTGGAGTGCTAACTTGCAGTACCGGATCTCAGTGTAGGCCATGTTTAGTTACTCCCAACTCCCAACTTTGACACTATGCAAAAAGAAGATTCCCCATCACATCAAACTTGCGGTACATGCATGGAGTACTAAATGTAGATGAAATTAAAAACTAATTGCACAGTTTTGTTGTACTTTGCGAGACGAATCTTTTGAGCCTAATTAGTCAATATTTGGACAATAATTCACAAATACAAACGAAACGCTACAGTGTGCTACAGTGCTGTAACAGTAATTTGGCACCTCCCAAATTCCCCAACTAAACACGGCCGTAGTCGACGTTGTAGGCTGCAGGAAAATGGGATGCAATCAGAGAAGTTCCACACTATCTCCACCAGCGATCCTCCTCCTCCATGCCTCTGCGTCCTCATCAACTTGCGACGCCCCTCCTCTCACCCGTGGTCAAACCGTCCAATTTTCGAGCGTCGATTTGCATATGGCGTCCTAAGCCAGGTAGCTGCTCCCAGGCAACAATCCTAGCCTTAGACCAACATAATCGACGGCTGCTATACGGTCCAGCCAGCAGATGGAGGCTACAAGCAAACAAGCTCTAGGACTCGTTTGGTTGCTGCCCTCGCTGCCCAAGCAGCACCATCCAACCTCAGGCGAATCCAACACTTAGATTGTTACCTGGATCAGGCAACTTTCTCAGGATCCAAACCAGATAAGCCTTGCCTAGATCAACGCTCGATTTTGGTGAGCTAGTGAGCTGCGTGAAATTTCTGCGGACTCCATCCGCATGCTGCGATCCGATCAACACGGGAGATGGATTGCAGTAGCTGGCGAGTGGCGAGTGCCGGACAGGGCACGCTCGTGTGCTTTCTGGTTGGGGTTTCAACCTGAGAAGGTACACGTTCGGGGGCGTTTGGTATCATGAACTAAAATCTAATTTCTGTCACATCGAATATTCGAATATTAATTATAAGAACTAAATATAAACTAATTATAAAACTAATTACATAGATGGAGGCTAATTCACGAGATGAATCTATTAAACCTAATTAATTCATCGTTAGCAAATGGTTACTGTAGCATCATATTATCAAATCATAAACTAATTAGGCTTCGTAGATTCATCTTGTAAATTAATCTTATATGTGCAATTGATTTTATAATTAGTCTATATTTTAATATTTATATTTTTAATTAGTACCTAAACAGTTGACGTGACAGAAATTTTAGGTTGTCCTGAACAACCAACACCCCCTGAAGCTTTTTCGTCAGGGGCCTTCCCGCAAAGAGCGCCACGCCAAAACCCCAAAAGCCTCTCCCCATCCCCTCGCCGGCGGCCCGCCACCGCCGCCCCCACTCGCACGAGACGCGTCTCTATCGGCCCCTCCCCCATCCCGCGACACCGCTCCGCACGGCGGCGACGGAGACGCCGCCACGCGCCGCCCGCCCGACCCCGAGTCCCGAAGTCCAGGCCCCATCCGCGCCGTCCTCCGCTCCTCCAGGACTCTAGCAGTGCACGAGCGCGGGGCCACCGCCGCCCGCCTCCCCGACCCCGACGTGTCGCCGTTCGCGCTGGCCGCCTGGCCCCCGACCGGCGCCTCCCCCCGCGTTGCCGTCCAATTCCAGAAGTCCAGCGCCTTAGGCTCCGCTCTGCATCACTGGTGACTGGTGAGTGGACTACATACTACTCTAGTACTCTACTGTCCACTTCAATTCGGAAATTCAATTGCAGATTTGCTTTGCCCAGCCTGAAATTGATGTGAAAGTTGACTTATGAATGCGATTCAGTATTTCAGTTTGGTTGATCTAAGGTATATTGAAACCTTTTGAATATGCCATCGTAATTCAATTCGTCAATTTCAAGTGCAGATTTGTTTAGCTTGGCCTGAAATTGGTGTGGATGTGATTCAGTATTTGAATTTGTTGATCTAAGGTATGAATGCGATTCAGAACATATGAATGCGATTCAGTATTTGAATTTGTTGATCTAAGGTATACTGAAATCTTTTGAACATGTTGTAAGGTATACTCAGCTTGTATTGATGTCAATCGGCCAATACATATACATGATCAGGAGTAGTGCGAGAGCAACTAAGATCCTATAATCTAGGGGTATGGCTGATTGACCAGGATTACAAACGGTGTGCCTATGGACCTGTTACAGACTGACAAACTTACAACCGATCATGACTAGCTAAACTAGGTTTCCTAAACCAGGTTCACGGACGCACAAACTGGACTTGAACTCCTGAAACAAAGGTGTAGATAGACCTTTGGTCATGATATCTGCAAATTGCTGCCGAGACGGAACCTGAATGACACGCATGTGCCCCAGCTGAACCTTTTCGCGTACGAAATGTATATCAAGCTCACGTGCTTCGTTTTCCAGTGATGAACTGGGTTTTCTGAGAGGTAGACAGCCAACTCATTATCACAGTAGATCACCATAGCCTTGTCGACTGGAACGTACAGCTCGCGGAGCAGGCTTCGCAGCCAGCAACACCCGGCCGCCATGTTCGCCACTGCTCGGTATTCCGCCTCTGCACTGGACCGAGACACGGTGGTCTGCCTCTTTGATGACCAGGAGACCAAGGTGTTGCCGAGGAAGATGCAGTATCCTGATGTCGAGCGGCGAGTATCTGGGCACCCAGCCCAGTCGATGTCGGAGTAGACTGTGAGGTCGCAGGAAGAGGAAGCCGAAACACGAATGTTGTCGGTTATTGTCCCTCTCATTGTCCCTCGCAGGTAAAGCAGCACCTGTTTGATGAGGTTCCAGTGGGCGTCGCGCGGCGTGTGCATGTGAAGGCACGCCTGGTTCACGACGTAGGCGATGTCAGGCCATGTCAGCGTCAGGTATTGAAGCACGCCGGCGATGCTGTGGTAGAACGTGGCGACGGACAGGAGCTCGCCGTCGTTGGTGGAAACCTTGGGCTTTGTGTCGACCGGAGTAGGAACGGGCTTGCAATTCGCCATGCCTGCGCGATCAAGAATGTCTTCAGTGTACTGTGCTTGTGTGAGGAAGAACTCTGAGGCGTCGCGCCGAACCTGCACACCGAGGAAGAATCGGAGGGGGCCGAGATCCTTGAGAGCGAATTCCGACTAGAGCTGCTTGATGACGCTCTAGAGGAGCTCATCGGATGACACGGTGAGGATGATGTCATTGACGTACACAAGGAGGAACGCGACGGCATGATCACACTTGTAGACGAATAGTGAGCTGTCAGAGCCAGTAGGTTTGAAGCTGATGCTGCGAAGATGGCCATCGAGACGCTCGAACCAGGCACGCGGTGCTTGCTTAAGCCCGTACAACGATTTGACCAGGAGGCACACATGGTCAGGATACGCGACGTCGATGAACTCTGCGGGCTGATGGCAATATACACGCTCGGCCAAGTTGCCGTGCAAGAATGCGTTTTTGACATTGAGTTGGTGAACAGGCCAGCGCCGGGCAGCAGCAAGGTGGAGGACGGTGCGGATGGAAGCTGGCTTGACAACTGGTGAGAAGGTTTGATGAAAATCAATGACGGCGCTGATTGAATCCTCGAACAACCCATCGAGCTTTGCGGTGTTCCAGCGTACCATCTGGATGAAGCTTGTTCTTAAACACCCATTTGCCAGTGCTCACATTTGCGCCAGGCGGCCAGAGAACCAAAGTCCATGTGCTGTTGGAGATCAAAGCCTCATACTCATCACGCATGGCCGAGGCCCATTCCGGATTGCGGAGAGCACTACGTACCGAAGACAGAGGCGCGGAAGGAGCTGTTGCGACGTTGGCGTACTTGGCGTTGGGGAGGCGAATGCCCACCTTGGCACACGGGTGATCATCGGATGAGTGGCTGGAGGCGCGGGTGGCGGCAATGCTGGAGGCGCTGAGGTAGATGCGGAGGCTTCGGGCGTGGCAACGGCTCCGGCAGTTGGATCGTGGGCAACCACCACGGTAGGAGCTGTGGCAAGAGGGGTGAGTGCTGCAGCTATAGTGGGCGACGTGGGGACTGGTGTTGAGGCATCTCCGTAAGATGCGAGCAAGACGACGCCACCTGAGGGTGACGCACAGGGCGATGGTGGTGCGGCTGCAGCACGGGGAGTATGGCGATGATGAACCGGCGGGCACAGGAGCAGTGCGCAAGATGTTGGTGGTGTGGATCGTGCCGGCGGCGGCTGCGCGTGTCGTCATGTCCTGCTGAAAAGGAAACACCGACTCATTGAAATAGACGTGTCGTGAAACTGGATCGTAGCACTTGTAGCCTTTTTGGTCCGTCGGGTAGCCAAGGAACACGCAGGCGAGAGAGCGTGACGTGAGCTTATGAGGGGATGTAGCGGCAATGTTTGGGTAGCATAGACACCCAAAAATCCTGAGGTGATCGTAGGTTGCAAGGACGTCGAAAAGCAGCTCGAACGGGAACGGGGTATGGTGCTGGCGGGGGCAACATGGACGGTGGTTCAGGATGTAGGTGGCTGTGGCAAGTGCGTCAAGCCAGAACGAGGTTGGCACAGAAGAGTGAAAGAGCATAGCACGCACGCTGTCATTGAGAGTGCAAAGCACACGTTCATCACACCTATTTTGCTGAGACGTACAGGGACAGGTGAGGCGCAGCACAATGCCATGAGCTGCGAAGAACGCCCTGGACGCGGAATTGTCGAACTTCCTGCCATTGTCAGTTTGCAAGCACATGATAGACAGTTTAAATTGCGTGCACACAAATGCATGGAAGGCTATGATAGCAGGAAGAACATTAGACTTGTGGCGTAAAGGAAAGGTCCAGGCAAAGTGAGAATAATCATCCAACATCACAAGATAATATTTGTATCCAGAATTGCTGATTATTGGACTCGTCCATACATCACAATGCAAGAGTTGAAATGGAAAGGAAGCAACATGAGTGGACTCAAAGAATGGCAGCCGTACGTGCTTGCTAAGACGACAGGCATGGCATGTATGAGTGTCAGACTTGGAGCATGAAAAACCAAATGTATTCAAGATGCGATGAAGACTAGCAGTGCCGGGGTGACCAAGCCTAGCATGCCAGAGCTCTGTGGTGTGATATGCATGAAGGGCTTGATGATCTCCGGAGTGTGGTCGAGCATTCTTGTTGTGTAGAGGATAAATATCACTTGAAGAATTACATCGGAGGAGAGCCATCTTGGTGCGCAAATCCTTGATGGAGAAACCCCAAGGATCAAATTCAACAGACACAAGATTATCACATGTTAGTGCACGAACAGAGATAAGATTTTTAATCAAATGTGGATCAACGAGGACATTGTTCAAGTGAAGAGGAGCTGCGACAGTAGGCACAAGAGAGCGGCCAGAAGAGAAGCAGGAAACGATGTGCCATTGCTGACAATAATTTGACGCAAAACAGCAAGCGGGGAGGAGGAAAGAATACTAGAGTTGGAAGCCATATGAGACAAAGCCCCTATGTCCTAGAACCATTCGCTGGAACCACCACCGTACGGCTGCTGCGCCGGCATGCCGTTTCACGGAAACAAGGCCGGCGGGATGCTAGAGGCGCTGGCGTTGAAGTTGGCATCGTAGGAGGCAGATGGCGCGCCAAGGGCCATCAGTGCCTGGGTCGGAGCAGCGCCAGGTCGCGGTCCTAGAACCCCAGGGTGCAGTGGCCAAGCCTGGACCACGCCTTTTCAATCTGTTTCGTACTTTATGTTATTATGTAGTTGTGTTAATGGGTTGTGCATTGCGTTATAGACTTATACTGTATTTCATATTGGAATTATTGGATAGGCATACCCTAGGTTCAAACCCTAGGTCCTGCCAGTGGCAGCGGCATGGCGAAGGGCAGCAAGTCAGCGGCGGCCGCTGATGAGTCAGCGGTGATCTCAACCTCTGCTCCCACACGGCCGAGGGCAATGCAGCGGGTTGAGATCGAGGGCTACTCCGTGGAGGGCATCTCGATCGCTGGGCATGAGACATGCGTCATGTTCCCCTCCCTCAACCTCGCTTTCGACATTGGCCGCTGTCCGCCGTTCGCCGTCTCGCAGGACCTCCTCTTCATCTCCCATGCGCACATGGACCACATTGGGGGCCTCCCCCTGTACGTCGCCACGCGGGGTCGCAGGAGGATGCGCCCGCCCACCGTCTTCATCCCCGCATGCCTTGCGGACCTCGTGCGGAAGCTCTTCGAGGTCCACCGAGCCATGGACCAGTCTGACCTCGACCACAAGCTCGTGCCGCTCGAGGTAGGGGAGGAGTACGAGCTCGGCAAGGACCTCAGGGTCAGGCCGTTCAAGACCTACCATGTCGTGCCCAGCCAGGTAATGACGGCCAATTGGAATCATTTCTTCGGACAATTCTGTGTGTTCTTGAATGCATTTTGAGGATCACTTCTTGCAATGTTTGCGTGGAATTTGAATCGTGTGAATTGTCTGTAGGGGTATGTGATATACAGGCTGAAGCACAAGCTTAAGGACGAGTATGCTGGCCTTCCAGGGAAAGAACTCGGTACTCTCAGAAAGTCAGGAGTTGAGGTCTGTTTGCTTGCTGGACGTTGAAATCAATTTTGAGTTCAATCTAGTACAAATCTTTGATCTTGTATGCAACTGTCGACCAATTCACAACTTGCAGATTACGAATACAGTGTCGACACCTGAGATTGCTTTCACGGGAGATACAATGTCGGATTTCATCCTTGATCCTGATAATGCAGATGTGTTGAAGGCGAAAATTCTAGTGGTTGAGGTATGGCTTATCAGTTATTACTTCGCGACAAATATGTTGCTTTTGCATAGTTCAGCTTCAGAAACAGTGTTTGCTCTGTTTGGAAGTTTGGTAACATATGACTAAATTTAAATGCATTAGCAGTAGCAACCTTTGTTAAAAACCTGTTGCAAATGCTTTATCTTTTTTCTGTTGAGTTCTGATTTGTTGCTATGCTTAAGCAACTGAATGTTCTCTATAACTTTCAGAGTACTTATATTGATGACTCCAAATCAATTGAGGATGCAAGAGAAAAGGGGCACACTCACTTGTCTGAGGTAATTCCAACTCTGATTGTTTTATTTCCAAAATTTCACGTTGTAATCAGTTAATTACCCTTAACCATATTTTTGACAATATGCGCAGATAGCGAGTCTGTCTGACAAGCTTGAAAACAAAGCTATTTTACTAAATCACTTTTCAAATCGGTATACTGCAGAGGTGCGCAAATATCTAGCTTCTGTTATGTCTACTGAAATGCTATGGCTCTGCATGACATTTGTTCTGTTCTTCATGTCTATTCACTATTGTTGCTACTATTGCTGATATTATTTACATTTTCATATAAATACTCTTGATAGGTTTTCTCTCTAGCCTACCTGAACTTGCACTTGAAAAAAAAAACTTAAAAATTGGACATTCTATCCTTATTGTACCCATAGTTAAGATGTTTAATTTCCAGTTGGCTGTCCTAGTTTTTTTTGTTTTGTTTGAAACAGCTTCACATCACGTGCATGTGCATCGCCTTCTGTTATCTCTAAGTCAATATCTGCACCAACAAAAAAAAAACTAAATCTTGTGTCTGCTCTGTTTTCAGGACATTGATGTAGCAATCAACAGATTGCCACCACCTTTCCGAAGCAGAGTTTATGCATTGAAGGAAGGCTTCTAGAGAAAAACATGATCCAAGAGTTCGGAGATGAAGACTTTTGGATTGGATCTTTTGGGTATTTTGGCTAGGAACCCCCTTTTTTGGTCTTGTGCTCTCTGATGTCGCTGTACCGGCAATGAGGATTTTTGTTTTGTCGGTACTCAAGGCCATGGGATTTTAGACAATGAAATTGAAGAAATGTGAAGTAAGCTGAAGTAGCTCCCTTTAATATTTTTCTAAACAAAATAAAATACGTGTAAAATGTTCATTTCAAAAAATCGCAAACAACAGTGGTTCATGTTGTACAGCACTTCTGTAACAAAAACAATCACTAGTTCTCTGAAAATGATCAAACTGTGCTGTAACAATTCCACAAAAAATTGGAAAAGAAACTTTAAGGCAAATGGTTAGCAAAATAGCCTGGCTACCCTCCATTCTAAGTGCATTGATCCTTTTGCTTTCTTCCATGAGGATACATACCCCTCGTTGCAAGAAGCACAGAGCAAAGTCGGCGATCAGCACTTTCTGCCGGGGATGCAGGACAAGGTGCCGGAGAAGCGTGTGAGCCTGGTGACGTAGGATCCCGGCTTGGGCTTGACCCACTCCTTCTTGTTGATCTTCCTGGGGACCGCCCCGCCGGAGGGCTGGAAGACGGCGCCGTTCATGAAGAGGTCGTCCTCCGTGTGCCACACCCAGTTCTTCCACACCCCCTCGTCGGCGTAGTGCTTGGTGATCAACTTGGCGGCGATGTTGGGCGGCGCGATGTACCTGTTCCCCTGGCTGATGATGGTAGGCGCGTTGCTCCCTCCAATGGCGTACATGAGCCAGTGCGTGTAGTCGTTGTTGACGACGTGGAAGAAGCCCCACCGGCAGCGCGGCATCCGCTGCACGAGCCCCCTGCCGAAGTGGTTGAAGGCGACGGTGATCTGCATCACCTGGTCCTGCGGGTACGAGTCGCTGGCGCCGAAGAGCATCACGTCGTTGTGGTTGGTGAAGTGGCAGTTGGAGATGGTGACCCCCGTGGAGCTCTGCACGACGTCGATGAGCCCGTCCTCGCAGTTGGACATGGAGATGTGGTCGATCCACACGTCGGTGGCGCCGAACAGCGAGATGCCGTCGCCGTCGGCCTTGGTCCGGGGCCCCATGTGCGTCGGCGAGTCCCGCATCAGCCCGCCGTCGGTGTGCTTCACGTCGTGCACGTGGAGGCCGTGGATGATGACGTTCCGCGCGAACTGCACGGTGATGCCGCCGCCGTTGGCGATGTGGACCTGCGCGCCGCGGCCGTCGATGGTCTTGTCGCTGCTGACGAGGAGCTCCTGCGAGAGCTGGATGATCATGGACCTGGCGAAGATGATCCAGAGCGGGCCGGGCTGGATGGCGCCCCACCGGAGCGTCCCCGGGCGGGGGTTCACCACGTCGGCGTCGGTCGGGTCGGTGACGACGTAGATCTTGCCGCCGAGCCCGCCGGTAGCGGCGCGGCCGAAGCCCCTGGCGCAGCGGGCCAGGCGCTGCCGGTCCGTGGCCCAGTTCTTGCGGCAGCGCCAGCACTTGTCGATGGGGTTGGTGGCGCGGCACGGGCCGTTGGACTTCTTCTTCTTCTCCCGCATCTCGCGCCGCGGGCTGGTGGACCTGTGCACGGCGGCGTTGAAGCTGTTGGTGACGTTGAAGGGGTCGGGCTTGTACGCCTCCCGGGCCGACGCCTCGGCCAGCTCCCGGCGCTTCTGCCAGTGCTCGTCCCAGTCGGCGATGCTGGTGGCGCTCGACGCCGCGGCGGACGCCAGGAACGCCGCCGCGAGGACGAGGAGGGAGCCGGGGCGGCTCCACCGGAGCCTCTCCATTCTTTGTTTCTCGTGCTATATATATAAATATATATAGATATCTTCTCTCTAGGATACTCTGATTGGGTTATTATCTGGTTAGCTAGAAATGGATTATTTGTGTTCTTGGAAGCTAAGGGGTAATAGGCCGCGGGTTCTTCTTTATTGGTAGGATTGGTGGTTTAGGAGGAGAGAGAGAGAACCCAAGCTCGCGAGGGTGGGTGGGGAGGGGGATATAAGGAGGGAGACGTGGTATTATTAGCAAACCAAAGAGAAGGTGATGCGAGGCGAGGCGAGAGGCGAGCCACACTCCCCGGCCAAGGAGTGCTGCAGGTGTTCCTGTGTGCTTGGTTGCAAGGTTGATGGAGAAGAAGGCACGTCATCCCATTTTCTATTCTGGTCTTTGTCAGGAGGAGGGAGGGAGGGAGGGGCCAAAATAAAGTTATGGACACACAAAGGAGAATAATTTTGGCTCAGACTTAGTGCAACCATGTGAATATGACGCCATGATAGTGCTGGGGCAATGTTAAGAGTTGAGTGGTCGAAAAACCTTTTAAATCCCTATACCAAATTAAAACTGGCCTATTATGTTGCCATGGGTTTTCTTATCGCATAATTTTAAGCACCCAACTTGATCACTTAACAATTTAATTAGCATGCATGGCTCCATCTTCCACTGAAGAACAACTGCCACTTAGGCCGGTTTATGTTGAGATATGATACTAATGCAACTTGTTAATGATAGTGGAATAATCAGAGCAATAGCGCAACCATTTCTTGAATCATGGTACGTAAGAACCACGGACTAGCTAGACCACCCAAATCCCTTCTGCGCCTGTGAGACTACACCAAATTCTTTTCCACAAAGAACTAGAGACTCACATGTATCAAAATTTCACCATCTTAGACTACAACGATAAGTTTGGGGCAATAAGCTTAAAGAGTTTAAGGACCTCACCAAGTATTATGGAATAATATCATGTTGCGGATCCAAAGCTGGGTAATCTTGAGAATAAATCCATCTCGCTCTTTTACCAGATCTTCTTTCTAGTCACCCTCTTCCTCTCTTCTTTCTTCTCCCCAATAGAAATCATCCCTTGACGAGGATCTTTCCTCTCATGTAAGCCAGCACACGATATGCTAAATGCACCAAAGGTTGATCCATATCTTTAAACTACATCTCTCTTGCATGTGGGCTACCTCTTCTCCCTAGGAGAGGAATACTTTTTCGATGTCCATATTATGAGGATATCCCAACGTATCATTCAATCCCCTCTCTCTCTCTCCCTCCTTATGAGTTGGGCATCATCATGCAAGCCACCTCTGTGCACACTTGCAATTTCTACTTAAGTAGAACTTTGCTCATCGTATTATCTACGGCATTCATATTAGTATAGACTTTCTCAAGTTGTCCACTTCTCAAATCCAAAAGTTACGCATCTCGATATGGTAATGTGTTTTGGGAAAAAAAACAAAATAGCCGTGCACGGACGCGGCTCCTATTCACACACTATAGCACGTAGGAGTTGGAGATGGAGCTGCAATTTTTGGCTCCACCAGCTTCTCTCTTTTCTAGTTCAATTTTCAGCTCAGGAACCAAAATACCTCCATGCTACAATGCTAAACAGGCCCGAACCACATATGCCCTTGAAATCGGACCAAGATTATTCCGGTAGGGTTTATCTTGTCCGTCCATTGTCCATCCAGGTCGAGATCCATGTTAGGTGGCAGGGGTCTAATTTGTGTGTGTCAATGTATTGTGTACACAGGCTCACGGTACATGTACAAGAAAAATGACATAATAAAAGTACCCCTCTCTCCCCTCATAAGCATTTCAAAATCATTTGAACCCTCCATGCTCTCTCCTCTCCTATCCTCGAAAACGAGCGGCCAACAAGGCGGGGGGGGGGGGGGGGCTAGCGCCATGCACGACTGTCACCGCCCAGGCGGCAGCCAGATCCGGGCATGGCACATGGCGAGGACGCGACCGATACTGGTGCCGGATCCAGCGAAGAGACAACAAGGACGGTGTCAGCGCGATGTGCCCCAGCCTACGACCTCAGGGCGAAGGGCAGCCGGCCTCCAATGGCCACGCAGTGAGCGGTGCCCCCCGACCGGTGGCCATGTGGCAAGCGATGACGGACCTCAGCCTAAGATGAAGGGGGGTACCGTGCCCTGCTTGACGGTTCCACGGCGAGAAGCCCAGCGGTAGCGGGGGCACGACAACCAGACCCTGTTTTTTCTTGCTTGTTCCTTTTCGTTGGGGCTTGTTTCTTGCTTCTTCTTTTTTCTTTTTTTCCTTGCTTAGTGTTTTATCCATACCAAGGAACTTTTTGGCATAAAAATCTAACAGACCTTCAGATTGGTACAAGATTCATAGACATGTACAATCCAAATTAAAAAATCATGCGGTGGTAAGCTCACAAAATGAGAATTATTTAATTCAGATTTGTACTACCTTGCATAAAGTACAATAGTGTACAAGTAAATATAGGTGGTACATCATTTGAGGCAACGCGACGTACATTATTGAAAAAGAATGTGGTACCATGATTGTCCACTCATAAACATTGTACCGGTTTGGCAAGTGTGCTCTCAACCAAATAGTATAATAGATTAATAAATAAGAATCGATGTACAAAATTATTAAAATGATCATGCGTAACGGTTATTTTTCAAAAATTGATATTAGTGGTAGCTAGGTACAGAGCATATGGGTGTAACCCACGTGGGAATGTGGTTTAATGGGTTAAAAATGTACTGAAAAGGGTTACATGAACGTCTAAAAATAAATCAAATATGTTCCGAATATATTAGCAAAAGACAAAATCTCATGAAGAACAAAGCTGAGATGGAAGGCTAGAATTGCTTCACCGCAAGGTACACAATTGTATTACTGCATAAAATCCATAGAAACATGAAAATGGCTTCGACAATCGCTTTTAGTTATTTTATTTCATGATTTGTATGTTTAGCAGTGTGGTAGGAAGGACAAAGGTAGGACAAATTCTCATGACGCAATCAAGAAAATATACTTAGAGTCTTATCAGCGTTGCTGTCCTGACATGCTTGATGTTACATGCAAGTATGTCATATACAAATAGTGTGCAAACATTCATGTCCACCTCAAACTGGGCTGGCAAACTGAACCAGCAAAATCAGTTGTAGACATTGTTTAAACAATACAACAAAACATCAGCTATAGACATTGTTTAAACGATACAAGAAAAGTTCGATTTATTTGGGTTTAACAAATTTTGAATCCGGAAAGCACCCACTTTCTACCTCAAATTCAAGCTCAAGAACAGTTTACCAAAGTAAGGTCGCCGAGAGGTAGCTCCACGAGTAGTTTCTCATGATAACAACCACCTTACTGATACATGTAAAAGTTATTGACCACTACTTAGGGTGTGTTTAGTTGGGCTATGAGCTGTGAAAAGCTGATGTGGATTGTGAGCTGTGGAAAAAGCTGTTGTGAGCTGTGAAAAAGCTGAAAGCCGTTTGGTTGAAGGAGTTGTGAGTGAACTATAAGTTTGGTAAGAAATATTTGTAATGTCTAGCCTGACAGACTGTTGATATGCAAATTGATCGTAAAACAGACACAGCATTGTTCACTGATTCACACGTAAATGACTGATTCAAAAACACAAATAATTATTAAATCATTAACCAAATTTTACTATTTGGATTTAAACATAGTATAGACAAATGTGTTAGTAGTCCTACAAACAAGTAGAGATGCATATAGAGAAGAAAGTTAAATAATCACAAAAGAAATTTACTAGATTTGTATATACACCAAGTCCATCCACCGTCACAAGCAGTACAATCTTATCCTCTTCTATCGCTATCATCCACTCATCCGGCCCTCTCTGCTTTCCCTTCATCGACTCTCCCTCATACAAATTGCAAAAAGAAAATGCAATAACTAAAAGCAAGCATGCAGCAGCAGCGCCGGCTGGTGGCGATGTGGAGAGCAGCATCGTTGGCAGTGGCTGGCCAGGCGGCGATGAAGGGCCTTCGGCGCCCGAGCGGGGAGGCTGCGGGTGCGATGCGGTCGGAGAGGTGGCCGACAAGGGGCTGGACGAGGAGGCCGGAGAGCGGGCCGCAGAGCCAGACGAGGCTGGCGAAGGCGTGCAGGATGCCGAGCTCCTGCACGTAGGGGGTGAGCAGCGACAGCTGCAGCGCCCACCCGAACTGCACCCCGCGCGCCACGGACGCCGCGCGCAGCAGCTTCCGGAGGGGCACCTTGCGCGCCGGGGGCGCCGCCGCCGTGCGCGGCATGCCGCCGCCTCCTGCTCCGACGCGCGAATCGGATTTGGTCTGGGTGGGGGGCTCCTGGATGGAAGAGAAACGGAAGAGCAGAGCAGGAGGAGGGGCGCCGCCGCTAGCCGGGAGAGGAGGAGGGGCCCGCCGCTGGCCGGGAGAGGAGGGGCGCTGCCGCCGGGAGAGGAGGAGGCGTCCGGGGAAGACCGAGCGGACGGGAAAGAAAGAAAAAAACGAACCGGTACAACGTATAATCAATGGCAGATGATGAAAAGTTAGAAGTCACAGCATGTAAAACCAGGGGTGAGGGTGTTGTGAGATCTGTACTGGCCAAAAGCTGCTTTTGGATGTGGTTTTGGATGGAAGCCAACCCCTTTGGTTGGATTTTAACTTTTGCAGAAGCCACATCAGGTTGAATTGAAAAGCTCAACCCAGTGTGTCTGATAAATTGGTACGGTACATGGCCTTTTGGGGGTTGCCCTATGGAAAAACAAGACCCCTGTAACTTTTCACATCGCTACCATCTACAGATCCTATTGGAACTAATGCTCTCCATCGACCATGCCAATGGCCAATGGGGTTCAGAGTAGAATCTGGATCCCGCACATCACTGGATGAAGCAAAATTGTGATGTAATGGAGGATGAGCGGCGACAAGGCAGTGACTCCGAGCTGTCTGCACCTGTCCCCTCCAGGACAACTCAAGGACAGCCATGAGAGGCTTATCCGTCAAGAATTACTCATCGTCTCCATTCTCGAAAACTCCAATGCGCTGCTTTCTCTTGTCAAAAACTGCCCTGAAGGATTGACCTTCATCACGAAGTTGCTCACTAAACCTTTTCTTGGTCTCGTTGTTGGTCTTCCCTTTCATCCCTGTGGAATTATCTTCAGCCAATGGATTGGAGACCTGCAAGATACAGTTCTATACTTATAAGTTTGCTACAGGGTCCAGGCTGTTCGCTGGAAACAACGAGAACGATCATAGTAGATTTGTAATATTGGAACCTAAACGAAGAATGTAAATCATTGTTTGGAGCCCGAGCACCAAGTTCCAACAGAATCAAATATAGAATAGTGCAAGCGAAGTAAAACATGGAGTTGTTCCTAGACTACACTGCTCCTTTTATAACATTTTATTTTCTCCATTCTCATTACCCAGAATTACAGGATCAACATTTTCTAGATGAAATAAAATAAGATGGACAAGAGAGAAGTGACTTATACAATAACAGATGGTATGCCAAAATGTACACATGCCAAATGATGTACAGCAGCAGAAAGTGGAAGTGCTACTGATTAAATGTCACAAAGTTAGCAATGATTAGATATTTACCAAATTGTACCCTGATCCAGGCCCTATGACTAATGATGAAGAGAGTTTTCTTTTAGTTGCAGCAATGGAAAACCCACCCTTTTCAAGCTGCAAAAATAAATAAGACAAAGAATGAGCACATTTAATAGAAAAGACAAACATAACAGTTATGATTCTCGTCACATATATATCATCTTTGTAGTTATGGCATCTCTGTTGTACTACAGACACTTCAACCTAAACTTGGCTGTCAAGTTCTATTCTGTGAAATAAACTAGATATTTGTCCTAAACAACTAAACAAATAGGTGAGATATGTTTCAGCTAAGTTAGAAGCTCTTCAAGAAACAGGTTAAATATCTGGCTTTTCAAGAGAGGTAACATATAAAGCTCACACTGAAACATAATGCATACCCGATCACCCCAACTGACTCTTTTCTTATGAGTGCTATATGTCTGGGCCAGGCCAGAAAGAGCATGTGTATTTCCCTCCGCATTTTCAGACTTCTCAGTGTCATCCTCAAAATCTTTTGACCATTTACTCTGTCCTAGCTCTTTGAAGGCATCCAGATCATCTTCTACTTCTGCATTCCAATTCTCTCCTGGCTTTGAGAAACCTGCACAAATAATTATTTTAGCACTTGTAAACCTCAATGTGATGTAAATACTTAACTGTGCAGACTGCAGACTGCAGACTACTAACTGGACATAAGAATACACTAGATGGCATTACAAAGGGAGGCCTGTTTTCTAGTAGATTCAAATATTTAACAGTAAATCTATGTCCCTTTTTTCCACTAGACTAGACTTTCCCAGAGTACAACAAAAGTGACAGGATAGGTCCACCTTCACATGGAAAAGGCATGAGACACTTGGTTTATCCCCTAAGGCTCTGTTTTGTTGTTCGTATGACCCCTAGCCTGGATTGCATCATTATTAGTGAGCCAGGATATAAGCATGCAAGGCCAGTTTGGTTGCTTGTGCATGCTCAGTCTGGCTAGAAGAGTAGTTTAGTTGCCCGCATGATAACATCTGCATGTTTTGTTTCATAAAGAAAACAAAAAAAGTGCATGTGTTCGAAGTGGAAACCGGTGTCACCATAATGTTTATTTTGCATAAATATATCCTAATAGTTCTTAATTTATCTTATTAATCTTTAATCAAATAGAAATGCAAATATCACTTAACAAGCAACAATCATATGCTAACACTGACATTAGCTGGGCTATGCAAAAATGCTCAAATTACATGTATCTGTTGAGCCACGCAGAGAGGGGACTTTTGCACCAAGGAAGCCAGGCCCAGGGTGCTTTGGAGGCAACCAAAAGCACCTTAAATCATTAACCTGCGCAAGCTCTGGCCAAAAGCATTTTACCTCTGTGCAAACCAATATTTTTCTACATTACAAGCTTCATCCTAAGTATGAGGGGCCTAATGTTAAGACAAGCTATGGCCAGTCTTATACTCTTATATCCTTGGTCAAGAATGTAAGAAATAGTAAAGAGGTACACCTTCATGTGATTCATTATGTGGTGCTTCCTGTATAGCCTTCTTTGAGTTTTCGGCAGTGGTACTAGTTGTTTCAATAGCATCATCAATGTCCTCTGTGTCCATATCTACCTGTTTGATGGAACAAAATCATTAGCAAAACAATTTATTTAAAACTAACAAAAAAATAGCATTACCTCTTGTATAGAGTGGCCATGGAGATTATCATCATGGAATAACGACTGAAAGAAATAAACATGATGATAAATGATGAGAATTATCAATAATCATGCACCTAATGGTAGGTATTAATATGCAAAACGGTAAAAAAATATACCCGTATATCCAGCTGCAGATACAGTGGTGGAGCCTCTTCCCAGTCTGTTGCCATCTTTTTTATCTCGTCCAATGTAAATCCGTGCACATTCCTCGCAGCACAGCCCTATCATTCGTGAGGATATTAAAAATCTGCTATTATACAACTAAACAACAAGGCAATTGAAATAACAAAGCCTAGTCTTAGGCTCTTAGTTAATCCAGTAAATTAGAAAATAAGTAGAACAGAAAGAAATGCCACCCTGAAAGTGAACATATTATTGTCATATGAAGAAAGATGCACAAGATACATCATTCAATCCTTCATCTAGCCAGTAAAGGTTTCCAAACTCAATAGCAGAATGACTTTAGTAGTGGCCCTGTACAAATTTCTACATGGTTGCTACTATGGGTCACCTTTAGCAAAAGTTTGTACGTTTGACGGAAGTTGAAAGATATTCAGAAGTTAGTTGGTTTCACTGATTAATGGTGAGTAATTAAAATTATGAAGATTGCACATGCTGGCAAACTTCTGAATGCCTCACAATATAATTTTGACATCCATGGCACAAACAGATTGGTTGATACCGCGCATCGTAGGTCCATACTATTGTGGAACTATGTTAAGACAGCAAACTGAGGCATCCCAACTCCCAAGATTCATTTGAGGTGCTTGCCAAACACCTAAATACATGTTTAACAGGAGCCAGACTTATGATCGACAATACATCAGAAAATTACCGTTGGATCCTTGTATGGTGCCTCCAGCAAGTACACCTCATAGCCCGAGTGCTGCAAAAGGGAAACAAAGAATCAGAACACCATCACAATGGATTCACTATGAAATGAGATGACACAGTAAAAAATACAAATAACACAAGGTAGCCCTTGAAAGTCAAAGATATCATCCATTGAAAGGACAGATTAGTCCACTGACATTGGAAATTGGAGAGCTTTTACGAAAATAGTGTACAACAAGTTATAATGCCAAAAAAATGAAAAAAAAATAAACACCCTTCAGCGCAACTAAAGCAAAGAGATCAAATCAAACAAACCGCAACTCAAAGCTGATTTTGGCTATGTATAACCTACATGAATAATCAGAGAATGCAAGTGCGGAAGCCAAGACAGATCAATAGCAAAACAAAAATATTATTCTGCATGTTAGTTAAATGTCAACAGAAAACAAGCCATGATGGCATATTTTTAAGGGGGTGAGAAAGAATTGAAGCGCCTCATAATCGTTTAAAACTATTCCACAGCATGAATAATCCTTTTAGGGAAAAAAGGAAAACCTAGCATCTCCTCAGAAATGCATTTTTTTTAAGCAGTCAGGGCTTCTTCAAGGGTTCAAAACCCCAAAAGAAGAAATCCATAAGGAAATAAATCTTATAGTCAACACATCAGAGACTGAGGATTTACCTTCGCAGTTGCCCAAAATTGAGCAAAATCAGCTACCCGCAGATTGCGGTCATCCACTAAAAACGCCAGGAATACCAGCAGTAAACAAGTCAGTTACCAGAATAGAATCAGCCGTTGGTGAAATTGAAGGTATTCTCTTGGCACACGGTCGCTGTATTTTGCTAGGGCAGCTAAGGTGTTATTAAAATGAGTGTTTTAAACAGTACAAAATATCATGAAGGGCCAACGAAAGTGGGCACTGTCCAAATGTTCAAGGAGTCCATTGCGTCACTTTTGGAAATGAAACACCACAATATCGAAAATCCAACCAAAAGCAAAATGATTTTCTCAGATTGTTTGCCAAAAAAATCTTTCACTACAAAATGACGTCGTTGGCTGTTGACATGTAGCAACTATGGTGCAATAGGAAAAATAAAATGTGATAAACTTAATGCTAATCTATGAAATTTGGAGGCCATTATATGTGGCCTCCAGAATATTGGAAAGACAACGATAAAAGCAAATACCACCTATGAAGTAATGATTGAGATATAAGTTGCTATATGATTGTTATACTATAACTTCATACCAATCACAAATGTAAAATTTCCTTCGTCAAGGGTCTTCTTAAATGCCTTCAACATGCTTGACCTGTAAGTCTATAACATGTACAGGGAAAATTAGTTATGACAGTCATAAAAAAGTTGTGATTGACAAATAGCTAAAAGCATAGAAAAAAATAAATGTGCTGAAACAAAAGAGAAGTTGACTTGTCATCTTGTATTCAAACTTCCTGACCAGAGAAGGCCTAAACAGGGACTTCATTCAAAAGAAAATATGTTGATGTTCCTGAGGCTAATCTTTAAACATGTTGCGGACATTCAAAGCAAGATACCTCAAAATCCTTCTCTAGTGACACAAAGGGTGCGTTTGGCAGAGCTCCCAAAGCTGATTCTCTGCTGAATCTAGCAAGAGCTCTGCCAAACAGTATTTCAGAGAGTAGTGATTCTTTGAAATGAACTAAGAGGCTGGGAGCTGAAAAAAGTAGCTTCTCCTGATTCTGTGAAGTGATTCTCCATTCTGATTTGAAAAGTTTATGCTAGAGAATCACTTTCAGCCACAGAATCACTTCTCTCGGAGAATCAGCTCCCATAGATAATCAAAATCAGATGGAGCTCTACCAAATAGACCCAAAGTACACATGGTCACGGACGTTAAATTACTTCTACATTTATATGACAATTAGCTTCGCTTTGTGTACATAAATGTTGTAGTGAGATCCAATTTATCACTGGCACATATAAAAAGAGAAAAGGAATAACAGAACTAGTGAAGGTACCTCCTCCATTTCCGGCTCATAACAGTACTCAATCACTTTCTTGGTCAGCTGCCTTCTCCCTTTTGATGCACCAGAAGATTTAGAGCCTTCTTTGTCTTCCAATTTCTAAGAGAATATTGGCCAAATTTATCTATGTTTCAGTTAAAAACAATCATTACACAAACTAAATCAACACTGTAGAGAAAAGTAGTTTCCAATCTCTACCGACCTTCTCAACTTCAATCATGAAATAATCATCCATGGAGTGGATTCTAGGTGCATTTGCACCATTCTCAACTTCAAGATCACGCAATGCCTTTGCCAGATAGCTCTTTCCACTACCTACATGTTAAAACAATTGTACAAATTTAGTTCAAAGCAATAGTGAAGGAAAACCTAACAGCAGATTCATGAAATAACTTTAAAGAACACAAAAAATTGATAATTAGGAATACTATATAGCCAATATCATTAAGTTATCCGTACCACATATGCAATAAAAACTTTACAGAGTAAACAGTTACCAGTAAGAACAGCAAAACAAAGTTTCTTGATTTCATTGTAATGTGAAAGGGCTCATTTATCACATTGTTCAGCCTATTGCTTCCATGCTATGAACTACTAGCCAATATTATTTTACAATACAGGAAACTGGAACTGGTAAATGTTATAGGCGGCATACAAAATATTGCGGTAAAAGTACAATTATATTAAGAATAAAAACAATGTTCTCAGTGAACCTGGAAGCCCTCGGAGGATGATAACAATATGGTCAGGACGTGAAGCACGATGTGGTTGCTTGAACAGATCGCATGCATTGATGATTGTGACCTTGGAATCTTCCAAAGAATGATGTGCATTGGCTGACCTTCCATCTATCAAGTGCTGCTCTGACAATGGTCGATAAATCAAACCTTGCCCCTGTGAGAGTACAAGCATACAATTGTAAGTGATTCTGATGGAAGAGTAAGCCATCCAATACATTTACAATACATTAAAGCATTGAGAGCACAGAAGCAACCTCATCATTGATGTGTCCGTCGTAGCAGTTTGCATTTGGCATCGACTGAGCTTGAGGCAAGGTGCGACTGCTAGGTGGAATAACTGCCATGGCTGGAGAACCGGAAAGGACAGGAAACAATGACGAATTTGCAGCCGGCCGTGGTGGTGCGGCACGGTAATCCCTGTGAGAAGGAAATGGAGGCTCCGGGGGCTGTGGAATAGCATCTGTCTCAGCATATGGAGGCAGTGGAGGGGGCGGTGGCACGCCAGGCAATTCCTCTGGGTGGAACTGACAGTAACGATGATCGGCACTGTCGAGATACTTCTCGTGAGGCCCTCCTCCCGGTGCAAAACCTTGACCAAAGCCATGGTTCATATCATGCAGAGGCACTGGAGGTGGCAACCTTCCAGCATGGTTGAAATTCGCAAAATCACCTCCCTGCGGGTACGGAGAAGGATAGCATCTGACTCCTCCATAACCAAAGCCGGCATCAGGCGGGCACGGCTCGCCACGCCACGCCGATCCAGGAAGTGGATTGTGGCCATGGTCCCGGATCAGGCCGAGCAGCCGATCGCCCTCAACGGAAGCCCTTCCCGGCGGCGGCGGGGGCGCGAAGCCGTACGGATCGAACGGGGGCGCCTCGCCCACGCGCATCCGCTTGTGGGGCCCCTCCCCGCCGGCGAACTCGTAGGGGTGCGGGTTATGCGGCCCAGGAGCCGGAGGGCCCCACATCGGCGGCGGCGGCGGCGGGTGGGGGTCATACGGGAAGGGATGAGGAGGGGGCGGCGGCGGGTGGAGCTCATACGGGAACGGGTGCGGCGGGAGAGGCGGCGGCGGGCAGAAGGGGAAGTGACGCGCGGAACAGACCGGGCAGAGGTCGGCGCCGGCGGGGAACCGCCATGGATGGTCCATGCGGCGCTGCGGTGGTCGGTTTGGGGCTCCGGGATCTGAGGTTTAGGTGGAAGGAGGGGGAAAAGGGGGCGGAGGGTTGGGTTTCGAGAACGTTCGAGAAGATGTCCGGGCCGAAGGGGCGCGACTTGTCAGGGAAGAAGACGGGCAAGCTGGTTGTTTTGTGTTTATGACCCTAGAAGAGTTGCGTTTTGTATGAAAAGCTCTGGAGAAACGGACCTGATCATAATTATAAACTTTTCCAACCCTGTAACTGCAAATCTACCATCAAGACTCCGGCTCGCCGCCGAAGCCGAACCGATGCGGCGATGCCCGCCTCGATCGCCAGGAAGCTCTCCGCGGCTGCCGCCACGCCATGCAAGCTGATAGTTGCTACCACCAAGTGCTCCTATCCTACTCCCGCGCCCACTCGACCAGTGACTACGCGCGGGCGCAGCCCGGCTCACCTCCGAGACGCGCGCAGTGTGTTCGACGAAATGCCGGGAATGGACGGTCTCGTCTCTCGTGCTTTAACGCTCTCGTTGCGGGGTTCGCGCAGCGCGGGGAGGCCGGCGAGACGAGGGGATTTTTCGGATTGCTACATTGCAACGGCGCTCATTAAATTGCAGGAGAAGAGGGTTCTTAACTTCATTGACAACAATGACGTCCAAGGTTTCAGTGGGATGTTTGGTTCCCGACCACGATGAGCCACGCCACAAACTTTGGTGGCCACAAACTTTGGCAGCCACAACGATTCACAGTTCTGCTTGGTTGATTACCAAACGTTTGATGTGCCATAGCTTTCTACCACTTTTCCTGCTATTTTTCTCGCCACAAGCTGCTGAACCTTTGGCGTCAAATTTTTCCGCCACGGGTTGTGGTGCCGCCACAGATTGGCGTGGCCCATTGCGGCCAGCAACCAAGCAGGCTCATGGTGAAACAGTCCAAGCCACTAGATGTTGTTAGGGAGATTGTATTCAGGTCCAGTGAAGAACCTAATGAGAGAAGATAGATGTGAGGAGAGAGTCATATTTAGCTTGCAAAAGAAAGATAAAAGACATAGTGGGCAGGTTTAGATTGAGTAGGGTTTTAGTGTTTATGGTGGCTTGATTATAATCATAGAGCTTCGATTTAGGATTTTTCAGAGATTCGATGATTTAGAAATTTCCAGAGATTAGATTTGAAGTTGGTTCAAAATCTATGCATGTTTCAAAACATGTTTAAAACTATTTAGCACTCAAAATATAATGCAATCAGTATGAATGCAACAAACATAGCTATTTTTATTTAATTTGTATTTAAATTTAATTTTGTTCTCAAATAATTCTACACCCTTCCTAATTAATTCTAATAAATTTTATTAAAATTTTAAAATCTCATCAAATGTAAAATTAGGGTGTTACATATTGTAGATACTTCGAGAAGATCGAGTTAGCCAGCATGGGGCAACTGCAAGAGCCGGAGCTATCCGGGTTATATCTTATTATTGGATCAAGAGATCGCCTACGTGTTGGCTACGGTGTTGGGAAGCTTTTGCAACAGCTCTCTTTCTGTGGATTAACATAGTTATTATGTGTCATCTTTTCCAGGTCTATCTTTCGAGGATCAACATGGTGCGTCATCTTTACCTCTCCTACTTATGCGTACATGGCAATCAGGTGATGATCAAACTTCTTACATTTATTGTTCTTCAGTTTGCTTGCTGATTATTATCTTGCTATTTTGAGTTGACTATTTTTGCAAAGGTGTAGGTCCAATTTCTATGCACAAAGATTGCTTGTTGTTTGAGTATATAGCGATCGATGTCTAATAGATTTAAAATACGATAGAGAAAATAAGTATCATGATACATTGTCAACATGTTTCCTAATACATTTGTCTGGCTAAATAGCAGTTTACACATTTGTAGAGGCAGGCTCAAACGACAACTACAATCCATGGTTGGTTGCAAAATCTTTCTATATCACTATTTCTAATGTTACCATTATCAAGATATGGGCATGAGTTTGGTACAAGACTGCTACGTCTACTTAACAATTTTTCTATTTTTTTCTAGAAGTTTATGTCCAATTTTGTCATCATATCACTTAACAATTTGCACCCAAATCAACTTGATTCATGGTATAATGAAGAGAGAAGGGAGAGGTACAAGAAAAAGATACAGATCATTTGTCCAAGATTGGAGAACAAGTAGAGTTTGAAGGAGGTAGAACTAGAGATACTAGAAGGAAAGAATTGATATCTTCATACCTTTATCTCTATCGAAACATAAGTGCATCCATTACCATGCTAACCATGTATATATATCTGGTTATGTACTTTTCTAAAGATATTTTGTGGCCATACATTGAGCATAATCTAATGCACCTTGCTATCAGATGCTTTATTTGTCAAATATCAGTGGTGTTGTTACTATCAAAATCATAATGAGTGTTTTGCTTGCATCAATCATACTTGTTATCCTTAGTTGAATGTGCTCATTCCTAATTTTTAGGTGCAACTATACTGATCAGAAGAAGCATCAAAGCTAATATCCATCATGCTGATAAAAATTAAGTATTTAGGTAAGTTAGAGACTCATTCGGATGGTGAAAAACAACACATAATAAGGTGGTATGACTGATCTTTCAAAATCCTTGATTGATATTGCATTGCAAGCAAGTTTTATAGTTTTCTCTGGAGCATAGACGGTGATACCATAGCACAATGTAGATCAAGCATGAAAACCAAAATCACTGCCATGCATTTGATTTGTTTTCAGTATCGCTAAATATTTAGTCATACCCGGATATTTCTTGTCTTCTCTACATTCAAGTTTTTCCTCCCACTTCTATGCCACGTGGGTTCCTGATCCCAAAACTCTTGCACAATCACATGTCAAGATAGTAAGTTTTGTGTGTTTTCACCCATCTTTTTTCGTGAATACGTAGAAGAGCTATGTATCTTCGTATTAAGAAAAAAAGTTTAACGTACAACGCGGGCCAACCGAGCACACGCACACGGGTTGTTACAAAAGCTAAACCAGATAGATGATTTGTGGGTGTTAATGGCAACTATGTCTGGCTCAGCACCTACTGCCGACGGCCATCCTATAGAGGCTAGGTATTTTGCTCCTGAAGCACACCAAAGCTGCCCCTCTCCTGAAATTTCAGTTACCAGCTGGGCAACGTTCTTAGCCGGTGATCGGTTGAACACTCGAACATTGCACTCCTTCCAAAACTTCCACGAGATTAGCATGAAGGCCGAGTCCAAACCTTTATGTTTGAGAGCGTTGATGTCCCTTATTCGTCTAATATAGAAGACTAGTTGTCACAAACTGTGCATCTTTGCATAACCTACAATTGTCAAATTTTGTGGTCTAGTCAGAAATCCTGATTCCAAAGAGTAGCCTTGGTCTAGACATAAATCCTTTTGCTAATTGTTTTCACCCATATTGATAACACATTGCAGGGTGTGCCATATGCTACGCCATCTTTTCTTCAAAATTCAGTTTCACGCTTCACATGGTGTAGTATATCTCAGTTCATTATCAATTTTGGAGACATATCACATGTATACTGTGTGCTTGACTGAGGGTATGCATACATGTATTCTTTTTCCTCTATTAATTCTTACATGTATTCTTTTTCCTCGATTGATTCTTTTTTTCCTAACAATCAATGCTGAGTTTCAAAATGAAAAAATTAATCAACCCACCATTTCACTAAGATGCATTGTGTGGCATGCAACATAATTTGGCAGTTGTGTTGTACTTTTTTTCCTAGTTAAATTACCAGAGTAAAGCTAAAACTCACCGTGTGCATACGTTTCCAGGGTTCAACACCAACTTTTAGGCCTCCTTTGGAAGCATTGGGGCCACCAGCCCCGAGAAGCACATCCCCAGGTTGATTTTCCTGGGCCTCCGCATCCCTCCCCAGGCAGGTGAGAAAAGCCTCCCTTCCAGCTTCAGTTGTTTGGGGCTCCAGGGGCAGCCCGACAGGGATAAAAATTGATTTGTGATTTGGCTAGCAGGATGAAAGTGAAATTGCTAGGATTACTGAAGGAATCGACCAAATTGGCTAGATTACTGAAGGAATAAACCACACCGATCAACAAATCAAGGTTCTGTGAAGTTTAAATCAGACACAGATTATTGAAAGAATAAACCGAACTGATGGTCTGAATAATATGCAGTAATCCATTGATTGTTGTAGCCTGAACTGAAATAGAAAAGCCAATCACAAAGAACAAACACATCCAAGACAAATTTGAATTCTCTTGTCCATACATCCATATATATTACAATTCATGAAAAGTTTAATTTAAATATCAAGTAGATCCAGCAAGTATTTGCTATACAGAAATTCTAGCATCTCATCACCCCTTCCAGTCGACGAAATCATCATCATCCACCATTATCCAAGAGATTAAGACAACGAAACCACCATCTTCCAATCAACACTCACTGATTCTAAAAAATAAACAATAAAACAATAATTAGGATCAATTTTTCATTATCCTGAGATAATAAACACCAGTAATTTGCTACCAGGCATGAACATTCAGATAAAATTGTAAGAAGAATTGAAAGTTTCCGGTTCAGTTTGACAAAAATAAGACAAAGGATAAGACACCAAAGTACTACTGTGTTCCTCCCAGGAAGCACTAGTCAGTATTATTAGTTATATAAAGAACTGAATGGAACTGAAAGGGAAATTTGTATAAAGAACTAAGCATAAGCAGAACACATTTACTAAGCCATGAGACATGCATATATGGAATTTGTTGATGAAAGATCAGATTAACTTGTCAGACTCAAATGAGATATCTAGTTAAACAACCACCAAGCATCCTAGCTGGTAACTGGCTAACTACTCCTGAGCAGCCTGCCTCCTCTGGACACATGTCAGCACAACGTTTCAAATGAAGATCATAGAAATAGCCTAATCCAACAAACACACCTGAGCAAAGGGAAAGGGAACATACGTGAGCAATCTTTTTCTTCAACCAAATCAGCCGGACATTTGGGTTTTTTGTGCCCACCAATATTTTTCTGTTTGTTTCACTTTGGAAAACTTCATTTGCATCAGCTTTTTGTTTATCCGATAACCCTTCCATGGCATCCACAATGTCAATACATTTCTCGATTGATTAGCTTCTTCACATTTTTTCTTCTTTTCTAACTTTTCTAGAGTTTTTCCAATTTGATCCTTTCTAAAGTCAATGTAATCCCCAAGTTTTGCGGCCATCTGACTTTGTTTGCGTTTCTTTCCACCGGTAACATCTTGGTCCTCTGAATTACGACTAGCTGGAGCAAATTGAACTCTATGCTTTCTACACCACCAAGTCCAAAACTGAGTGGATTTCTATCAATTGATGCCATGCTATGATTGCTTTGCTCTGAGATACTTGTCTGGGGAGTGGGTTCAGTTGGCAGCTTACTATTTTGGGGAGTGGGTTCAGTTGGCAGCTCAGTTCTTTGTGGTGGTGGCTGAATTGATGTAAAATTTAAATCCCATATGGCCACACTTCCTATTAAATAAATAATCAAGGTAACAATATCAACATCTTAGCGTCTACAATAGCGAGAGTTCAAACTAGAAACATGATCTACAATGAAGTGACTCTCTAAAGCATCATCCACACCACAGCACTAAAACAAGAATAGAGGCAATGAACATCAAGATGAAAGCATTACCTTCATACAATAATTCCAAGCTGTTATATAAAGGAAATGGCTTCTTGCAGAACTTGGCAACTTTGTGGTTATCCTATTGAAGTAAAAAAAATGATTAGATGGTTTGTATAAAGGTTAGCTGTTATATAAAGTTGATTCTCCATTTAAGAGACCTAACCTTAATCAACTTTTCCCATCCTTTTGGTTCTGCAATGATCATACCCAAAGTGTCATTCCAGCCAACACCACTTTTCCTCGCTTTTTTTATTATCTTATAGTTTCCTTTTAGCTCTTTCTCCTTTTCTTGCACTTGTTGCTTCGTGAAATGTGTCGTTGGAAACATATCATTGAATTTGTTTGTGATATTCCTCCAACCTTTAGCAGTCCACCCATTTTGTCCCTTAAATATTGGGACGTTGGCAAGCTCTTTCAGAATATCCACAAGTCCCTTCTCATACGTGTAGCTCCATGTAGCTCTTTCCATTGACATGGCTGCAAGAAATAAACAAGATTAGATAAAAGGTTGTCATGAAAACAATACAGAAATAAGGAATGAAGTAAAAAAAATAATACAGGCTATCATGAAAACATTTATGCTTCACCTAATTATTACGGGCAGCCCACATCTAAAGAGCAATTTGGTCTCGCAGGGTGCTACCTTCATTTGATTGCAATTCATTTGGGTAGTTGTTATCCTCCTCTAGCAACTCAACATAATCAGATGGTTGATATTATTTGGTTGGTGATCCAGCCACCCTTCATCCCCATTTAGCCCTCTAATGAGATTATGAAATACTGCAGCTGCCGCTGGAATTTTAATTTGATTCTCTATCGGATGAAATGTCCCAACTTTCAGGATTGGAAACCATTTTTTTAGCACACCAAAGGCCCTTTCAATATGGTTGCATAGCTGCGCATGCCGATGGTTGAACAATTCTTTGTAATTTGCATAGACCAACAATTCTTTGTAATTTTCATATGGTCTAGAAAAAAAGAAGAAGAAACAACATAGATGCTCTCTTTGAAACTTTAGTCAAGGTCAAAGGAAAACAACAAATATGCTCTACAGCCAGCCAATATAGATTCTGTCAAGGATTTGTTCAGGCTCAGGCTTTGAGTTAAGTGAATTGGACAGGGACCTGGACAGAGACCTGAAAAGAGATTTGGACAGGGACCTAGACAGAGCAAATGATTGATGATTTCTACAAATGACAGCCCAAATTAATGAAAACAAGCACTACAGGCTGCAAATGAATTACTACAAGCAAGAGGCATCACATGATGATGAAAGAAAAGAAGAAAAGTCAAATGCTCGAGTCCAACCCCAAATGGAAATAATATGTAACTTTCCATGTCACAGTTAATGCTAACAATATGTCTAGGAGGCGATTAACTACTTGCGGTGTCACACACGGTTTTGTGCTAAACCCGGGGGTTAACCCACTGAAAATTTTGATCTGTTGCAAGCATCAACTCGATCATAAGCATGCAATCTGCAAGCAAGTTAATGGATGGGAAGTCCCTTGACCTCCTTTTGCCAGGAAAATTTAGTATGTAATAGTATGATAGGTGTAATAGTATGATAGGTGTCGAAATGTAAACAAACCGAAGAAAACAAATATAATCCTAATGCAAATTCCCCAAGCACTTATTGGAACATTTGCAGAGATAGGGGGCAATTAAGTTTCTTCACAAGAATGTTTTACAGGTAATCAACTAAACATAAATTTTAGAAGAACTAGTATGACATGCTGATCAACCAGCAGTTTATTCAAGAAAAAAAAAGAGGCTATGTCAAAGGACCAAGTATTGTATTATCCAAAGCTGTCAAGCAAAGATATTTGTTTCGAAAAGGCATAAACAAGAATCAGCAGTAATATCATGCATGAAATGCAGTAACAAGCATTGGTGGATGCACAAAATAGAACTACACTTTCAGGTCACAATAATCTGTAATCTGTGATCTGTTGCAGGGCAGGTTGCGCTTTAACTGGAAATAGCATCAACCTCTACAAAAGCAACAAATCATGCATTAGCTAGCGATACGTTCAGCGGCATGCTCCCAATCGGGTAGCTAATAACATCACCTTGAATAAAGCAGAAGACCTATCCCAGCCTTCTCTCCTTTTGGTGACACATTCAGAAACCTCATCTCAATTCTCAGCTCTCACTACATTACATGGACTGATGGACCTTAGTACTCTACTGAAAACAGTCCACAAGTATACTTAGTCCTCTAACCCATGCCCAACGGGCTCTAATTTTAACCAAGATGACTTAAGCGATGGCATCCTAAACACAATCCTAAACTTAGAAACCTATCTATTTTCGCATGAATCCACAAGCAGTTGCTAAACCAATTGGAGGTTATAACCTACCATGCAGTAGCTGAACAAAATGTCAGCAATCAAATGCCAACATGTGACTTATTTTATATTCTACCCAGTACGAATTAGACCTAGGAGAGGAACTTGGATGGGTTCTTGGAGCTAACCTGGAGTAGATCTTGAAGCTCGGACGGAGGTGGAAGAAGCCGGCGAGGGGCAAGCACGGCGGCGGCGGCGGCAGCGGGGGGCGAGCACAGGCAGGGAGGGGGACGCCTAGATGACGATGCGCGACGCGGAGGGGGATGCGCCGCCAGGACCCTGGAGGTGAGGACGGCTTGCCCCGGGGAAAAGTCGCGGATGCGGTCTGGCCTCCCTGTCCGATGGGCTCCCAAATGAGGAGGCGATTCGGCCCGTGGTGAGTTACCCGCGTGGGTGTCCAACCCATGGAAAATGGTGGGATCCCCTCGGGGTTCTGAGTTCCCAAAGGAAGCCTTAAAGCCCTGAGTTTAGGGGTCCATTGTTTTCAAATTAGGTGATTTTGGGATGGAGCTAGCTCCGACAGTCAACAACATTAGAGGAAGGGTTGTAGTAATAGCTGATTTAGAAGAGGGAGGTAGAAGGGCTGCCCCGATGTTGGTGGACCGAGTGTTGACTTGTGGAGATAGACGGGTAGTCAACTCCAGTCTCAATGCACAGTTTCATAGCACAGTTAGTAAGGTTGAAAACTTGGTAACTTTTCCTGCTAGGTTTCAAGGTGATGAAACTCATCTTACATATGATGAAACTTCCTCTCCTCTCTCCTCATAATGATCCTACCACATCAGTAATTTTATTGATGCGACATATTATTTAATGGTCATGAGGTTCTTGATAAAACCTCTACTGAGTCTGGCCTAATTGAGGCAGTTGAGCGAGCACTGATGACAGGTTTAATGTGGAAGCTGTCATGCCGGTAGTACGAAGAAAGAGGTATGGGTGGTTGAAGGGCTCGCCGATGGTCTTGCCAGTGTTAGAACTGTGCTTTGCATAGGATAGTGGTGCGCAAGATTGTGTCAAGTGCGGAATGGGTAAAGGGGAGTCTGATGGGACGAAGATAAGGAGGGAGCTAGAGTGCGGGTAGGAGCTATTCTGTTAAAATACAATCATACAAAGGTTCAGCATTTGGTACTGCTTTGAAGCACCACAATTTGTCTGCATTTTATTTTATCTTATTGGTAACCTTGATCTCCTTTGGAGCACCACAGTATCACAGTGATCAGCAGGGACGAAGCACCACAGGAGGAAATGTACATGGGGTCTAATCACCAATATGAGCAAAGAGCCATCAATAGGCAGCTACGGCCTACGGGCCACGGCCCATTAATTACAGTCGTCAAAGATGGGCTGCAGAAGTGTAAACAGATGGCCCAAATAAAACAATGAACGGTTTGCTTAGCCCAACACAACAGTCGCCTTCCTCCTGCGAAACGAGTTCCTCCGCAGGCTGTTCGGCAGCCATGGCGGACGCCGGACGGGCATGGGTGACCGGCGATTAGCAGGGGGTATTCATTCGGGAAAAGGTATAGATGGAGGCCGTAGCGGTGTCGGGCAAAGAGAGGGTGAAGCCGCCTCCACTGTCCTCCCTCTGGCCCGCTTGTCATCAGGTTCCTGTTCCTCCGCCTGCTTCGCAAGTCGCAACGAGCACGAGCACCGACCCGGACTGCAGTGCCACCGCTGCACCGATTCCAGAGCGCGCACGCCGAGTTCCGACCGTGCGCCTGTAAATTCGAAACCACCGCCCCACTTCCGCTCTTTTCCGCACAAAACCTCGCCGAATCCCAGGCCGGCAGGCCCTATCGCTCCTAATCGCCGCCGCCGTCGAAGATCCGTTCCGCCGACAACAACCCGACACCGGAGTTGATCACCAGGTGGTGAAGCTCTCCGCCGAGCCCCTGTACTTCTCTCGCTCCCAAGTCCTCGCGGTGCTTTGCCGAAGTGGCGCCGCCGTCGTTCAACGGCCGGCGACGAACCTGCCCAGATGAATTCGCAACATCGCTTTCTACCGCCTGGAGCGAACTCCGTCCGATTACCTGCACCTTCGCTCAAATCTGGTTAGAGGCCGGTCACGCCCCCCGCTGTTTTCCCCGCCCGGCGGCGCGGAAAGCCGGAAACCAGCTGCTGCCGGTGACCAGAACGCCAGACGCTGCTGCGGCCATCAGATCCTAGACCGACGGGGCAGATCGGTCTTGACCGGGGTCAAAACTGGTCAACGAAGCCAGCCCGCGCCACAATAGGACTCAGGAGGACGACCCTGTCGCCGCCACATCTTATAACTTTGTGCATAAAAGGCCCCATATGTTACGGGAATCAACCCTATTGCATTGCCTGAGTGTTGGATAGCTAGTCATCAGGAAACCCCAATCTATTTTTTTTAATCTACGAAAAATGCTATTCAGGTGCTCTAAACATTAAACTAGAGATCCTTTTCGCTTGGATAGCTATCCTTAATCGCTCTACTCAAATGTATGTGTTTATGATATATCTTTTTATGATAAAGTGGGTTCGTATATATATACACTTTTAGTAACCAAAATGCTAACAAAATTAGACCAACTAGGATTGCTTGCAGGAGTTGACGAATTAGTAATACTTATTTTGGATTTTTATGTCATATTTTCCATATTTATTGAGTACAACATCTACTCACACTACTATTTTCTGCATATTTTTGTCTCTATATAAATAGATGTCATTTAGAAAAAGAAGCTAACGTGGAGTTCTGTAGAGATGGTGATGAGCATGAGCTCTAGGGGCACCGGATCGATTGCTTGTGGGGTTTGGAGTCCTCCCTTTGAGAACATGGTGTATATTTTTCTAGCCTGTAGACTCTGGATTATTCCGTACAAAATATTACCTTGTCAAAGCGCCTCTAGGCTAATGGTTAGAGCACCTGAGTAGCACCTAGAAAAGCTGGGTTCGATTCCCTGTATGAGCAAATTAAATGGGTCTAAAATAAAAAAATTATAAAAAAATAGGTTCCTGCTGACTTCGGTCAAAAAAATATTGTATCTCTTATATATAGGAGTATGTGATAAATTTTATTTTGACGCACGTATATGATGTACTTAGAATATTCCTTACTGTAGCAAAACGGCTTCTTAAATGACAATAAGCCTGCCAAGCCATTCTTTTCACTTTTCACATGCTCCCGTGAGCCGAAATTTTATAAAAGAGGTCCAATTATCACTAAAATTACCATGTTACTTCTAATAACTAATTTTTGCCGATTATTTTTACAAAACGGCTTCCGTTCTATAGAGAGGTCATTTTAGAATGTATTTTTATGCCAAACAAACACTAAGCTTTTTGTGTCATAAATAATAGCAAATAAAATAGGTTTCTGGGTCCCGATGATGACACGATAATAAATTGGGTCCACTTGTTTTTCGCCCATAATATTCCCACCACATTGCGGGGTATGCCGTATGTGACTGATTGTTATATATTCTTTCTGCTGATCAAATAATCATTATTTGTTTCTGATAAACATTGCATATATTTCAAAATGACCCAAAGATCAATCTGCGCCCCTCGTTTCACAATTGCCGTCGCCTACCCCGCTTTTGCTTTCTAGCCCCTTCTCCGATTTTCTCCCGTTCGTATAAAATCCTCCTCCCCCATCGACCCTCCTGTTTTCTTCCTCAACAAAACAAAGGCTCCCCTCCCGGCTCCCGCATCCACAAAGAGAGAGAGAGAGAGAGAGAACATCCCGCTCCTACAAACCCCAAATCCCCAGCGGCGGCGGCGATGGACCTCTCGTCGGCGGGCTCCGGCGGCAACTCGCTGCCGTCGGTCGGCCCCGACGGGCAGAAGCGGCGCGTGTGCTACTTCTACGACCCGGAGGTTGGCAACTACTACTACGGGCAGGGGCACCCGATGAAGCCGCACCGCATCCGGATGACGCACTCGCTGCTCGCCCGCTACGGCCTCCTCAACCAGATGCAGGTCTACCGCCCCAACCCCGCCCGCGACCGCGACCTCTGCCGCTTCCACGCCGACGACTACATCAACTTCCTCCGCTCCGTCACGCCCGAGACGCAGCAGGACCAGATCCGCCTCCTCAAGCGCTTCAACGTCGGCGAGGACTGCCCCGTCTTCGACGGCCTCTACAGCTTCTGCCAGACCTACGCCGGCGCCTCCGTCGGAGGGGCAGTCAAGCTCAACCACGGCCACGACATCGCAATCAACTGGTCGGGGGGCCTGCACCACGCGAAGAAGTGCGAGGCGTCGGGCTTCTGCTACGTCAACGACATCGTGCTCGCCATACTCGAGCTCCTCAAGCACCACGAGGTGAGGACGATTCTTCCCTCTCCTCCGTGCCCCTGGTTGGTTTGCTTTGCTGGGCTCGATTGGTTAGGTGTTTCGACTTGTTATTATGTTTCCGTGTAGTGATTGGTTGATTAATTCTACGAAGTTGCTTGCTGATGGGTAATTCTATAAAGTTACTCTCGGTCAAAAACTATCTATAAAGTTACTTGGTGATGGGTTTGTGCCGTTTGGGGTAGATTAGGCCCAGATGTAGCTAGATCAATTTTCCCCCCATTTCCATCGTCACTCATTTTGGTTGATGATTTGTACATAAATACATGTTTTGTCAGATCAAAGTTAATCATTGGTGTGCTTAATATGTGATAGCTTAAATTTACAGAGAGTTCTGTATGTCGATATCGATATCCACCATGGAGACGGAGTCGAGGAGGCTTTCTACACAACAGACAGGGTCATGACCGTCTCGTTCCACAAGTTTGGGGATTATTTTCCTGGAACAGGGGATATCCGTGACATTGGCCACTCAAAGGGGAAGTACTACTCTCTGAATGTCCCTCTGGATGATGGGATTGATGATGAAAGCTATCAGTCCCTGTTCAAGCCGATCATGGGCAAGGTTATGGAGGTTTTCCGCCCTGGTGCAGTTGTGCTTCAGTGTGGTGCTGATTCCTTGTCTGGAGATAGGCTAGGCTGCTTCAATCTCTCTATCAAAGGTCATGCAGAATGTGTCAAATACATGAGGTCTTTCAACGTTCCATTGCTGCTTCTCGGTGGTGGTGGATATACCATCAGAAATGTTGCACGGTGCTGGTGTTACGAGGTATGATGATCTAAGTAAATGCTCAATTTCTTGAATTCTTGTTCCTGTGTGCTGCATTACCTATGCGAGTTGGTTAACATTATTTATGATAGGGAAAGGCAGGCTAGAATCTTATGTTTCACATCAGTGCACACTTTCTGTTAACAATTTAGTTCATAGAATACCCATGGTCTGACTTTTGAGCAATACAGGTAATGCATGATTAAATGCCTGTACATGTTCTCTTGCTGAAATGCATATGTTTGTTAAGAGGCTAGATGTGTGTATGAGCATACGGAATAACAGAACGCGTGTTCCTCAAATTATATAAAGAATTAGCTAGCCTTCTTAGCAAAGCTTACTCTTATTATCAAGCTTAGAGTGGATTAGCAGATACAGAAATAAACTAACCCATAGGTCGCTTGGCTTGTGCTTCTGATCTTCAAAATTTTGGATTGCAGATGTTACAACGGTATATTTGTGTCCTTTCGAGTTTTTTAATGGTACCTGCTGTTTGTTCATCCAGTATATTTTTGTTAATAAAAATTCTTTGTGCAGACGGGAGTTGCTCTTGGTCAGGAGCTTGAAGACAAGATGCCTGTCAACGAGTACTATGAATACTTCGGTCCAGATTACACTCTTCATGTTGCACCAAGTAACATGGAGAACAAAAATACACGACACCAACTGGATGATATTAGAAGCAAACTTCTGGATAATCTTTCAAAACTTCGGCATGCTCCTAGTGTCCAGTTTCAAGAGCGGCCTCCTGACACAGAGTTGCCTGAGGTGAGCAACTGAGCATCCTATTATAAGCAGCAAGTTAGTTGTGTGATGCTATTTGATCTGAACAAGAATATGACTAAACATGGTTGGGATGCTTTCCCGCATGGTTATTCTGATGAGAACTAGATATGTGGTTTCTGTTTGTAGATGCAGATACCTAAAAGCAAATTAGTAGCTGGAGCCATATTATTCTGATGAGAACTAGATGAACCATATATGTTATTCTTATGCTTTAAATCAGTTACTGGAATCAAATCCTCCACCCCCCTAGTTAGGGCACCTGTTCCTTTTATAAGGAATAGTAGGTCTGTTTTTATAAAATTGTTGTTTTCTCATTTGAGGTTGCATGCCAAGATATTTCCACCATTTTTCTTGATTTCTTCTATCTGCATTTTCTTCTATGTTTGTGTTCCAGGGACTCACCATGGTTACTGTGAATTTTGTGACGGAATGTTCTTTTTATCTGAAGCACATTCTGATGCTATTATCTCAGGCGTAGCACTATGGTCCACGGCCTCAACCAGCCTGAATCTTAGGCTTGGTAAAACTTTAACATGCCAAATTGAACACAGGTTCATGCCAAGATTAAACAACTTATTGGATGGTTATAATTTTTGTTCTCGAATAAGCAAAAGAGTTGTGTACCATTGAATGAAAGAAGAGGATAAAAATCAGTGACATCAAGTGACAGAATAAATAAAAGAGAACCAACGCACCACTAACACACAAACACAACACATCAGAGAACAGCCGGAGGAGGAGAAGGGGGTGGCCATCAAGTGACAGAATAAAATAAAAGAGAACCAACGCACCACAACACACAAACACAACTTATTTTGGTTTGTTTGACCCTTCAAGTCTTCACCTACCTAATTGAATACTGTAACACTGTTTCAAATGCTTGCTATGTAGTTGTGCTATCAGAAATTAAATTTTGTGTGCGATCTAGTTCTGTTTGAATTTTGCCCTGATCATGTTTTGGAAGTGTCGAGTCAAAAGCTGATTAAATTTTTGGTACCTGTATGTTTGATATACAGCCAGATGAAGATCAAGTGGATCCAGATGAAAGGCACGATCCTGATTCTGATATGGAAGTGGATGACCACAAGGCTGTGGAAGAGTCAACAAGGTTTGTTTCTCTCTCAATCTGTCTTTGATGGTATTGGTTTCATTTTGTTTTGCTTTTTCATCATGATTCTGATCCTTTGTGCCCTTTCTCATGTCACTTATTTATTGTAGGAGGAGCAACATTCTAGGGATAAGAGTTAAGAGAGAATTTGGTGAAAGTGACACCAAAGTTCAGGTATTTTGCATTTGCTTTTGCACTTCACTTCTCTAGACTAAGTGTGATTATCACCTTATTGATTTTGCATCCTGCAGGATGGTGGCAGAGTTACATCTGAACATAGAGGACTGGAACCCATGGCAGAAGACATTGGTTCCTCCAAGCAAGCTCCTGTGAGTATTGTCTACAATACCCGTTAAATGATAACATCTTGGAAAATCTCAAGACTTGCATTTCTTTACCATGATTTACACCCAGCAACTAACCAAAGGTGTCCTTTTCTCTTGATTCAATTGTAGCAGGCAGATGCCAATGCGATGGCCATCGATGAGCCAGGCAACGTCAAGAATGAACCAGAGACTCAACTAAGTTACCAGACCAACCAGCCATGTACCATAAGCCATGACTGCGACATCTGAACTTGCCAGCTGTCTGGTGTCCAAATTCCTGGACGCTTTCGACGGTCCAAAAACTAAAAGTGAATCCATGATACAGCGTGCGATTTTAAATTCGATTTGAGTTCTACCCATCTGTAATCTGTTAATCCCATGGGAGTATTCCATGGCGGTAGTGAAGTTCCATGAGTCCACCGGGCAATGCTTGAGGTTGAGATAGACGATAGTCTGACCCATGTATACATGATATGCCAGTTAAGTTGTACAGGCATTAGTTAATGCAAATATGCAATGAACTTGAGGTTAAATTTCTTCGAGTCTATGGTTCTGCAATTGGATCTCTTCTAACCGTATTGGCGCGTAAGGTTGACAAAAAATGGAATAGAACAAATCAAACCTTTTAACCCATCGACTGTTGAGGTGGGAGCCATAAGCTTAACTTTTGTAACTTGGTATCTGTAGCATTCGTGAGCGATCACTTCGAACGAAATGGTAGCGACCCTCAATTTTTGCTCCTATGGGAAGTTGAGAACAGGGCAAGTCAGGTATGAGTGAGTGAAGCGGAACTCAACCAGAAGGAACAGAGCATAAGAAAGGCAAAAGGGCCAACTGAGTAGCTAGTTTTAGAATTCACAGTGCGGCGGCAGCTTTACATCAAACATAGGACGACCGTAGTTTGTCGAATTTTGCCATGTTCTCTCGCTAGCCGTTTGGTTTATGCCACAACTATGGCGTTCCGTACTTTCAGGCCCCAGTATTTAGATAACTCAAATTATTCTATTTATCATAGACTCAATCGTTAGAACGTTACCCTCCCGCCCTCACCCCACCTCCGAACTATGCCCGATGTCTGAAAATCAATCATAATCTATGAAAACATCTAAATGACACACTGGATCTTTTCAAACTAGACATTAAAAAACCCGAACCACGGCGAGGACTTTTGGGACTGTCCCTAGTGCGCCACAAGAACAGTCCTCCCTTGACTCTATCCTCATTGTCTCCTCGTACTTTTGAAGCTAGCCTCGCCTCAAGCGCCACACCAACCAAACACAGCTATTCCTACTTCTGAGCGACAGGAGACTCCCCAGAGTGTGAGGAACAGTCCTCGCGATGAGGTAATTTGCTCCTTGCTGTCATTCCAACTGCACCTTGAAATTTCATGTGAGATAGATAAACACTGATCTCTCTATGTTTCTATCCACCACAATAAACTACAGCTTCAATATTAATTCATATCACAAATAGATAGCTTAGTTCAGTATGTTATCAGTACATATGAAATTATTTGATACTCTAAATAGACCATGTCTTAGCATCCTAAGATAATGATTTGTCTTCAGTAGACTTAATTGCTGATTTTGGCATTTCTTGCCGCAGGCCAAGACTCTAGCTTCTGAAGATGCACTTGGTGATTCTTCTACAAAGACACGGAAAAGCATTACAAAGAAAATGTTATATCCCTATCAACAACCTGTTTTATTGCTTGTCACTTGGTTATTACGCACAAAATTTATAACTATACTTACAGGTCTAGCCAATCCCCTTACAAAAAGTTACTAAGAAATTATTCACTAGTGACTTTGGTGAGGAAGCTAGAGATGACAATGGTGACAGTGACGGCGGTGCAGGTGCTGTTGGTCAGCCCAGGTAGTTCCCTGCACCATTTTACTTGCTTCTACTTTTGCCTCTACTTTGAGTATCTTTAGCTTTGTGCTTAGATGTACATAAGAAGCAATTATCCTTTGTACTCATAATGGGACATTAGCACCTTATATTACACTTCGGTTTGTAGAGTGGATTGCTCTTCAACTTCTGGAAGTAGTCAATTGAAAAATGATGTCTGAGAATGAAAAGACACACCATATCAAATGTTAGAACCACCACATACTATCTTGTCTAGGAATGCAGGTCACATGTTTATATTATCTAGCAGGTAGACCTCTAACAGATATTCACTAATTAACCTGCTAATCTAAGTTTCCATATTGGTATATGCATCAGCTAGATATTCCATATGTAAAGTCGTATTATACTTCTACTTCTAAAGAAATTCATGAGGTTACTGCATCTTTTTTATCTGACCTTACCTAAAAATAAATAGATCACTTGCATATCATTTTTTACTCACCAGGAGACACGCTAAAGTCTGAACTGTTTACGTTTTGCAGCCCAGTTTAGGATGCACGAGCAGTGGAGTTCATACGTATTTTGCCTCTACTAGTTGCAGCCAGTTTTTGTGCTTGCTTCAGCTTCGGTGACCAAACTCTAATTCATGAGCTTTATCGTCTATATGCTTTACTAGTCTTTAGAATGATTTTGTCAGATTTATTGCTCAAATTGTGTAACATCATCATGAAATGTTGATTTTGATGCTTATTTAGAACAGTATTTCTAGCTACCACCTGGGCTGTTTGATAGCTGAGAATACTGTGGTAGTGTTCCATATGCCGGATAGATACAATATTCATGGTGCTCGGATATACTGTAATATTTATCATCTAAATGCTGGACATACACTTCTGATGGATAGGATATCCATGGTGCTCAGATATCCTATAATATTTATGATCTAAATGCCGAACATACACATCAAATAGAATGAGTAATATTGATGATATGTTTGTTAGCATATGCTATGATTTTGTGGTGGATTTTTCAAATGACATGCATTGTCCTCTGAGATAGATAGAACAAGTTATTCTTGCATTTTATTGCCTACTGTAAATTTAGTTGTTTAATATTTATATTTGATATCATGTATGAAAAGTGCGTCGAAGTTTATGGTTATTTTAATCAATACGCGGACGTTTATTTCGTGGGAAAGCACAGTTTCTAGGCGAGGAAGCGTTTACACCTCCGTACGTGCACTTTGCAGTCAACCTTACGCCCACGGTCAACCCACAGTGGCACAGCCGCGCCTTCTCCGTCCGAGCTCAGCCGCTCCCTCTTGCTCTCCTCCGCCGATTCGTGCTCGTCCAGCTGTGGTGGGTAGTGGTAGACGGCCGGCGACGAGGTGAGTCCTCCTCCTCCCTCTGTCGGAGGCATGGTTGTGTCTGGGTCAGGGTTAGGGTTTCGGGTTCGTGGTTGTCGGGGTAGGGTTCCATGGGCAGCGGGCTGCTCCAGGAGGGTGTAGCGGCGGCGGCGGCGGCGGATCGAGTTTGGCGAGGTGGCGGACTACGTCCTGCGGGAAGGGCCGACGGCGGGGGCGAGCGAATTCCTGTTAGCCAATGGCGGGGTGGAGGGCGGTTGTGGGCGGCGCCATTGCCGGGGGCCGGCGGTGCAGGGACAGTCCGGGTTCATTGAACCGGGACTGTGCCTGCCGTCACCCCAAATCTTCTTTCAGTACTACCTTGAACTCCATACGCAGCATGGTTGTTTCAATATAACTTGTTTTAGAGTCAGATCGAGATGGGAAGTGAATCATCTGTCTGTTCACTTCGGTGTGTATTTATTTTTATGCGAATTGTTTATGTATGGCTGAAATTTCCCCCCTTCCATCTCTCAAGGTTTCTACATCTTCCATGGCACTCGTTGTGATGTGTGGGCAGCCATGCAGCGGCAAATCAGCAGCTGCTGCTTGCCTTGCTGCTGCGCTGCGCTCCTCCTCAACTGACCTTACTGTCCGTATCATTGACGAGTCATCACTCCATCTTGGACGCAATGATAGCTACAAAGGTACTGACTATTATGTGTCTTAATTGTGCACTTGTATTGATGCTACTGTTCACTTATATTTTTTGTCCCTTTGATGAGCATGTTTCTTTCTGATCATAGTTGTTTGTTCCCTTCTTAGATATGGTTGTCGAGAAAAACTTGAGAGGAGTTCTTAGATCAGAAGTTGACAGGTCCGTGTCACGTGACAGCATAATTATTGTCGACTCTTTGAACAATATTAAGGTGAGGGCAGTATCAAATTCTTCATCCTATTTTCGCAAATCTGTAGTGAGTAATCAGTTGTCAACTAATAATACAGTTTTACAGTCTTCATCTTATCTGTCAGAGTGTCAGTCTGTCTTATAGTTCACTTTTACTCCTCATCACTGTGACAATCATGGTTGCCGAAGACATGTTGAAAGTTACCCTGACCAGCAATCTGGTAATCAACTGGTTTATGGAGGTTACTGGATGGTTACCAGTTTAATCCTGCTCATATATTTTTTGAAACTTTCGGCTGTCTTCTACTTGTAAAAGAAAATTATATAGCCAGTTTAGTACAGCATAACGATAGAAAGGAAAAGCTTTAAATTGCACACTTTCATCAGAATTGTTTTCTCTTGGTACTTGTTGGAATTTCCAGCATGGTAGCTGCTGGTTATTGCCCGGATTTGGACCCTTTTATCTTTATATCTGTAATATAAGCTTTGAATTTGCTTTCTATCATTATGGTATGCTCACAATTTCTGCCATAAATAATAGAACTATAGATTAATATTAAAGTTCTGTCAGCATAAGCTGATTTTTTTTTCTATTATGATTGTAGTATACTTAAGCTAGTAAATCAAATAATCATGTAGCAAATGTGATGAACCTCCTTTTCTGGTGGATTATTTTGCTTCAGCTCAAGCATTCTCTAAGAAGTCTCATAACTATACATCATTCATCTCCTATGAATGTCACATGAACAAGTGTGATAATCTAGTTGCAAATGTTGCTACATGCTAATTCGATTGACTGGCATTCATTGAAATCGGTGATGCGACACTCAGTTGCAACTGTAGTGGTCTGTAGGATGACTTCCTTTGTTATTGCTACATCCAAACTATTCTATTGATTGTCACATTACTTGTGATGTAAAATAGATTCTGCAATTTGTGTCACGTCATTTTATAGTTGTGATGCCTTCAAATGCATTATGGTCTTGCAATAATTATTGTGTATAGGTATGTAAGTATTATGTATAGGTATGTAGCTTAGGTATAGACAATTGACTTTCACCTGATAATATGCAGGGGTACCGATATGAGCTGTGGTGTCTTGCGCGTGCATCTGGAGTAAGATATTGTGTGGTAGCCACTTGCTCTCTTGTTTATTTACTTATTATTATTTTTCATATTAGAATATTGGTTGTGCTAGCATAATACAAACAAGCTGGAGTTGTAGATGACACTATGTGTTCCAATGGATTTAGTTAATATAAGAGTCGAATAACAGTATTGCTTGCATGATGAGCTACCTTTTCAGACTAGCCTTGAATGTTGATATTTGTTGGAGCATCACCTAAGTTATGTTATAAGACAGCCTCATGGCCTCACCTAACTCACCTAAATAAAGTTACAAAGAGGATTTCATTTAATTCAACACATAGGACAAGTTGGAATGCATGACTATGTTCTGTATGATATTTTTGTCCAAGAGCACCTATAGGAAAGCTTGGAAACTTTATTGCACTTTGTACAGTTCAGTAATAAATGATACATTAGAAAGTGATTTCCTTTATACTTTCTCTTTTATTTTTCAGCTTTTTTGTGATACAGAAGTGGACCATTGTAGGGAATGGAACAGCAACCGCCAGGAGAAAGAAGAACGAGCATATGATAGTAATATGTAAGTCAGATTTAATCCTTGTGGAACTGGTTGACCTCAAACTACTAACTTGTCACATAAATACATAATGTTGACATTCTTGTTTTAAACTGACTCATATTTCATAGGTTATAAAATCTTTAGTTACTATATTGGATTTCTGGGGGTGAATAGCACAAGTACTGTCCAAGTACTGCTATGTGTACAATCAGTTACAGTTGCCCTCTCATTCTCTTTTCTTCAATGATGACAGATTTGAAGATCTTGTGAGCAGATTTGAGAAGCCAGATAGCCGTAATCGTTGGGATTCCCCTCTTTTTGAATTGTTTCCATCTAGAGGTAACTGGCTCTCTTCCTTTTTATTAAAGAAAAAAAAATCAACTTCTACTCATGATCTTGTACTAGTTATCCTCATTGTCTGTTGTTAATAACTAAAAAATTCTTCTCTTGTTGCATATGCTGTCAAATTTATAGCCGTTTCACTGCCCTGTTTTTGTCTTAACCATGCAAATGTTTGCTCCCTGGATTACTATGTCTTTATTGTTCCTATTGTCATGTGCACAATTTTCTAAAGTTCATTCAGAGCATCACAAGTTCCACTACGACAAGTAGCGATGAAAGACACTAGTGCCATATGGACTAGTAGATAGCAATGCCATACTAAATGTTCTTCTTTTTGTAGTTATTTTAAATATACCGTTTGAACTCAGCATTCGTTACTGGTTGTTATCGAGAACAATATTTACAGTCACGTGCATTGTGGATGGAAACATAGACTAGCAGCTCACAAAACTATTAGTTTCATGCAATGTTTTAAGTAGCGGGCTATAGGATTTAGCGGCAGGGTTCTCAAACTGTTATAGCACCTCTATAGCCCGCTATTTCTACTGGGTAAAATTGCACAAACAACCCAATAAGCCACTTCAAGTTTGACATTGCCCCCCATAAATCATTTTGTTGCAAATACCCACCCACATGCTTAATTTTGTTGCAAATACCCACCCAGTGTGTGCAAACTTAACTGATTCAACATGTTTTCAAAATAGCGAGCTGCCAATGTGGTCTTTACCGAAATTACATACTTATAGAAGTATAATCTCGACAATTTTTTTTTGGAGATTACACAAAAGAATTGCTAATGAGAGACTAAACTGTCACACTGAGTTTCACTATCTGTACAAAAAATTTCAATACAAAATGGTAAATGAACCTAATGCAAGCACTTGGGCAAGTTTGACTATGCTACCTCAGCCTGTAGTTGCTCTCTCGGCAAAAACAGGTTGATTCGGTAAATTTGAGCACACTGGGTGGTATTTGCAACAAAATTAAGCAGGTGGGTGGGTATTTGCAACAAAATGACTTATGGGGGGCAATGTCAAACTTGAAGTGACTTATGGGGGTGTTTATACAATTTTACCTTTCTTACTGCAGTGGTCATAGCACCCCTATAGCCCTCTATTTAAAACACTGGTTTCCTGCCATCATGGCCCTTTCTGTGCATTTTTTGATTGACCGCACAAGGCAATTGATCAGGTGACATTTGGATTGTGTGAAATGGATGCTGGAAATTCGAATTATTGAGTAGGATAGATTTAATTCAGTACTTGAACTTAGGGATTAGGAAGGGAATTCGGGTTCCGGAATGGGGGCATGAGGAATGTGTCTCAGTTCCCATTATTTAGGAGGATATGCGTACATTTTCCTTCCTGCCATTGTCTCGTGGTTATTGAAGTTTTATGAGCCTCCAACTAATTGCTGCTGATGCCACTGGTTCTTTTCTACTAGCTGCCAAACACCCTTGCCATCCTTTAACACACGTGGCGCACTCTTGTTCTCATCCAGATCAGAGCCCCTTCGAAAGTTGCCCTTGAGCCTGGTCCGGTTGCTCTTGAGCCAGCGGCAAAGGTTGTCCTTTTGCCCCATCGAGGCATTTGCACTACCTTCTCAAGTGATTAATTTAATTGCTATTACTATTAGTCTTGAATTCATCACCATTTATCCATTTGGCAGGGGCTTTTTGTAAAAAGTAGAATGGTTGCTTACCTGAAAATTTCAGTCATGAAAATTCAACCATAGTCCCAAACTTGTCATTTCTAAGTGTGGCAAGGTACCAAAATCTCATATTCCAGTTTCTAAACTCACCTCATATTCCGTCTCTTCCAATCCATGTCAAACACATTATCCACATGCTACCTTAGCAATAAGTAGAATCTTGTACTATATTAGTTCTTGCTTTGAAAACTCTATGGCATCCATTACAGGCTAAATAAATCAAAAAGAAAAAACTGCACGGCTCCATTTTTTTCTCGAACGACGCAGGAGAGCTGCATGTCATTTCATTAAGAGAGAAAAGAGCATACAACGAGTCCGGTTAAGGATCAAAACCTGAGTACAAAAACACACACCCACACACTCATGAAGAACCAACCCAGCCTAGGCAGGCGGGGACAACAACCTAACAAGGAATTCCTGAAGATTGGCTGCCCCATCCATACCCCAAAGGCTACATTCATCAGTTACTGTCTGGAGCAGTACATGCATGGCTTTGAATTCTCGAAAACACATGATATGTACGGCTCCATTTGGTAGAGGTGGATTATAATAACTTTGTCAACTGCTTTTAAAATTTGGTGTTTCCTTCTGCAGCAGCTTAAAAATATGTGCACACAGGACAATGCACAATCGCATATTGCCTCAATTTTGTTTACATTGTGGTTGGCACATAATTCAATTTGGTTAATCTGTTTCCTCTACTGTTTTTAATAGATGAAATAGTGGAAACAGCTCCTGTTATTGCCGAGGCTGTGTCATATTTGACAAAGAAAGTGGATTCAAAAACTAGAGATGTAAAAGTTCTCCAACCTACAATAGCCACTCAGACTGTAAGTATACATTATGGTCATAAGAATGAAATTGAAATTAATATCAAGATTACTGAAGCTGCATGATGTTGTAAATTTCAATCTCAACTCTGATAATTCAGTGTGGTATTGTAACATTTGGAATCCTAATTCAAAATGTTTATGTGAATGCTTGTATTCTATGTGCATCAGGTGTCATCCTTAGAGCCATGTGCCAAACTTTTAATAATTAAATATGGATATTTGGTCAGTGGTTGTAGTCATGGACTCATGGGTCCTTGGCGAGTCTCCCTGTAATTAATTTTGCCCCAATAGGGGTTGCGTCAGTCTTCTTTGACTCCTTAATTTAATGATGCGCAACTCTCCTGCGCGTTCCCTGAAAAAAAGTGAATAGGGTTATATTGAACATCAACATCATTAGCGCACGATCAGTTACTTCTTATATCTTGCCTGTTCGGTGGTTGTTGGAATCATAGAATATGTGAATGGTTATGTTGTATACTTTGGTTTCCTGTAACAAGCATAAACCCTAAGCCTAGAGCAGGTGTGACAACAACCTGCTGCACAAAATGGTGTGCATTGTGCACAAGTGACAATTTTCAATATTTTCTGTTGTCATCTACTACTGGATTGAACATGCCTGACTAACTTCCCTATTACACAGTATGATAACGTGATTGGACAACTATTTCTAGTTTGTTCAGTGGTATCAATATCAGGACTAGTTCAGCCCAAGATATATATCATAGTTATTGAAGTTGGCCGTATGAAAATGGAATAATCTAAGAAACTGGCAGCTTCTCTTCCATCGTGTGAATTAACTTAGGATATCAAGTGCTTTCCATATTTCCTTTCCTGTGTGTGACAGAAGGCAGTTTTAAATGGACATATGCTGTTAATTTTGTTCCTGGATCTTGGCAGTTACATTTTCATAATTGCATTTTCCTGGATCTTGGCAGTTACTTTGGATATCAGATTGCGTTTTCATAATGGCTTGATATTTCAGGTGCGAACAACAGAGGCTAATTCCCTGTATGAGATGGACAAAGCAACACAGGTAATAGCAGTTGTCTTGGTTGGTAGCTGGTCTTAAATCTACACGCTTTGATAACGTGCTGCGCTTGGCAGGAGGTGGTGAATGCAGTTGTTGAAGCACAATCCTGTGGTCTTGGGCTTGCCATGAACAAGATTTCTATTGGACCAAACTTGCCAACTATATCCTTTTATTATCATGCGAGTTTATACAAATGCCATCTCAGTGAGTTAAAAAATCCATAGGTTGTTTTTGATATTTAACTTTGCTATCCAGTCGGCACATGGTATCAATGTAGAATTAGCTCCACAACTTCATATATTAGCTTTAAAGGATTTGCCTCTCCTGCATTTATACATGCAAATAAGTGGGGAAAACTTCAGCCATGCTTGGTTGTTACTGTTTGAATTGAGATCCTTAACTAATTGTTACATCAATCTTCAAAGATCTGTTGGCCTGCCTGAGCTCCGAAGCCTGCGACGAACTTTCATCAAGCTGGCAGGGCAGTACAGCCTGAGTGGTCCACCACCGCCGACTGATGCTGATAGCGCAAAGAGGATGTTTGTCGACTACTTAAACCGCGAAGTTGGTGCTTGAAGATTTTTCCTCTCTGATGCGGCAACATTTTGTGGTGAACTCAACATGGGGGACTATTGGAGAAGCAACAACATAGTATGCTCTTTTAGAGCCGCTAAAGAGACTTTCGGTATAGGATTCAGAAATGCTGGCATAAATTAGATGCTTCTGCGGCCATAGGATGAGTGGGCACCGCCGCGAGCCCAGCGGTGTATGGCTGCAGCGGCACGTAATCAAACCATGATGCAAGGATTGTTCTGCAGTGTGGCCTCCATCCTGTTTGTAAATGGGATCGTGCACCTTAAGACAGGCAAATTAAAGATTCAAGTCCGTGTTAATTGATCGGTGCGTCGCCACACGCCCACCTCCATCTCCATATCAAAATTTTGTTGAATCTTCTAGGATATTATTGTAGTTGGTAGGAGGAGGATTGGGGTCAGTTGAATGAATGTTTATCTCAAAAGAACAACTCCACTTGTTTCAGATACACTGCATACTTAGCCGGCTGCAGCCTATCTTGCAGTACGTAGTTCCGTTTCCCTTTGGTGATTATCTGAAACCAGATTTCCTTGCTTGTTGCTCCGAACGTATAGCCTCCACCAAACTTCAGTGCCTGTGCCTGACGCCATCACGGTACGGTGCCTGCTCTAAACGATAAGAACACATCAAAAAAAAAAAATCCCAGATTACTAAGGGTGACAAGTTGGTCCAGGATCCTTGACGGCGGGAAAAGAAAATTGAAGTCGGGTAGCTATCCGATCAGCTAAGCAGCACGAGAAGAAACTGAACCTGCCAGTCAGTGGGTTAGGGTGCTGACAGCAGTGCTATCATGGTGAGAATCGGATACAAACCTAACAAATACTGCGTTCTTTCCTGTACAACAGAGCGAAGTGAGGAAGCGACCTTTTGTGCAACCAGTTGGTACTCTTTTGCTTGCTGATGCACCAGCAAGTAACGGAGCATCGCATCGTTTCAATTCTGCAGGATGGAAATTTGGAATTAGTGGCCAACAATGAAAGATCATAGCAAACTTTCTTTTCAATGACAATTTATAATATTTTTCTCCTTTCGTCAGTGACTACAAACAAGTCTGTTGGCTTTAAACAAGAATCAACCATTGGGTAAACTCAGAGAATATTTTTTTTTGGTAACGCAAATAACCGTTTTGTCTATTTTTCCTTGCATTCTCAAAAGCAAAGTTACGTTGGCTCTTATAAAGATAAAATGGTAAGCTGAGTTTGCATTGACATCTGGGTCTAGTATATACCTACCACCTTGACTTCTTGACTTTGATGGTGATTCGACTGATACAGTCTACAGAAAACTCCATATACCTCTGACTCCTTGACTTACTGACACACCTATGGTTTCACACCTTACTTTCAAAATTATGATAAAAAATAGCAATGTTAGTTGTACCACGGTTGACACAAGGATAATAGAATATCAAACGTAGGTGACCAGCCTACTTTGTTGACCAAGTGGCAGATTTGCATCAAAACAAAATATGGACTAGTGATTACAAAACAGTCTTTGGCGACTAAACTGCTGCAAGTCTGATCCATTTCTAAGAATCTTCATATGAGATGTCGACACGATCACACGACTTGCCTCGCACGCAAAGAACACAATTCAACAGTGAGCAGATCATCAGAACCAAGTAACCAAAAACCCGGGTGATAGCCTGCAGGCACACCAGCCTTGACCGGTTAAAATGTTACCCGGGTGATAGACTGCATATCAACTTTTTTATGATGTCATAGTGTTGATGCTTTTGAATACTGAACGAACAGAAAATTTTGAGGAAAAAAGATAGAATTTCAAGCCAGAATAGACCAAAACAATACCGGTAACCAGCCTAGACATGTAAATTTCAGTAATACCAGATTTTTACGTCGTTGACCACTTGTAAATTGATGATCGGTGGTTTACATTGAACCCAGTGGAAAATGCAGCTCCTGACTATATATTGAGAATAAGCTCAGCTTGCCTTATGCGAATGGCTGTAACCACACCAGCACCCAAGCACCACTGTCAGCAATGTTGCTACTCGGCGAGTCGTTCTTGCTCGCCTTCATGTTCCTCACATCTTCTGCAGGTTTCGTGGTGCCAGCGTTGTCAATCTCCACGAGCAGCATCACCGACCGGCTCGCGCTCATCTCCTTCAAATCACTCATAACGAGTGACCCTTCGCAAGCCCTTGCGTCATGGGGCAACCTGTCCATTCCGATGTGCCAGTGGCACGGCGTGGCGTGCGGCTTGAGGGGACGCCGCCGTGGCCATGTGGTGGAGCTGGGACTCGAAGAGCTCAACCTTGTTGGCACCATCACCCCTGCTTTGGGCAACCTCACGTACTTGAGGCGACTCCACCTCTCACGGAACCACTTCCATGGCATGTTGCCACAAGAGCTCGGTAATCTCCCTGATCTTGAGACTCTACAACTTAGCTCCAACCAGTTCTCAGGAATGATCCCCGATTCACTTGGAAACCTCTCAGCATTGACCTTTCTTAGTATTGCCACCAATAACATTGAAGGAAGCATCCCACCACTGCAAGGCCTATCTTCTATTGAGCATCTTATTCTGGCGCGAAACCATCTTGAAGGAACCATCCCTTCTTGGTTAGGAAACCTCACTTCACTACAGATCATAGATTTGCAGCATAATGGTCTGGTGGGTCAAATCTCAGAATCAGTAGGAAATCTAGAGTTGCTTACAATCCTTTCTCTCTCTGAGAACAATCTTTCAGGTTCTATGCCCCATACACTTGGAAAGCTCCATGCACTCACTGGACTTTATCTGATGACTAATCAAATAGGAGGCTCTTTGCCACCTTCGCTGTTCAATCTCTCTTCTCTTCAAGTTCTAAACATACAACAAAACAACTTTACTGGGGGTTTTCCATCTAATACTGGCAACAAGCTTTCGAAACTAACAAAATTTCTTGTATCAGATAATCAATTTCATGGCGTGCTCCCATCATCCCTGTGCAATGCTTCCATGCTTCAAATGATTCAAACAGTAAAGAACTTCCTACATGGAACCATTCCCCAATGTTTGGGAGCTCAACAAAAAAATCTGTCTGTAGTGAGGATTGTAGGAAATCAATTTGAAGCAACAAATGACGCTGATTGGGGCTTCCTGACTAGTCTAACTAACTGTAGCAATATGCTGGAGTTGGGTCTTTCTTACAACAAACTCCAAGGCGTGCTACCAAATTCAATTGGTAATCTCTCAACACGTTTGGAATATTTGGCCATAGGAAACAACAATTTAACTGGAGCAATACCAGAAGGAATAGGGAACCTAATCAATTTGAATTACCTCAGCATGGGTAATAATATTTTTAAAGGTGCTATTCCATTATCGTTTGGCAATCTCAAGAAGTTGGACCGATTATATTTATTAAACAATGCTTTGTCAGGACCCATCCCAGTAACTCTTGGCAATCTAACAAAACTTACTCGACTTAGACTTAGTACTAATATGATTAGTGAAGTTATTCCTTCTAGTCTCAGCAACTGTCCTTTAGAAGCGATTGATCTTTCTCACAACAATCTTTCTGGTTTGTTACCTAGAGAACTACTTTCCATGTCAACATTATCGGCTATGATGGATCTTTCACACAATTCATTATCTGGAACTTTGCCATCAGAACTGGGAAATCTAAAAAATCTGGGCGATCTAGATTTCTCTAATAATAGGATTTCTGGTGAGATTCCAGCCTCCATTGGCGAGTGTCGAAGCCTGGAATATCTCAATACATCTGGAAACCTCCTTCAAGGATCAATTCCACTGTCACTTGGAAATCTAAGAGGCCTCCTGGTGCTTGATCTTTCCTACAATAATTTATCTGGGACAATCCCTGAAATCCTTAGCAGCCTGCCAGGGCTTTCCTCATTGAATCTATCATTCAACAAATTCCAAGGTGCAGTTCCACAAGATGGGGTATTTCTCAATGCAACTGCGACTTTGATCGCTGGAAATGATGGCCTTTGTGGTGGTAACCCTCAGCTGAAATTGCCACCCTGCTCTAACCACTCCACGAAGAAGCCATTGCAAAAACTTGCCATAATAGTTGCCATATGCAGTGGTTGTGTTTCTGTAGCATTAGTATTTGCACTGTCTTCATTATACAGAAAGAATAAAAAAATAAAAGCAAACCCACAGAGCTCAGTCATTGGTGAACAACACATGAGGGTATCTTATGCTGAATTGGCCCACGCAACTAATGGTTTTTCATCTGAGAACCTCATTGGGGCTGGGAGCTTTGGTTCAGTCTACAAAGGTAGAATGAGAGGAAATGAACAGCATGCACTCGTCGCTGTCAAGGTTATAAACCTCATGCAACGTGGAGCGTCTCAAAGTTTTATCGCAGAATGCAAGACTTTAAGATGTGCTCGACACCGAAACCTTGTGAAGATATTGACAGTGTGCTCAAGTACTGATTTTCAGGGTCGTGACTTCATGGCCATTGTGTATGAGTTTCTTCCTAATGGAAATTTAGACCAACGACTGCACCAACATATTACAGAGGACGGTGAACAAAAGGCACTAGATCTGATTGAAAGGCTACACATTGCAATTGATGTGGCATCCTCACTTGATTATCTTCACCAACATAAGCCGACTCCAATTATTCATTGTGATCTTAAGCCAAGCAATGTTCTCCTGGATACTGACATGGTCGCCCATGTTGGTGATTTTGGGCTTGCAAGGTTTTTGTATCAAGACATGGAGAAATCAAGTGGTTGGGCATCAATGAGAGGATCAATTGGTTATGCAGCTCCAGGTGTGGTTCCATTTGCTACAGCTCTCTATTCTCCTCTAATAAAAGTTTGCAGTGCTAGGTTTTATATAAGTTAAAGCTTTTTTTTAGTATTTTACTCGCTTAAATAAGTACAAATTCAATGAAACTCAGTTTCGTAGAGTGGACCAGGAAATAGCTGAAACTTGTAAATTCCTAATAAGGGAAAAATAAATAAGTAATTTCACACTTATCTGTAAGTACAACAAATAATTTCATAGTCTTGGAAATGAATACTACTACAAGAAACATGTTATTACATACCCAAATTCTTGAAAAGGTCGCTTTCTTACAAAAGAACACCTTTTGGAATTTGGTTGGTTTCAGAGTATGGATTGGGCAACGAGGTCTCCACCCAGGGTGATGTCTATAGCTATGGCATACTGTTACTGGAGATGTTCACTGGAAAAAGGCCAACAGATAATGACTTTGGGGAAGCCATTGGGCTTCGAAGTTATGTTCAAATGTCACTACCACATAGCACAGCTATTATCATAGACCATCAGCTACTAACAGAGATGGAAGGTGGTGAAGCCAGCAACTTCAACTCAAGCATCATTAGTGAAATGATAATGGCCTGCATCACTTCAGTTCTGCAAGTTGGGATTAGGTGTTCAGAGGAGACACCGACGGATCGCCCGCCAATCGGAGATGCTTTGAGAGAACTGCAAGCTGTTAGAGACAAGCTTCACAGCCACCGCTGAAACATTCCAATGACTTTCTGACACCTTGATGGTTGCATGCTGCCAGGTCAACTTGTGATGCTTTGCAATTTGAGATTTGTGCGAATACTTGCTACCAAGTTTAGTGTTTCCAGAAAGACTCGGTCTTCTTCCAAATAAGTGATAAGCTACTTGGCCAGAGTAGGCGAGCCAAGGCAATTTAGCATTAAGTTCCTGCAGTTCCTTGCTAATTGGCCTCGAAAGGGCTTCGTCTTTGTTCGACATGTAGTTATGCCAAGTGCATCTAGCACTAGCAGGCTTTCACCTTCGACCGAGTTCTTCCTACAAAGTCTCTTTTTCATTTGAAAGTTGAAACATTTTCCTTTCTACTCCCTCCGTTCTAAATTATAAGTCGTTCCAACTTTCTTTGCCTCCGTTCTAAATTATAAGTCGTTCCAACTTTCTTGGAGAGTCAAAGCATCTCAAAGTTTGACCAAATTTATACAATAAAGTACTAATATTCATGATACCAAATAAGTACCAATAGTTTCTTCATTAAATATATTTTCATAGTATATCTATTCGGTACCATAAACCTTTATGATCCTCTCTACAATTTTAGTCAAACATAATATAGTTTGACTCTCCAAGAAAGTTGGAATGGAGTAGTTCTGCAACTGTTGCTTATGAAGCAAGTAGGATCACAAAGAAACCTAATAAGTTCAACAGAGATTTTACCTCCGGCGCGGAGTCGGGGACGACGCCAATGCAGCGGCAGAGGTTGCCGTCGGCGTCGGCCACACGGCGACGGCGCGCCGCGCGCGACAAGCCGGGACGGGACCTTGGCGGCAGTTGCTGGACTGCTTCTGCACTGGGAGCCTAGGATCCGCACTTGCGCGCGCGGCGGAAGAATCCGAGAGTCGAGCGGTGGAGCTCCAGCCGGTGGTGTGGGACGAGATGTCGCCGCGGGTACAGGGGCGTCAGAACTCAGAAGAGATCTCCGGCAAGGCCGCCGCAGACGGGAAGCTCTATCGACCATTCAACCTGAGCTGGGGAAGCGGCCCGGGAGGAGGGCCTGTTGGGCTGGACGTTATGGGCTAAATTTCTACGCCCAAACAACTCTCGGGTCTGGATCGTTTGATCATCAATATTTTCCATTTTTTGAGATTGGTGCAAATATAGAAGAACGGGTGAGATTGATCCAATCTGAGGAAGCATCGTGTGGAGCAGGCACGTCGCGTGCGCTCCACTGCAAGGGTGGACACGTGTCGCTATGTGAGAGGAGGGGGCGGATGTGATGTTTAAACCAGAATCAAATTTAACATTTTGGAAAACTACATGCAACATTTTTTTAAAAAAGTAGATCAACATTTAGAAATACAAGATTCAACTTTTTCTAAAACGTGTATCAACATTTTCAAAAAAAAAATACCGCTTTCAACATTTTCGACAACATATTTCAACAATTTAGAAAAATGGATTCAACATATATCGATACCTACGTCAACATTTTGAAAAAAAAAGCCTTGGCTTCTTCGGCGTCGACGCGCGACCGGTGAACAGGTGCGGCGGTCGGTTGGCTGGGCCGAGGCGCACGAGCAGCGGAGGGGCGCGTCCGGCGGTCGGTAGGCACGGTCGGGGTGCGCGTGCAGTGGAGGGGCATTGTCAGCACCGAAGAGGAAGCAAGTGGGCCGCGAGCTATGCCGAGAACCAGGAGGCCCAACAAGCGAGTCACTGGTAATGAGTGGATCAACTAGAGGCCGCTGACCCATCTGCTTGCTGGGCTTATCGCTGCTACTTATGCTAGGGAAAGATGGGAGAGAAGGGGATGTAACAGATTAGTAAACTTGCTCACGCAAGCTCCTTCATCCTGGATCTGTTCTTCTTGCCTCTGCTCTGTGCTACCCTTCCTCCAATTCTATTCTCCAGACTTGTATCCTGTCACCGGACGCTAACAATTGGTATCAGATTCGTTCGCTCCTGGTCTGCTCCGTTCCCCTTTTCCATCGTGCGGGGATTCTGGAGCATCTTCCTCCTCACCACCACTTCACGCGCCTTCAGCGGCGGCACGGCGCCATGAATCCGGAGACGAAGGTTATCATCGACGAGCTCAAGAAACAAGAGCTTAAGTGGGAGCAGCGCCTGGCAGAGCTGGACGCCAAGTGGGACCGCAAGTTTGCGGACTCCGACGAGGCCAGAGAGGAGCGCATCCGCGCCCTTGAGAAGGCGGCGGCGGCGTCTGAAGAGTGGCAGCCCGGCATTGAAGGCTCCATTGACGACATTAAGCTGGAGGTCCGCAAGTTGAACAAACATCTCGAGAGGGTCGTCATCGACCAGGCCCCAGTGCACCCCGGCGGCATCTTCTCGCTTCCGGAGTCGGCGTCCGCGCGCCCACCTGCCGGATCCAACGCCGACGGGCCCGCTGGCCACCGCGACGAGCTGTTCCACCGGGAGGATGGCTTTGGGTCGATCTCGACTCTAATCCATCCCCCGGTCAAGGGTGCGTTCCCCAATCCTCCCGCTACACTGCCTCCTCAATTTCCGCATCGACTGCCTAGCTATGGTTCTCGTTCTGGGTTTGCGGCAATTGGGGGTCATTCCCAGGGGAAATTGCCGAAGTTAAATTTTCCTGTGTTTGAAGGGGATAATCCTAGGCATTGGATAAGTAGAGTGGAAGATTACTTTGAATTATGCAATGTCGAACCTCATTTGTGGATTAAGGTCGCTACAATGCATTTTTCCCCTGCGGCGGCGCGCTGGTTGCCATCAGTCGAAAAAAGGCTTAAATCCTGTTCATGGGATGAGTTTCGTACCTTATTGCTCAATCGTTTTGGTAAAGAACAACATGAATTGCTGGTTCGTCAATTGCTTAGTATCAAGCAGTCAGATTCTGTGTCTGATTATATTGACCGCTTTGCCACTCTAGTGGATCAGTTAGCAGCTTATGAGAGTGATCCTGACCAAGTTTATCTTATTATGCGTTTTATTGATGGGTTGAGGGATGATATTCGTGCTCCCATTTTAATTCAACGTCCTTCCAGCTTGGATACTGCTTTTGTTCTCGCACGATTGCAGGAGGAGGTCGCGGAGCCAGCAAGGCGTCGGGACTTCAGGCGCCAGGACTTCCAGTATCAGTCCAAGCCGCCGGTGCGTCCCGCGTTGCCTCTTCCTCCTCCACCTAGTAAGCAGCCCAAGGCGCTGGTGGGACATTCAGAAGACCGACGTTATGGTGATGCTGCAAGAGCCCGATCTGCTGAGGATCGTTGGCAAGCACTGAGGGCATATAGGCGTGCTAAAGGCCTCTGTCAGTATTGTGCTGAAAAATGGAGTAAAGATCACAAGTGTGCGGACACGGTTCAGTTACATGCTATGCAAGAGGTGCTTGATCTGTTTCAGCTTGAAGAGGACGCCCAGTCTATGATCAGTGCTGCCCAGCATCAAGAGGATCACTTATTTTTGACCTTGTCTTCCGCAGCTGTTTCTGGTATTCCTGCTCCTCGCACACTCTGCCTGCTAGGTATGTTGCAAGGTCATATGATTCGCATTCTGGTGGATTCTGGAAGTTCTCACACATTCATTAGTGAGCAACTAGCTTCTCAGTTGGTGGGTATTGTGCCTGTACAAGCTCCCTTGTCTGTTAAGGTAGCTAATGGCCAGCAATTGTCTTGCCTTCACCATATACCTGATGCTGTGTGGTCCTCTAATGGGTTGGATTTTCAGTCTGACATGAAGCTCTTGCCACTTTCTGCATATGACATGATACTGGGTATTGATTGGCTGGAACAGTTTAGTCCTATGAAGGTCCATTGGAAACAGAAGTGGATGACTATTCCATATGAGAAATCAACAACTACATTATATGGACTTATGCCCGAATTGCCTGAGGGTGCTGTGATTCAGGTTTGTGCAGTTGACGTATGTACTCAAGATGAAGTGCAAGTTTCCTGGCCACCAGCCATTCAACAGCTTATTGAGGAATTTGCAGTCCTGTTTGAGGTGCCCACTGATTTACCTCCCCCAAGAGCTTGTGACCATGCTATCCCACTTGTTGAAGGAGCCCACCCAGTCCAGGTTAGGCCTTATCGGTTTGCCCCTGTCCTTAAAGATGAAATTGAGAAACAGATCAAGGAAATGTTGCAGAATGGCTTGATACAAAAAAGTACCAGCCCCTTTTCTTCTTCTGTGCTTTTAGTTAAGAAAAAAGACAACACATGGCGCTTTTGTGTGGACTATAGGCACCTCAATGCTATTACCATCAAAGGCAAGTATCCTGTTCCTATAATTGATGAGTTCTTGGATGAGTTGGCACATGCTAGTTGGTTTACATGCCTGGATTTGCGATCTGGCTTTCATCAAATTAGGCTCAAACCTGGGGAAGAATTCAAAACAGCATTCCAAACGCATTGTGGACAGTTTGAATTCCGGGTAATGCCTTTTGGCTTGACTGGCGCTCCTGGTACCTTTCAGGAAGCTATGAACTCCACTCTTGCTCCATATTTGAGGAAGTTTGTACTGGTTTTCTTTGATGATATTCTCATTTATAGCTCATCTTTTGAGGACCACATCTTTCACGTCAGATTGGTGTTTGAGTTATTGACCAAGGAGAATTGGAAGATTAAACTCTCTAAGTGCACATTTGCTCAAAGACAAATCTCTTATCTGGGTCATATCATCAGTGAGAAGGGTGTGGGCACTGATCCTTCCAAGATAGCTGCTATATCTCAATGGCCAGTACCTTCTTCTGTTAAAGAACTGCGCAGTTTTCTGGGACTGGCGGGTTATTATAGGAAGTTTGTCAGAAACTTTGGTGTTATAAGTAAACCTCTGACTGAGCTCCTAAAGAAGAATTCAGTGTTTGTTTGGACTTCAGTACATGAAAAGTCCTTTGCTGCTCTTAAATCTGCTTTGTGCCAGTCACCTGTCTTAGCCCTACCTGATTTCACTAAACCATTTGCTATTGAAACTGATGCTTCTGGAATGGGAGTCGGTGCTGTCTTGACTCAACAAGGTCACCCTTTAGCCTTCCTCAGTAAAGCATTAGGTCCAAAATCTCAAGGTCTATCTACTTATGAAAAAGAATACCTTGCTATTCTTCTGGCCATTCAGCAATGGAGATCCTATTTGCAGCTTGGGGAGTTTCTTATTTTCACTGATCAGAAAAGCCTCTCTCAACTATCTGAGCAAAGATTGCACACACCTTGGCAGCAAAAGGTGTTTACCAAGCTGTTGGGCTTACAATATAAGGTGGTTTACAAAAAGGGTGCTGAAAATAGAGTGGCTGATGCACTGTCCAGAAAACCTTCTCATGATTATTCTTGTGCTGCTATCTCTGCCTGCACACCTCTTTGGATCCAGGAGGTGTTGATGGGTTACCAGGAGGACCAGGAAGCCCTCAACATGGTTGCCAAGATTTCCATTGATGCTTCTGCAGTTCCAAATTTTACCCTACAAGATGGAGTGTTGCGATACAAAGGGAGGATTTGGGTCGGCCAGAACCCTACATTGCAGGCCAAACTATTGTCTGCTTGTCATTCCAGTGCTGTTGGGGGTCACTCTGGTGCTCCTGTCACTTACATGAGGATGAAGAAACTCTTTGCCTGGAAAGGAATGAAACCGACTGTCCATAAATTTGTCAAGAATTGTCTCATTTGCCAACAGGCAAAGCCTGATAGGTCCAAATTACCCGGTCTCCTCCAACCACTGGAAGTTCCCTCTCAGGCTTGGCAGACTATTTCGATGGATTTTGTTGAAGGTCTGCCCACATCTGGCACATTCAATTGTATTCTCGTAGTTGTGGATTTCTTTACTAAGTATGGTCACTTTCTTCCTCTTCGACATCCCTTTTCTGCTGAGGGAGTGGCCAAAGTGTTCCTGCACCAAATTTACAGGCTCCATGGGCTGCCAGCTGCCATTGTCTCTGACAGAGATCGAATATTTACAAGCAGGTTTTGGAGAGAGTTGTTTCAATTAGCTGATGTCAAACTTCAGATGAGCTCTGCATATCATCCACAATCTGACGGACAGACGGAGCGACTGAATCAGACTATGGAAACATTTCTTCGTTGCTTTGTGAATGCCTGCCCCTCCAAGTGGCTGCAGTGGCTCCCACTAGCTGAATACTGGTACAACAATTGCCACCATACCTCAATTGGTCGATCCCCATTTGAAGCACTTTATGGTTATGAGCCAAAACACTTTGGCATTCGACCAGAAACAGCTGTATCTGTTCCTGCACTTTCAGTATGGCTCCAGGACAGAGAAGTAATGACATCCTTGATTAAGCAACACCTTGCTCGCTCTAAACTCCGTATGAAGAAGCAAGCTGATAAGAACCGTTGTGAACGACAGTTTGCAGTGGGTGACAAGGTATTCATCAAGCTGCAACCTTATGTACAATCCTCTCTTGCTCCAAGGGCTAATCAGAAGCTTGCTTTCAAATTCTTTGGTCCTTATGAGATACTGGCTAGAGTTGGATCTGTCGCTTACAAGCTCAAGTTACCGCTATCATCTGCCATTCACCCAATATTCCATGTTTCGCAGCTAAAGAAAATGGTTTCAGATCAACAGGAGGTAACGCCATCTATTCCTTCTGATATTGACCTGCCTCGCATTCCTGTTAAGATCTTGCAGACCAAATTGCTGTCTCGTGGAGTCCACTCGGCGCCTCAGGTGCTGATTCAGTGGTCCGATTGGCCAGTTGATATGGCCACCTGGGAGGACCTTGACAGTCTCAAGCAGCGTTTCCCTCTTGCGCCTGCTTGGGGACAAGCGGCGTTTCAAGGACCGGGGAATGTCAGCACCGAAGAGGAAGCAAGTGGGCCGCGAGCTATGCCGAGAACCAGGAGGCCCAACAAGCGAGTCACTGGTAATGAGTGGATCAACTAGAGGCCGCTGACCCATCTGCTTGCTGGGCTTATCGCTGCTACTTATGCTAGGGAAAGATGGGAGAGAAGGGGATGTAACAGATTAGTAAACTTGCTCACGCAAGCTCCTTCATCCTGGATCTGTTCTTCTTGCCTCTGCTCTGTGCTACCCTTCCTCCAATTCTATTCTCCAGACTTGTATCCTGTCACCGGACGCTAACAGGCATGTCTGGCGGTCGGCAAGCGCAGCCGGGGTGCAGCGCGCGGCCGGCAGGGGCACGCGGACGGCAGGCCGCGACCACAGGTGCGGCTGGGGCGCGCCAGGGGTCGCGGACCGCCGGCGAGGTTGGGGGCAGCCGGCGGCGGCGAGCTTGGAGGCGGCCATGGAGAGGCGCGGTTAGGGTTGAGGAGCAGGTGCATCCCACGGGTGGGATTGTTTTGCACCGATCTCAAACATCTGACGGTAACTGGAAAATTACCGGAAGCCATATATTCCCGGGAAGCGGAGGTTGTGGAGCATCGGAAATGGGCTGGGAGGAAAATGCAATAGGTTCTATATGTAATAGGCCCAATTTCGTGGACGGATTTGCTGGGTGGGCTGGGCCAGTCATAAGTCAGTGAAACAACTGGACCCTTTCCAGACGTCCAGCATATGAATCAAACTTGCCCTTCCTCTAAAAAAAAATACTAATAATAAAAAATCAAACTTGCCGGGGAATATATATAACAGTCACAGAGTTTGCAGAATGCTTGTGCAAATCCATGTGCCAATTTGTCTGTTTATGCTTGTGGCACTTACAGTCCTGCTGCTGAGTTTGAACGGTGCCATAATACATCTGACACTGGTGACGTCACAGGAGGCTGCTGCTAGCTCAGTGTCCATGGGGGACTAAAAACGAGCTGCCTGGTCGAATGCGTGGAGACCAAATCGGAAAATCATGGTCTATTAAGGCGGCAGACTTTAGTTGAAATTTCTAATTTGGACCATGCGCGTTTAGAGTTATTTTCAAGGTGTCCGATACCGACGACCCTCGGGATGGTGGTCCTTATTTTTTGCTAACAGGAGGTGCTCTGAGAGAGTTGCAAGCAATCAGAGACAAGCTTTTTGGGTGACTTTCAGTACAAACTCAGGTTTTTTGGCTAAGGATGGAGTAGCATCACCAAGCTTGCTGAAGCATTCAAACTTCAAAAGGGCTTTTTGGCTGAATTTTCAGTACAAACTCACAGATTTTGCAGGAATGCTGATACTCCCTCCGTTCCAAATTACTATTCTTTTAACTTTTCTATATACATAATTTTTATTACATATCTGGATATAAACATAATATATATATCCAGATGCATAACAAAAGCTATGTATCTAGAAAAATTAAAATGAATAGTAATTTGGGACGGAGGGAGTACAAATTGAATCCATGTGCCATCTGATGTGCCTCTTTGTGGTGTCTGACTGTTGCACTTGTCTAGTCCTGTTGCTGGCGATTGGAAGTGACGATACAACTGACGCTGCTGACTTCACATGAGGCTGCTTCTACCTCACAGTATCCATGGGATGGGTGGTCTTTAGTTGTATGGGTACCTAAGCCTCTAACTTCCTATGGACTGCCTGCATAATGGTGAGCTAGACCATGTAGCTCTATAATGAGGCAACTGCAATGTATTTGGACTAGGTAGTCCATACGCATCAGCTTTTTATCGGTGACTAAAGTTTAGTCACTGTCATAGTTAGAGGGTGTTTGGTTCCAAGGACTAAAGTTTAGTCACTGTCACATCGAATGTTTAGATACTAATTAGAAATATTAAATATAGATTAATTACAAAATTAATTACATAAATGAAGGCTAATTCTCGCTTCAGGCCATCTGCCATGGCTGCCCGGCCCTCACCCTCGCCGGAATTGATGTGCAGCCCCTCTAATCGAGGGTACAATCTGCTGTGTCGAGCTCCCCATGTGTGGCCATAAGCAGATAGCAAGATAGCAAGATATAATCAGTAGCCTTTACTTTAGTGTATGTAGATAGCAAGATATACGAAGTGTATGTAGTGTTTCGTAATTGATTGATTGAATTCCAAAGAAAACCTGTATCTATAGTCCTTTTTTTTACGCGATAGGGAAAAGTAACCTACATCAATCCTTAATCCTTATTTGAAAATTCTGAAAGTTGTTAAAGTGGTCACTTTAAGATTACCATCTACTTAGCAACAGTCGAACAAGCAAAACAAAGTTTGGGTAGAAAACTGACATTTTAAAAATAGCCCCGTGAAGATTGTGCTGATAACTTCTTAGAGTGTTCGTGTTACATGTCAGGCTTTCTGAAGCGGGTGACTATATACAATGGTAGCTTGATGAATCAAGGCTGCAGTATTTAGTTGGAGTACTATAACATGCTGAATTCTGTCCACTGTAGGTTTCTAAGGATGGCGTTGAGAAACTTGAACTATGTCTGGATATGATGGAACAAGCAAGACAAATCATAAAGAAGTGTGATGGGCTTCCCCTAGCAATATCAACAATAGGCGGGTTTTTAGCCTAAAACTGCCGCTGAATGGAGAAAGACAAATGATAGTATTAGTGCAGAGTTAGAGATGAGTCCCGAGCTTAGGACAATAAAAACAGTCCTATCATCCGAAGTCTTGTTTCTTGTACCTATCAATATTTCCGGAGGACCACAAAATTAGGCGTAAACCCACAATCAGGAAGTTGGTGACTGCAGAGGGATATGCACGGCATGATTGCAGAGGAAGTTGGTGACATGTACTTTGAAAACCTGCTGGATAGGAGTATGATCCTGCCAGGGGAAGATGTGAATATATGTAGTGGCAAAGTTGACTCTTGTAGGCTTCATGATATCATGCGCCAAATATGCATCTCCAAGGCAAGGGAGGAAACTCTTGCTTTTACACTCGAAGAATGGATGGAGTTTGAGCGACAAACAAGGGGCAATACGTCACCTTGCCATAAGTAGCAACTGGAATCTGAACAAGCAATTCTAGGTATGAGGTTGCTTCGTTCGAGGGGAAAGAGCTGGTGTCGAGACAGGGATCTTTCCCTAATCTCGTTCTGCTGGAGCCTGATTATATTACATAACCAAAGTCCCATTTTGTCAAGTTTGAAACGACGCCTAAACTGGAGCTGCTACTAATTGTGAGTTGGAGCGGACCTACAGGAATTGTCAGGGCTAAGGTATCTCACGAAGCTCAAGGAAATTGGGCTGGACCTTCACGACGGTAAGGAATTTAATGACAAAATATGTCAGCGTGATGAGAAAGTGAGGCCAGCACATTGCTTTGTGACCCGCGCTGGCCCGGTCTTTAGGGATTTTGGGGCCAACAATGCTGGCAGGCACTCCTCTCCTCTATACACAAATCTCACGCTATTCCCATTTGTATACATATATGTGCAAGTATGTAATGCCTCAGCTACTTATTAGTCGAGTCCGTCTAGTTTAATTTGATTTTAAACTGCTGACTTAGTCGCATGACGTTCTTCAACTCTAAACTTCAGAACGCTTGTTATAAAATGAATTCATTTCACCTAGCTTTTTAGAGTATGGACAGGGCAATGAAGTCTCGACTCTCGACCCATAGCAATGTCTACAGCTATGGCATTCTGCTGCTGGAGATGATCACTGGGAAGAAAAAAAAAACCAACGGACAGTGAGTTTGGAGAAGCCATTGGGCTCCGCAAGTATGTTCAGATGGCATTTCCAGATAGAGTGAGTACTGTCCTAGATCAACATCTATTACCAGAGATAGAAGATGGTGAAGCAAGCGCCTCGAACTCCAGCAGCATTGGAAGCATGAGAATGGCTTGCGTCGCTTCCATTCTGCAAGTTGGGATTTGCTGTTCAGTGGAGACCCCGCTGGATCGCCCGCCAATCGAACATGCTCTGAGAGAGTTGGAAGCAGTTAGAGACAGGCTTCACAACCACCTATCTGGTGGACACCGCTGAAACATTCCGAGGACTTCCTGGTGCACGACATCTTTGATGCTTGCAGGCCCCCAGGCCAATGGTGCTCTGCAATAGGAACCTGTCCAGAATAGGAGATCCAGGGTTATAAATCGTTCAAGACGATAAAGCCAAGGCCAATAAGATATTGCTGAATTTTCTGCAGCTCCATGGTACTCGAAATGGCTTCAACTTGTGCCACATAGGACTGTAGTTCGGTCGAGCTAACCACATAATTAACCTGCTCACTTGCATCTAGCAGCATTTCACAGGATATGCACATCTTGCCATTGACTCACGAAAACGCTGCATTTTAAACGCTTTCATTCCTACATCTTGCAATTCGCAAATGCTCTATGGTGAGGGGAGAGTAGTTTACCTTCGGCGCCGAGCTGGGGACGATGGCATCGCCGCGGCGGCGGCTGCCGTCGGGCAAGTAGGGTTTCAGAGAGTCCGGCTGCAGGTGCTACTTCGCTGGGAGCCTAGGGCCCGCACGTGTGCATCTGTGCGACCGCCGGAGCAACCCGATAGCCGAGCCTGTGGCGTCGGACGGGTCGCCGGAGTCAGATGGGATGCCCGGCTGCCTCCCGGCGGCGTGGAATAGGACTTATTGGGCCGTACGTAGTTGAATTCGCAGGTGGATATGGGCTGGCCTGGACCCAAGGATTCTAAACTTGATGATGGAACTTTCGTTCGGTGTTCAAACTAGCGGGCTATAGCCGAGCTACAGTGTAGCGGATTTTGGCTGCCGCTACAACATTATTTCTAGAGATTAGGAGTTCACTTTTAGGACACTTTAGGACTTGTGCATCCAAACATGGGTCCTAAAAGTGCACTCCTAAACTTTAGGAGGGCCATTTTCATTAGGAGGGCCAAGGGATCCTAATAGATCCTATTTCTCCTAAAAGTGGTCCCCAAGTCCTCCTTTACCCCTATTGCCCTCGCATGCATTAATGATGTGAACAGGGGTAGTTTAGAGGAGTAATTGAGGGGTAAAAATGACATTTTCCCTCTAAGATCCTAAAGATTAGTAGTCCATCCAAACAGCCCTGTACTAAACTTTAGGACTAGCAATTTGAGGTTCACACTACTAAACTTTAGAGGTTTGTATCTAAACAGGACCTAAATAGCAGACTATAGCAGCACTATTATGGGATATAGCAGAGCTATAGCGACTGAAAAGAGCTCTCCGCTAAATGTTATAGCCTGCTATTTAGAACATTGCTTCATTGCATTAAAGTTCCATAAGATTTATTGTATATTACTCCCTTCGTCTCACAAAGAATGTTCGTTTAAAATTTTTTAGGGGGATAGTAGCAATGCTAAAAGTCTAAAGTGCCCCTAATAACTCTTCTTAACCTCTTTTGGTAACCGAGCTGCCGAGTAGAATTGATTATGCATGCACGCTTGCAGTAATTGCCGAACCTGTCACCCTTCCTTATTTAGCGAGCCTGATTCGAGCATCGATGATGGAAGTAAATGATTGATTCGTTAATTGGGCTACAACATTTTATGCGAGTTTTGTAGATGGTCTGAAAGCTATAAACATTCTTTCTGGAATAAGTTTTGAATGTTAAACGAGAAGACGGAGGGAGCGTAAGGAAAGCATCCTTCCAAAATCCAAAGTAACACATGTCCGACTGCAAGACATTCAAAGTTGCATAATGAACCTTTCTTGCTCTTATCAATGTGACTTTTCAGGCCATACGTGTCCAACGAGGTTGTCAGCAGATAGACGAATTAGTCCTACTATTTATTTATATATTAATAAACTGCACTAACAACAAGTCGATCAAACCGTGTACTGCTGTCATATATTTCTTCCGTTCTACTTGTTTGCTAGCAATGAATAATCCAGGGTGTTGTCCAATTGCCCACTCTGCTGTAAACATGCCAAAGGATTGGAATGAACATTCATTTTAGAAAAGAAAAATAAAGTTCACAATGAATTTATCCACTTCTAATTTTCGAGAAGAGTCTACCTCCTGCAGCCTAGTAGACTGGTAGGTACACCTATCAAAGAACCTTGACTGTTGATTTTCCATGCTTGGAGACAGAGACTTCAGCATCACCAGAAGACGACTCACCCTAGTTGGTCAACACCATCTCCACTTCTCCAGTGGGCCGCCAGTGGCTACATGTAGATATAGATGACACTGCATCATCTTCACATAAAAGAAAACGAACAAGCAGGAAGGAACCCAGCCTTTTTGTCAGCTTAGTGTTGGCGACATGGACTGGATCATTGGAGCAGGCTCTGCACCTACGAGTAGAGAGAAGAACTGAACCATTTTACGTGTTGGCTTCAATGTTCTGCAAAAGGTTTGGATCCTTTACTAACTATAAAACCAGATTATTTAAAGTAAAGCATGGTTAATTTTATCATTCCCATTTGCTTCCAAAGTTCAATAAGTATGAGCTGTCTCGCTCTTTGTTGAAGAATAAATGACTGGTTAGAAAGCAAATTGTCCCCAACGAGCAACAATGACTACCAGTTTGCGTAATTACATGTTAGCAATAAGTATGTAAGAGTATATTTTGGAGATGCTTAGTGTCAAAGCCTAAGGAAGTTTAACCTCTGAAGTTTTGTAGTGTCGCATGTCCCAAAGCAAAATATGGGAAGAGTGTCAAAACGAAACGAGGATAGCAATTCAGATGGTAGCCCACTGTTCCCACCAGCTCACCTGCGGTAGCTCCAATAGCTCAACAGCTTGTCAGTAGCATTACCACGATTATTGACAGAGCTGTTCCGTCCACATAATTTAAATGCTTACATGCCAAAAAGAATCCAACTCATTGATTCCTCCAACTACATGTCAAAAAGACTACCGCGAACAAATGCTTTAGAATCAAGTGGAAGCCACCGTTCAAAAAGTACAAATGCAGTGGAACGCATCGAGTAATGGTTTCGTTATATCTTTGAAGATGTTTCTGTAGTTGGTAGAAGGATTGCTTATGTAGTTGCCATCTTTAGACTCTTCAAAAATTCTGATTTGTGCATCATTAAGTAACCAAATTTACTAAAGTTATTGATTTTTTTTTTGCACAAAAACTGATTTTTTTGTCTTCTTTAAACCTTTCTCTTTTTCGTCAAAATACAGTACAGACACATACGTAGATGCTCACATATACGCATGTACACTCACCCATATGAATACACACGCAACTCTACCCCTATGAGTACCTCCGAGAGACTGAGCCGAGCCGATAGATGTCAAGATTGACGAGGTCACCACTGAAAGAATAGCACGGATTAATTCCTGAAATAAATTCAGAAAACTGCGAGCACCTGTGTCGATTCGAGGACTTGAACTTGGGTGGGCATGTTCCACTACAAGCAATCTTACCCGCTAAGCTATATTTAGTTTGCCTTCTTTAAGCTTTTTGACAATTCTGATTTGTGCATCATTAAGTTGATGTAACCAAATTTACCAAAGTCATTGGTAAACAATTTTAATCACTGGTGAGTACTCTCTCTTCTCCTTGCCTCCTCCATGTCTGAAAAGCCAGAGCTGAATCAGATTGCGACATCACCGGCTGTTGGGGCTGCCCTTAGTGCCGTCGCTGAGTCCACTCGTACTAGTAGCTAGTGCCGTAGCACATAGCAATATGGGAAAAAAAAAAGTTCCATTGTTTGATAACGACAGTAGAGAGGAGACCGGGGAATGAAGTCCACCAGCATAATAGACTCGTTATAGCTTAGTGCCCTTGAAGTGGAGGACCTTGACTTCCCCGTTGATTTATTTTTAACTCCCGAAACACAACCGTAAATGCTCACATATATACATACATACACTTACCCATATAAATACACACAATTCTACGTATGCGAGCACCTCCGAGAGAATAGGTCAGCAAATCGCCTACCACGCTAAAAGTATAATGCACTTAATTTCTGGAATTATACATCACAAGAAAACTGGTTACCAGGTGAGCTACTCTTAGTTCCCGACATTCCATGGCACATTATTCAAGATATTGGCCATTGTTGCGTGAAGGTAGTTGATTATATTATACATGTTTAGAAATTGCTCTTGAAAAGGTTTGGAGCCTGACCGATTTTGTGTATGGTTTTGGTCCCACACCACAAAAGGTGTTCCTTGACCTTTAAAAGATCTTTCCAAAAATAAATAAGAACCACCATGTTTAATTTGAACATGTGGTAAAATCTTTGAACTCAAGTATTTGTTTAACTTCTTACATGTCTAACAAGTACTAGTAGAGGGGAAGCCCCTTCTGTTTTCTTTAAAAAAAATCTGCTTACGTTTCAAAAAGCGTCCAAGCCGTTGATTCCTCCAACTATATGTAGCCGAGACCGCGAGGAACTCTACATCTCTCATCTCATCTCACCTCCTGAGTCTAGTCAGTTATGCTAATGAATCATGGTCTGAGCTTCCGTTCCCTTGTCCTAACACAAATACAAGCACATACACCAGTGACCAGCTTTCCAGATCAAAAACCACCGGGAGCAATGGTAGTATCCATTCGGTCTCTCCTACTCGCCATCGTCATCCTTCAACCTTTTGCTGGTGCTCTGACGCCGGCTTCCATGGCAGGTCCTGCAACCGCCACTGCCACAACTAACGCTGCGGTGGTCAGTACGGACCACCTCGCGCTCATGGCATTCAAGTCCCTCATAAAGAGTGATCCATCGCAGGCTTTAGCGTCATGGGGAAACCGGTCCGTTCCGATCTGCCAATGGCACGGTGTGGCGTGCGGTGTCCTCGGCCACCGTCGTGGCCATGTTGTTGCACTGGACCTTGCTGAGCTCAACCTTCTCGGCACCATCTCACCTTCAATCGGTAACCTCTCGTACTTGAGACATCTTAGCCTCCGCAGGAACCGCCTACATGGAGTCCTGCCTCCAGAGCTTGGTCATCTGCAGGAGCTGAAGCACTTGAGCCTCAGCTACAACTTCATCGAAGGGCAGATCCCGGTGTCGCTTTCAAACTGCAGCAGAATGAAGAACATGTTGCTCTACAGCAACAAATTTCGAGGACAAATACCAGGAGAGTTGGGCTCGTTACACAACCTTGAGGTACTCGCTGTTGGAATTAATAGACTCACTGGAAGCATCCCATCCAGCATTTGGACCCTACTGAATCTGCAAATGCTCATCGTAGAATATAATAATCTTACAGGAGAAATCTCGCCAGAGATAGGCAACCTTGCCAATCTTACCGTGCTTGGCTTCGGTTCCAATCAATTCTCAGGACCCATCCCTGCCTCAATAGGAAACCTTTCAGAACTGAACTTCTTTAGCTTCTCTACAAATAACCTCACGGGAAGCATCCCCCCACTCGAAGGCTTGTCATCCCTCACTGTGTTTGAACTAGATAGAAATAACCTCAAAGGGAGAATCCCGGCATGGTTAGGAAACCTCTCATCATTAGTTACTTTAAATCTTGATAGAAATAGCCTGGAAGGGAACATCCCAGAAGCACTAGGAAACCTTGGCATGCTTACAGTTCTGTCTCTATCAACTAACAATCTTCAAGGGACCATACCTCATTCTATTGGAAACCTTCATTCCCTTCAGAATCTTCATATAGACTATAATAATGAACTAGAAGGTCCTTTACCACCTTCAATATTCAATATGTCCTCTCTTGAAGTTCTTGACCTACAAGGCAACCGCCTAAATGGGTCCTTTCCACCTGATTTGGGCAACACTCTTCCGGCACTCCAATTATTCCTAGCAAGTGAAAATCAATTTCATGGCTCAATCCCACCCTCCCTGTGCAATGCCTCTATGATTCAGTGGATTCAAACAGTAGACAACCTTTTATCAGGAACTATTCCTGATTGTTTAGGTGTCAACCAGAAGAACTTGTCAGTGCTGACCTTTGCGGAGAATCAGCTAGAAACAAGAAATGACCGTGATTGGGGTTTCATGTTTAGCCTGACTAACTGCAGCAGTTTACAGCTATTGGATGTTGGTGACAACAGGCTTAGAGGTGAGCTACCAAATTCAGTTGGCAATCTTTCCAAAAGTATGTGGTATTTTGGCGTAAATTTTAACAGTATAACAGGAAACATACCTGAAGGGATAGGGAATCTGGTCGGCTTGAATTTCATTAATCTGGGTAACAATCTTTTTGACGGCCCTATTCCTGACTCACTGGGGAAACTCAAGAAGCTGAATCGATTGTACCTTTCAATCAATAATCTTTCAGGATCCATTCCATCAAGTATCAGCAATCTTCAAATGCTAAATTTATTAAGCCTTGGAGGCAATGCACTTGGTGGAGAAATACCCCCTAGTCTAAGTAGTTGTCCTTTGCAAGTATTGGATTTGTCATACAACAGCCTTACAGGGTCAATACCGAAAGAACTTTTCTTCATATCTACCATGTCTGATTCCCTGCATTTAGAACACAATTTTTTAAGTGGATCCCTACCATCCGATGTGGGAAATCTAAAAAATCTTAGACTACTTGATTTATCCGATAATAGATTTTCTGGAGAGATCCCATCATCCCTGGGTGAATGCCACAGCTTGCAGCATTTGAATACATCTGGAAACTTCATTCAAGGAAAAATTCCGCCATCACTTCAGCAACTAAGAGGCCTCCAGGTACTTGACCTTTCCCATAATAACTTGTCTGGGAGCATCCCAACGTTCCTTGAGAGCATGAGTGGACTTGTCAGTTTGAATCTTTCATTCAACAACCTGGAGGGTGATGTTCCAAAAAATGGAATTTTTAGCAATGCATCGGCTGTCTCGATTGTGGGAAATGATGGCCTATGTAATGGAATCCCTCAACTGAAGTTGCCACCCTGCTTGAGCCACTCTACAAATAAAAAGAAGCCAACATGGGAGCTTGCCATAACAATATCCACTTGCAGTGTGATTCTATTTATCATATTAGTAACTACAGTGTTGGTACACCACTACCATACCAAGAAGGAAAAGTCAAAGGCACAAATACCACTTATCAGCGAGCCGCATATGAGAATTTCTTATGCTGAATTGGCCAGTGCAACAAACAGTTTTGCTTCTGAGAATCTAATCGGAGCAGGAAGCTTTGGCTCAGTCTACAAGGGAAGTATGACAAGCAATGGGCAGCAACTTCTTGTTGCTGTGAAGGTGCTCAACCTAACACAACGTGGCGCCTCTCAAAGTTTTTTCGCGGAATGTGAGACTCTGAGGTGTATTCGGCATAGGAATCTAGTGAAGATATTGACAGTGTGCTCAAGTATTGATTTCCATGGTGGTAACTTCAAGGCCCTTGTATACGAGTTCCTACCAAATGGAAATTTAGACCGCTGGGTACACCAACATCCCATTGAGGATGGTGAACATAAGGCCACAGATATCAGCTTGAGAGCGCAAATTGCAATTGATGTGGCATCAGCACTGGAATATCTTCATCAAAGCAAGCCTTTGCCAATCATTCACTGTGATCTTAAGCCAAGCAATGTTCTCCTTGACAGTGGCATGGTTGCTCATGTTGGGGATTTCGGACTTGCAAGGTTTCTACATCAGGATGCAGACAAATCAAGTGGTTGGGCATCAATGAGAGGAACAATTGGTTATGTGGCCCCAGGTGTGCTCTATTTTCTATAGTTCATTATCCTCTTATAATATATTCAACCATGGCAGCTATAACTATAATTTATGCTGTAAAAAATCTAATTTTAAGCATACCTTTTTGTTTATGTTTCTCTTACTTAAATAAGACTGTCTTCATAAATACTCATTTTCCTTATAATAGAATGGAAAATAGCTAGAACATGTAAAAGCTTCCCACTCTTTAAATGTTATGTTATCAAATGGATTTTGAACAGTAATATGTATATACACATATATAAGTTGTGCTCCTTTGTTCATTGCAGAGTATGGCCTCGGTAATGAAGCCTCAACTCATGGCGACGTGTATAGCTACGGGATACTATTGTTGGAGTTATTCACTGGAAAAAGACCAACAGACAGTGAATTTGGAGAAGGCCTTGGCCTTCACAAATATGTAGAAATGGCACTGCCAGACAGGGTGGCTACTGTGGTGGACAAACACTTGTTACAGGAGATAAAAGATGGTGAAGGGAGCGCCTCAAACTCCACAAGAGTTGCAGACATGAAAATTTCTTGCATCACTTCAATTCTACAAGTTGGGGTCCAATGTTCAGAGGAGATACCGACAGACCGCATGGAAATCACTGATGCTGTTAAAGAGTTACAGGGCATCAGAGACAGACTTCAGAAACATCTATGCAGGGAAGAAACACAATTGAGCTGAGGTATTCCAATGTCTCGCTATTACTACATGACAACCACATGGCACCTTGCTAAATCTAACCAGACGGTAAACGACTGCATCCGCTGGACCTTGCTATTGGGGAAACCAGGCAACCAATAAACACAACAGAAGGTGTTGGAAGCTGGTATCTCAGCAACTTCTTTGCTATATTCTATCTAGGACGGGGTTTCACAAAAGGATCGACCTTGTTCCCTATAAGATCCTAATGTTGTAATTGCTGTTCCAGTTAAATTATTTAATTATATCGAGCGACTGTCATGGACATGATTAGTTGATTACCACTACGAACAGGCATATTCGCATTTCCTTTCGCCATCCATATAGGACACGACAATTTCTAGTTCATCGATTTTGCTAATATAACCGGAGATGCGCTGGGAAGGGAAGAGCCGTTTACCTCCTCCCCGAGATCAATGCGAGGCGTATTGCAGAATTAGCCGCCGCGCGCGAAGCCGAAGACGGCGCGGGCCAGGCAGGGGGTCGTCGCCGGCGGCTGCTGCGCGGGAAACCCAGGATCGGTTGCGGCGCTGAAGAACCCGCAGAGGCGGACCCGCGCCGGGGGAAGGGGAGCGGCGGCTCGAGGAGTTCGCCGGCGTGAACAAACCGCTCCGAGGGCGCACCGGAGAGGCTAGAGACGAGACGGAAGAGGCATGGATGCGGAAGCAGGCTTGGGCCAGGCTTTAGTTGGGCTGTGATCGATCTGTAGAGTAGTAATCATCTGGGCCTTTGGCCTCTTCTTCTCATTTTTTAAAATTTAAAATTGCCCACTGCATTCTCCTTTGGCGGCGCGGGAAGCAGCCAGAGTAGGCAGCGGTGGACATACCAATAGATCTTCAACGGGATAGGCTACTATGTCCTCTCTCACGTTAGTCTTAGGTCACGAACACCGTCTCCAATCGTATATGCGACAAGAACTTATTACCTTGAGAAATGCTTAGGAAACATAATGAAATTATGAAGAGAACACACTGCCGTGAGCTAAAATATGAGCCTAATTTCCAACCTCAAATCATAAAACTATTCATGTTACTCCCTCCGTCTCAAATTACTATTGCCATTGCTCTCGTTCAGCAATCCAAAAAAATTTGGAGCGGAGTTGCTAGGCCTGCATGGATGGAATTGCCTCGGCGCCCGGACAAAAACTGAAGCCAAACAGAACCTGGCTGCCATTACTTCGCGTTGTCAGCTGCATGCAAAGAAAGTCTACTTGTCTTCCTCGCAGTCGCATCTACCTGCATGCCGAGGAATACCTTCACGCGTGCCCGAATGAGCGAGTGGATGGCAGGGGACGGAATGGCGGCGGACGCGGTGCTGGTGCGGACGGCACGGCGCTGCTGCGGGTGCGACGGGCGCGAGGACGCGGCGGTGGAGGCGCTGCTGCAGTGGCAGAAGGTGAGCGACCTCCTCATCGCGGCGTCGCTCCTGTCCATCCCGCTGGAGCTCCTCTACTTCGCCACCTGCGCCGCGCTGGCGCCGCTCCGGCGGGCGCTCCTCCAGCTCGGCGCCTTCATCGTCGCGTGCGGCGTCACCTACCTGCTCAACGCGCTCTCCTACGACCGTCCGGGCTCCCGCCGCGTCCTCGCCGCGCTCACCTCCGCCAAGGCCCTCGCCGCGCTCGCCACCACCGCCGCCGCCGCCTCCCTCCCCGTCTGCTTCCCGCGCCTGCTCCGCATCGAGGCCCGCGTGTCCCTCCTCCGCGCCAAGGCGCGCCAGCTCGACCGCGACCTCGCCGCCGTCCGCCGCCGCGAGGAGGCCGTGTGGCGCGTCGTCCGAGCCGTCACCCGCCGCGCCCGCGACTCCGCCGGCGCGCCGCGAGCCATCCTCCGTACCACCATGCTCCAGCAAGCCGCCGCCCTCGGCCTCCACAACTGCGCCGTCTGGGTGCCCGTCGCGGCCGCGCCTCACCACGGTGGCGGCATGCTGCAGCTCACCCACCAGCTGCTGCTGCCGGACGAAGACGACAAGGCGCTCGACGGAGGCACGCGCGCCATCTCCGTCCGTCACCCGGACGTGGCCGCCGTACTGGCCAGCAGGGACGCCATGGCGCTCAGGCCAAGCTCCGTGCTTGCGACGGCGAGCGGCGGTGGCCTGCCGCTGGCATCCGCCGCGGCGGCCATACGGATCCCAAATTTCCACGGAGGGGGCAACGCATCAGAGCCGGAGAGCTACGCAATCTTAGTTCTGGTTCGTCGAGCTGACGATGATCACAGATCATCACCTCCAGGATGGAGCAGCCAGGATCTGGAGATCGTGCAGGCCGTCGCCGACCCGGTGGCCGCCGCGCTCTCCCACGCGGTGGCGCTGGAGGAGTCGCAGCTGATCCGGCAGAGGCTGGCGGAGCAGCACGGGGTGCTGCTGCACGCGAGGAGCGAGCTCGAGGCGGCGACCAGGGCGAGGGACGCCACGCACGCCGCGGTGCGCGACGCTGTGGCGAGGCCGGCGCACGCCGTCGTCGGCCTGCTCTCCGTGATGCAGCAGGAGGCCGCCGCCGCCGTGCTGCGCCCCGAGCAGAGGCTCGACCTCGACGCCGTCGCCCGGACAAGCGCCCTCCTCTCCTCCACCCTGGCGGACACCGCCATGGCAACGTTGTCGACGAAGGACAGCCATGACCCGCCTATCCTGGCGGCAAGGAGGCCGTTCGAGCTCCAGTCGCTGGTCAGGGACGCGGCCAGCGTTGCCGGATGCTTGGCCAGATGCCGGGGCCTCGGCTTCTCGCACCAGCTGGAGGGCAGCGGCGGCGCTCTTCCCGAATGGGTGGTCGGCGACGACAAGAGGGTCTTCCATCTCCTGCAGCATATGGTGGGCGCTGTGCTGAGCCGATGCCGCCGCCGCCTTGCCGCAGGCGGTGTCCTGTCGTTTTCGGTCTGCAGCTGCAATAGCATCGCCGGTGACGATCAGGACCGGATCCCAGGGCCAGAGCGAGCCAAAATCTTTGCTGGTGGCAACCAAGTGTTTGTCAAGTTCCAAGTTGGGCTGAACACAAGATCAGCGGAGAGTGATCATGGGAGTTTGCCTGCATCCTGGCCGCCACCATCCGGCCATGCTCCTGATTCCGGTGACGACGTGCGGTTAAGCGCCGCTGTGTGCAAAAGGATTGCACAGGTACTTATATGTGATTTTGTTTCATCACATTTATGATTTATATGTGGACAAATCAACCAATTTCTATGCAAATTATGAGTTGTATATATATAAATCTATCAATTATGAATTGACTCTAAATTTGTTCAGGTGATGAACGGAAACATGTGGTGGGCACCGGAGTCCGAAGAAGGCCTCGGAGAAACCATGACGCTCCTCCTGCGGTTCCAGCTGCAGCCGCCACTCAATCCGCACGTGCCCGGTTCAGGCACGTACCGGATCGGAGCCTCGCCGAGGACACTTCCACAGCACCACCACTTCAGCGGCCTGAGGGTCCTGCTCGCGGACGGCGACGCCGTGAGCGCGGAGGTCACCCGGAAGCTCCTCGAGCGGCTCGGCTGCTAGGTGGTGCCGGTGGCGTCGGCCGCCGACTGCCTGAGCTAGCTGGCGAGTGCCGAGCCGCCGTTCCAGCTGGTGGTCCTCCGTCCTCGACCTCGACGCCGCCGGCACGACCGCCGCGATGGATGGGTTCGAGGTGGCCCTCAGGATCCGGGAGCTCAGCAACGCCTGCTGGCTGCTGGTCCTCGTCGCCGTGGCGGCGAGCGGCATCGACGACCGCGTGCGCGACATGTGCCGGCGGGCTGGGGTGAACGGGCTCATCGAGAAGCCCGTCACGCTCCCGGCGCTGGGAGCTCAACTTCAGAGGGTCCTCCAGAGCAACTGATCCGATAGAGCTCATGTGTTGGGTTGCGTTACTTGGCATTTACATATCTAGGACGTTCTACGCATCAGTTTTACCTACCTGTAATTGTTGGAAAAATTGGGAAGTTTCGGTTTGTTTTAATCCATAATCGAGATAAATAATTCATAACGAAATTCATAATTTGAAATAGCATATTAAAAGTGCTACACATAGAAGACATGCAACCATCTAAAATTAAGATAAGAAGCACATTTTTCTTCTCATATGACGACAACATTTCTTTGCAATATGAAAATGTCTACAGAAGATGTTATACCCCAAGTCCCCTAGAGTGGGACCAGTGTCATTGACATTGGTAGCACTATTCATCGGATTAGTAGAGATGATACATTGATGGTGTTTGGTTCGTAGAATGGTAACATAAATGAAAATGGAATAGGATTGCTGTGCTTTCAACTATAGAACGGGCAATTACACTTTTTATTTGGTTCAACTACGGTAATGTAGGTAATGTAATCAGATAATATGTTTTCTGATTACGAAGAGGAAGGGATGGTAACAGACTTGTATAGTGGTGGGATTTGATTGCGGCGTTTACCGAATGGGCGAAAACAAAGAACTTTAACATGATTCATTAGCATCCATAATCCGATTGCGTTACATTTAGCCGAACCAAACACCATCTTTCTCTTTAGAGTATTTGGTAAATGGACATGATCTCTTTTGATGAAGTGACCTTTTGGTGTACGAATACGAGGCCTTTGGCGAAACATGAGACCATTAGGTGAGGTAGTGACCCTTTCACAAATCGTAATACTCACGCGCTATTGCCAGCTGTTGTTCGGCTGCTCACAAGCTCCGCGTGGATGGCACCTCCTCCTCGCCGCGACTAACGATAATGGTTTCGTGCTCCTCGCGCCCTCGATTGGGATGCGGACCAAGGTAAAGGAGGATGTAGAAGAGGGGTGGTGGTGCAGAAAGAGGTAGGGCTGGAGATGGGTGGCGACAATGCCGCAGTGTGCTATAGATTTAGGGGCATTTTGATTTGATGCCATGAGATTTTGCAAAAAAGAAAGTCAGTGTAGAAACATGTAATTTTTAGTTGGTCTTTTTACAAAAAGCTAAACGGTATTTTAGGAAGCTTTCTGGGTATGCGTTGGAGAAGAGCAAAAAAAATTCTGGAAATCTTCTCTCTCCTAAACCCAAAACTTATTTTAGGTCTTCAATTTTAGATATTCTACTATAGATGCTATAAGAAATGCAAAGTTTGTTCCTGACAAAGTGTCGATGGGTTAAAGACACATGTTAGAGTTGCACTTTGAGGGGGGACATCACTAGTTTCATGCGGTGTCCAGAAAATAGCACTCCAAATCTATGAAAATTCGCCAAATAGCACTGTTTATCAAGAATGGATCCATAGAATAGCACTACACTAACTTAACCCACACTTCTATTTAATTTTTGTTCATTTCTTCACATACAAATAGACCAAATTACCCATGCTGGACACATACACCAGCTTCCCTTTCTACTACTCCCATTCAAATCAAATAGCAAAAATAACAAATTTCACCATACCAAAAGCTAATAACAATATCTAAAAGTATGGCTCATGATGATTTACGGAAATAAATAACAGGAGCCAATAAATATGATACATATACATTTTGGGCTCAGAATAGACTCAGTTAATCTAATTACAAGTTGCTTGACGAATTTATATTATGGCTTATGATGTTATTACGGAAATAAATAACATGAGCTAATAAATAGGATAACATATACATTTGGTCTCAAAATAGACTCAGTTAATCTACATTACAAGTTAGATGACATGTGAGCCAATCAAGGGAGGAAAAAAAGGAATTACTACACTGGGAACGGTCCACAAACATGAGGGGCAAGTTGGTCTTTTGCATGTGATGAAGTCGTTGGGAGGAAATTAAAACAGGGAGAAATAAGAGCTAGCAGTGCTGTTGTGAATCTTATGTGCGCTTGCGGTGCTGTTTCATGAATATGTGAGTTCCCGGTGCTGTGTCCTGGACACCGCATGAAACAAGTGCTGTTTCCTGAATTCCCCCGCACTTTGAGGGGCCTTGATCAACTTTTAGGGGATCATCAATCTGTCCAATCAAGCTGTTGACATGGAATCTATCAACGAGGTGACAGTTGATTGGCAGGTTTGCCTTTCGTTTTTGTTTACTTGTATCTTGGTCAAACAATCAAAGATAGTCTTTACTTATCTTTAATAATGGATACTGGGAAGAAAAAAGAAATGATGCAATTAATTATTATTTACTCAGAATATTTTGATTACATTTGTTAAATATCTGAAGCTGCTACAGAAAGTAGAAGCCAACCTAAAAACAGCTTTGTTACTTTTTTGTTTTATAGAAACAAATGCTGGACCTAATTCCTTTAAAAAACTTTACTAAAGCATCTTAGCACTACGGGAAATAGAAAAATTGCCGAGTGCAAGGGGCACTCGGCGAAGGGCTAAAAACACTCGGCGAACCGTTTGCCGAGTGTAACACTCGGCAAACGGCACACGGCAAATTTTGAGTCGGCAAACACGGATTTGCCGAGTGTTCTGTGTCGCGCACTTGGCAAAGTCTTTGCCGAGTGGCCAGAAAATACTCGGCAACATTTTTTGCGAAAATTTTAAAAAAAAACAACCTCCGGCCAGCCACCACCACCGGCCGGCCGCCACGCACCGCCGCCGCCTCGACCCGCCGCCGCCGCCACCCCGCAGCCGGGGAAGAAAGGAGGGCGCCAGATCTGCCGCCGCGCCCCGACCCACCCCCGCCGGCCGCCACGACCCGCCGCCGCCACGACCCGCTGCCGTCTTGACATGCCCCTGCCCTCGCCCCGCGGCCGGGGAAGTAGAGTACTCGGGGAAGAAGGGGAGGGCGCCACCGCCTCGACCCGCCACCGCCGCCTCGACCCGCCGCCGCCGCCGCCGCCCTGCAGCCGGGGAAGAAAGGAGGGCGCCAGATCTGCCGCCGCCACGACCCACCCCCGCCGCAGCCACGACCTGCAGCCGGGGAAGAAGGGGAGGGTGCCAGATCCGCCGCCACGACCCGCCCCCGCCGGTCGCCACGACCCGCCGCGCCGCCACCCCGCGGCCAGATCCACCGCCGCCGCCCCGGGGCCAGATCCGCCGCCACCGCCGCGGTCGCCATGACCCGCCGCCGCCGCCGCC